>NC_134280.1:46670801-46973832 GCF_949628215.1 Phalacrocorax aristotelis | reverse complement strand
GAGGAGAGGTTGATGGAACTGGGGTTGTTTAGCCTGGAGGAGGCTGAGGGTAGACCTTATTGCTCTCTACAACTACCTGAAAGGAGGTTGTAGTGAGGTGGGTGTTGGTCTCTTCTCTCAACTAACTAGCGATAGAATGAGAGGAAATGGCCTCAAGCTGTGTCAGGGGAGGTTTAGATTGGATATTAGAAAAAATTTCTTCATGCAAAGTGTTACCAAGCACTGGAAGAGGCTGTCCAGGGCAGTGGTTGATGTAACCATCCCTGGAAGGAGATGCAATGCTTAGTGACATGGTTAGTGATGGACTTAGCAGCATTAGGTTCACAGTTGGATCAATCACCTTAAAGGTCTTTTCTAACCTAAATGATACTATGATTTGCTGGATTATTTTTTAAGAAAAACATAAGATTAATGCACATTGGGGAGTAAAAATGTGAAGCACTAGAATCAGAAGACAAATCCACTGTACAAAGAAGGAACAAAAAAGCGTTGTATATTTTAATTGGGAAGAACAGGACTGAAGCTGGCTGCTGCTGCCAGCAGTAAACAAACTGGTAGAGGCCTCAAAGCAGCATGTAAGGAAGAGTCTTCTCATACCAGAAAGTAAAATTTCAGGCCATGCAACTAAATTAAGAAATTAATGATAAAGTAAATAAGTTTTCAGGAATTCAAGAGAGCTCCAACAGGAGGAAATGCTTAATTGAAAAAAGGAAGCCTCTGCATCTCAGCTCCTTAAGTGGTTACTGTGTTCAGCTTATTTGGCCACTGTGAGTTAGCACTACCTGTGCTGGCCCCAGGGTCTTTGAAGGCTCTGAAAACTGAGAAGCAGAGCTGCGCTTGGCATAGTAAAAAGACAAGTCTTCAACAGGGAGAAAAGGTAGTAAGAAATCAAAACCCAAAGTATAAATATTAATAACACAACATCAGCTCTCAGTTTTTCCTGCATACCCTGCAAGAATTTCACTACTAAACTTGGATCTGCAGTGTAGCTGCTGACCAAGTCTTCATGGGACAGGAGCTAGAAAAATTTTGCATCCATTGGGAAAACAAGCAAGATCCATCTTGCTTGAATAGCACAGTCAGCATGGCACAAATGCCACCATGGTGCTGTCGCTTTACTAGAGCAGAAACAACATGAGAAATATGGGTCATTATGAGTCACAATGGTAAGTGTAAAACCCAATCCCTCCAAAACACATAACTGAAATCTGCATAATCTGTATACTTTGGTTTTACCTATTTGATTAATGAGGAAAGTAACATTTACTTGCTTAATACATAGGGCCACTGAGACTGAAGGGTAGAGTTGAGAGACTTTACTTCAACATATTTTGCCTTTTAAAGTAGTGTCCAAGGGGAAACTATTCCAACTAATTAATCTTCCACTCCCTGAACTCTGGTGAAAATAGGCCTGCCTTGTCTCATTACCTCTGCTTCAACCCTCAGAGCCACCTCAAGGTGGTTATGACTACTCTGTAATACATCACGAGAAATGGTTCCACGCCCTCATGGGACTCCGAATGATGGTAATAAAAGCCATGTTAGAACAGGCAGTCATACATTGAGATGCATGAAGTAGCTACCCCTGCTCTATCAAAAGGAGAGTGAAAAAGCAATAAACTAACAACTACCAGAGAGTTTTGTGTCTCTGATGTTCAGCAGCTCTAGGGCACGTTAATTGTTGCCTTTAAATGTCCCCAGATGCTGGCTTACCATTCCAATTAACCTGCCTCAACTTTTAATGGCATTGTCATAAAACAGAATGTAAACCCTAGTTATGCAGTTTTCAGCTTGCTCAAAACCTTTGGGGTGGGTATAAAAATATAAGCTTTTTTGCCCCTTGGTGGTTCCATTTCTCTCCCTAGCAAGATGATTTAACTTAAAGTCCATTATACCATAAGCAGCACTGTTCCAGGGCTCAGAATACGTTTCCTGGAGCACCAGTGAGAAAGGCCCGCTGAACCGCTCCACCAGCTGCTGACATTAAGAGTCATTCCTCTTTGAAATATTAGAGCCTGCACTGTTCTTATCTAACTCCTCTTGGACTGAATTTAACTTATTTTGTTCAGTTCCTGACTCTACTCTTTGTACGTCCACATGTTTAAATGATATGCCAAAAAGTTTCCAGCAGGATATGGAACTGTACCTCACAGAATGGTAGGGGTTGGAAAGGACCTCTGGAGATCATCTTGTCCAATCCTCCTGCTTGAGCAGGCACACCCAGAGCAGGGGGCACAGGAATGCATCCAGGCTGGTTTTGAATGTCTCCATGGAAGGAGACTCCACAACCTCTCTGGGCAGCCTGTGCCACTGCTCTGTCACCCTCAGTAACATTTTTCCTCATACTGAAGTGGAACTTCCTGTGTTCCAACTTGTGTCCATTGCCCCTTCTCCTGTCATTGGGCACCACTGAAAAGAGCCTAGTCCCATCGTCCTGACACCTACCCTTTAGATATTTATAATTATTGATAAGATGTCCGCTCAGTCTTCTCTTGTCCAGGCCAAACAAACCCAGGCCTCTCAGCCTTTCCTCATAAGGGAGATGCTCCAGTTCCCTGATCATCTTGGTAGCTCTCCGCTGGACTTGCTCAAGCAGTTCCACATCCTTCTTAAACTGGGGGGCACAGAACTGGACACTCCATATGTGGTCTCACTAGGGCAGAGTAGGGCAGGAGGATAACCTCTTTCAATCTGCTGGCCACATTCCTTTTAATGCACCCCAGGATACCATTGGCTTTCTTGGCCACAGGGGCACGTTGCTGGCTCAGGGTCAGCTTGTTCTCCACCAGCACTCCCAGGTCCTTCTCAACAGAGCCACTTTCCAGTAGTTCAGCCCCCAGCCTGCACTGGTGCATGGGGTTGTTCCTCCCCAGGTGCAGGACCTTGCACTTGCTCTTGCTGAATTTCATCAGGTTCCCCTCAGCCCAGCTCTCCAGCCTGTCCAGGTCTCGTTGGATGGCAGCACAGCCCTCTGGCATATCAGCCATTCCTCCCAGCTTGGTATCATCAGCAAACTTGCTGAGGCTACACTCTATCCCATCATTCAGGTCACTGATGAATATGTTGAACAGGACTGGACTCAGCACAGACCCCTGGGGAACACCGCTAGTGACAGGCCTCCATCCAGACCCTGCTCCATTGATTATGACCCTCTGAGTTCTGTTGTTGAGCCGGTTCTCTGTCCACCTCTCTGTCCTCTCATCCAACCCACACTTCCTTAGCTTGCCTGTGAGGATGCTATGGGAGACAGTGTTGAATGCCTTACTGAAGTCAAGATAGACAACATCCACTGCTCTCCCTTCATCGACCCAGCCAGTCACACCATCATAGAAGACTATCAGGTTGGTCAAGCATGTTCTGCCCTTGGTGAATCCATGTTGACTGTTTCTGATAACCTCTACATGCCTGGAGATGACCTCCAGGATAAACTGCTCCATCACCCTTCCAGGGACAGAGGTGAGGCTGATTGGCCTACAGTTTCCCAGGTCCTTACAGAGCTTTCAATAAACTTTTGATTTGTAAAGAAACTCTAAGATAAATGTAGAAAGAGAGGACAGTACGGATAAAATTTAGGCTCTTTACAAGATAAATACACAATAAAGCTGTTCATCTCTGATATCTACTAGGCATCTTATCAACTCAATTAGTAGAAGACACATCCTTGCTCATCTTTTACTTTGAAATGATACGATTTCAAAGGATCCGATTACTATCCGCTAGTGGTTGTTCAGTTCGGCAGTGATGAGGTAGCTGAGAAAGGTGCAAAGACAATCAAAAGGGACTTTAGAGAACTGGGGCAATTACTTGAAGGATTAGGAGGGCAGACAGTGTTTTCCACCATCCCATCGGTAGCCGGGAGACATATGGAAAGGAACGGGAAGTCCCATCTCATTAACATGTGGCTCAGAGGCTGGTGCCAGCGGTGGAATTTTGGATTTTTTTTATCATGGGGCAGTTTACATGGAAACAGACCTGCTGGAGACAGACAGGGAAAAGGATTCTGGCTCAGGAGTTAGCAGGCCTCGTTGAGAGGGCTTTAAACTAGATACAAAGGAGGAAGGGGATAAAACCAGGCTTGCTAGGAATGAGCCTGGGGGCGGCATGCCTGTGTTGGAGAAGAGATCCATAGATCAACTGAAGTGCATTTATACCAATCCACACAGCATGGGCAATAAACAGGAGGAGCTGGAAGCCATTGCGCACCAGACAAACTATGATGTGGTTGCCATCACAGAAACATGGTGGGATGACTCACACAACTGGTGCACTGCAATGGATGGCTACAAGCTCTGTAGAAGGGACAGGCAAGGATGGAGAGGTGGAGTGGTAGCCTTGTATGTTAGAGAGTGTTTTGACTGTCTAGAACTCAACGACAGTAATGATAAGGTTGAGTGCTTATGGGTAAGGATGAGGGGGAAGGCCAATAAGGGAGACATCCTAGAGGGAGTCTGTTATAGACCACCCAACCAGGATGAGGAGACAGATGAAGTACTCTACAAGCAGTTGGCTGAAGTCTCACACTCTCTAGCCCTTGTTCTCATGGGAGACTTCAACTTACCAGGTATCTGCTGGAAATACAACATAGCAGAGAGAAAGCAGTGTCGGAGGTGCCTGGAGTGTGTGGGAGATAACTTCCTGACACAGCTGGTAAGCGAGCCACTGGACCTGCTGCTTACGAACAGAGAAGGCCTGGTGGGTGATGTGGTGGTCGGAGGCTGTCTTGGGCTCAATGACCATGACATGATAGAGTTCTCAATTCTTGGAGAAGTAAGGAAGAGGGTCAGCAAAACAGCTACCCTGAACTTCAGAAGGGCAGACTATGGATTGTTAAGGAGGCTGGTTAACAGAGTGCCTCAGGAGGCAGTCCTGAAGGGCAATGGAGTCCAGGAAGGCTGGATGTTATTAAAGAAGGAAGTCTCAAAGGCACAGGAGCAGGCTGTCCCCATGTGCCATACGTCGAGCAGGCAGGGGAGAAGACCGGCTTGGCTGAACAAGGAGCTATGGCTAGAACTCAAGAAAAAAAGGAGATCTTACCGCCTTTGGAAGAAGGGGCAGGTGACTCAGGAAACTACAAAGGTGTTGTGAGGTTATGCAGGGAAAAGATTGGGAAGGCAAAGGCCCAGCTGGAACTCAAACTGGCCACCACTGTCAAAGATAACAAAAAATGTTTTTATAAATACATCAGTGACAAAAGGAGGGCCAGGGAGAATCTCCATCCTTTGTTGGATGCGGAAGGTAACCTTGCCACGAAAGATGAGGAGAAGGCTGAGGTACTTAATGCTTTCTTTGCCTCAGTCTTTAATAGTCAGACTGGTCATCCTTGGGGTTGTCGGGCCCTTGTGCTGGGAGATGGAGATAGTGTGCAGAATGAAGTCCCAGTTGTTGAAGAGGTGGCAGTCACTGACCTGCTCCTTCACCTGGATGTTCACAAGTCCATGGGGCCAGATGGGATCCGCCCAAAGATACTGAGGGAGCTGGCAGAGGAGCTCACCAAGCCACTCTCCATCATTTATCAGCAGTCCTGGTCAACTGTGTAGGTCCCAGACAACTGGAAGCTAGTGAATGTGACGCCCCTCTACAAGAAGGGTCGGAAGGAGGATCCGGGGAACTACAGGCCTGTCAGCCTGACCTCGGTGCTGGGAAAGGTCACGGAGCAGATCATCTTGAATGCCATTATGCCGCACATGTGGGACAACAAGGGGATTGGGCTCAGCCAGCATGGGTTTATGAAAGGGAGGTCCTGCCTCACTAGCCTGGTCTCCTTCTATGATCAGGTGACCTGCTTAGTGGATGAGGGGAAGGCTGTGGACATTGCCTACTTGGACTTTAGTAAGGCCTTTGACACTGTCTCACACAGCATTCTCCTGGAGAAGCTGGCTGCTCACGGCTTGGACGAGTGCACTCTGCACTGGGTTAAAAACTGGCTGGATGGCCAAGCCCAGAGAGTGGTGGTGAATGGAGTCAAATCCGGTTGGTGGCCAGTCATGAGTGGTGTTCCCCAGGGCTCAGTGTTGGGGCCAGTCCTGTTCAATATCTTCATTGATGATCTGGATGAGGGGATTGAGTGCACCCTCAGTAAGTTTGCAGACGACACCAAGCTGCGTGGAAGAGTCAATCTGCTGGAGGGCAGGAAGGCCCTACAGAGGGACCTGGACAGGCTGGATCGTTCAGCCAGAGCCAACTGTATGAGGTTTAACAAGGCCAAGTGCCAGGTCCTGCACTTGGGTCACAACAACCCCATGCAACACTACAGGCTTGGGGAAAAGTGGTTGGAGAGCTGCCCAGCCAGAAAAGGACCTGGGGTTGCTGGTTGACAGCTGGCTGAACATGAGCCAGCCGTGTGCTCAGGTGGCCAAGAAGGCCAATGGCATCCTGGATTGTATCAGGAATAGTGTGGCCAGCAGGAGCAGCGAGGTAATAGTGCCCCTGTACCCGGCACTGGGGAGGCTGCACCTCGAGTACTGTGTTCAGTTTCGGGCCCCTCAGTACAAGAAGGACACTGAGGTGCTGGAGCGTGTCCAAAGAAGGGCAATGAAGTTGGTGAAGGGTCAGGAGAACAAGTCTTATGAGGAGCTGCTGAGGGAGCTGGGGTTGTTTAGCCTGGAGAAGAGGAGGCTGAGGGGAGACCTTATCGCTCTCTGCAACTACATGAAAGGAGGTTGTAGCGAGGCAGGGGTCTGTTTCTTCTCCCTAGTAACAAGCAATAGGATGAGAGGAAATGGCCTCAAGCTGCGCCAGGGAAAGTTTAGGTTGGACATTAGGAAAAACTTCTTCACCAAAAGGGTTGTCAGACAGTGGAACAGGCTGCCCAGGGAGGTGGTTGAGTCTCCATCCCTGGAGGTATTTAAAAGAAGGGTAGACGTGGTGCTTGAGGATGTGGTTTAGTGGTGGACTTGGCAGTGATAGGTTAGTGGTTGGACTCGATGATCTTAAGGGTCTTTTCCAACCTTAATGACTCTAAGATTCTATGATTCTGATTTCTCAAAGCTAAATATTTTTTTTTAAAATCTGGATTTCTCTCCTCGACGTTTCTGGTCAAGGACCTCCTTTATAGACAAATGTTCCAGCACTCCAGACCTATTCACTTATGTTTCATGGAAGAAGGAAGAACAAAGTGGACAGTTGTTTGTACACATTGTTGTAGCACTAAACTTTACTGTACATATTAGGATTCTTTCAAGGTGCCAATATCCTGGATCAGGGTCTGTGCAACACAGAGGTCACAAGCTGTTGTATTGGCAGCTGTGCTCAGACCCTCTTTAGTGAGAGCACAGAAAGGAACACAATTTCTTTAAGGTATGCATAAATCCTATTAGCATGGTCAGTTGGCCACACTGATGTTAAATCAGTGATTAAGCCTGACAACACTGTGACAGTAAATGTTTTGTCAAGGCAGCCCTTTTAATGGTGGCAAGATGCTATATGCATGGCTTGGATTTTGTTAAAGTGGAATGGCATTTGTTAATGACAACCTGACATTAGACCAGATAATCCAAAATGACTGCAACACTTTTGTTGTCTTCTTATAAAGCCAGTAGAAATGGTTGCATGCCCATCTAAGTCTCTTTGATGAAAGTAAAATACAGGCTACGATGGAAAGAAATGTTTAAGTGCCTAGAATAGCTGCACTTTTTCTCATCTTAATCAGTTCAGAGATCATTTTATTTAAGGACCTAACTTCACATATATAGAGCTAAGATAAGAACTTGCCTGCTCTTTCACACTTAGCTTACGCATATTCATTCCTGTGACCGTAGCAGCCCTTGGGCTTCTCTAACAGACTGGCAGAGCAGCACTGGAATTAGAGCTGTGAAACAGTGCTAAAGCACTTGTTTGCATTTCTTGACTTACCATAGTCCCATGTTCTTGCCCATTCTGGAGTGAAATGGGATTAATTTCCAGTGTAAGAAAAGTTCTCATGTGTTTTAACTTCCAAAAGCAATATATTGAAGATTGGTGCAACTGAGAGACATTTACAAGCTGACCTTCTATCACTTTGTGAACTATGCTGTGCTGTGTTTAAACCATCCACACTTGAAGCCTTTTTTGTCATGTTTGGATAGATATGATAGAATTTACGAAATCCATTTATATACCATTTGTCCTGCAATATGGTCTTTATACCTTGTTTTGACTGACACTTCAAAAAAAAAAAAAACAACCACCATACATCATTGTGGAATTAGAGAAGGAAAATCTTTTCATGAAATTAATGAATAACATGACCTAGTTTCTAAGCACATAAAAATGGAGACATTAACATCCTCTTACCTTCCTGAGGTGTTCTCAGGCTTTATAAATCAAGAATGTGTTACAGAAATGTCAAATATTATTTGGATTGCTGCAATCTAGATGAAGCCACCCTGTTAGTTATATATACCTGCAGGCTAACTCTTATGTTTCTTTATCTGAAAGTTTCAGAGATTCCAGTATCTGAAGCCAAAACCTGTCCACACATGACTTCCATAAAGCCAGTGAGCCCTTTCAGAAGTTAATGAGCTATTCCTGAAGATTTTGTTTAGCAAATGAAAGGTGTTTTTTTTTTAAATCTGGAACTGACATATGTGAGGTAAAACACAGAAAAGACAATATGCTTCAGTTTTCCCAGAAAGTAAAGCCACCACAGACACTCCCTAGATAAGACCAAAAAAGAATATATCTATATTAACAGAAAAGATAAGCTCTAAGCTTTGTATTTGTCAAAATTTTACACCAGGGAGTAGTGCCATTGAAAATACCTTCATCATGCCCATGAAGAGTCAGTGCTTGTATTAGAGCTGTTGACTAACTGTTCATCTATGTGCATCCAGAGGCTAATGCCCAGAAGTCATGTGTGCATACAAAATATCTATTTAAAAGTCAAGCTCATTTTAGCTACAGAAAATCCAGAAAGACCAAATGCAATCATCAGTATTTAAAACAATCCTTTTTATGGCTGGAAATCAATTTAGTTGTAATAGAAAGCCAGTTGAGAAAAAAAAAAACACTTTACTCTGAGCTAAATACTGCTGTTATGCAATCTTCTGAGGAAATACTGACAAGTTTGAGTAGTCTTCACATACCTATCAAATGAGATCCTTTACTTACACATGGTCTTTCCTTGAAAGATTTTAGGGCACTTGTAAACTCTGGCTTGTTACTGAAAAATACTGATAAAATCTTTATAGTTCCTAGTTTCCTTTCCAGGTAATTGATTAGCTACATGCAAGTCTCCTGAATTCCTTATAGACCCAAGGCCTTGGAGAATCAATTTAACTGTTGCACATATTTTAGTTTCCTAATCTATTCACCAGCATAGCAGTATTAATTTGCCTCTGCAGTCTTCTGTTGACTTGATTCACACCTGCCTTGTAACCCCTGAACAAAGAGCCTTTTTTATGAAGGGAAGGCATCATCAATTTTCTGAAGAGCAGAGCTAAATTCTGCTGCAATCCACTTTTTTATTTTCTGTACCAGCACCCTCTTAGAGGACTATTTTTAACTCTTCCAGGATTGATCTGGTAGTAATCTCCTTAGTACAGCTTAATTCAGAGAACTTCTTGACTGTGTGCAAAGAGCTAAATCAAAACCAAAGGCTCGGCTTTGTCTTAGCATCATAAAAGTGCAAACAAAACCCAAATCCTACCTTTAGTCCTCTGCCTGTTCAGGTTACCTTCCTTTCCTTCCCCCTTAAACCTTCCAGGCCTTGCAAAATCAGCTAGGAATACTGCTGGAAGAAAAGGAAGAAAGGAGAAAAGCTTAGTTTCCTCCCTCTTGGCCCAAAGAGTTTGATCATTCTTGAAGTATAAAAAAATAAAAGATCCCCAATTCTTGATGCCATTCCTGATAGCAGCTCTCATGTTTCTTTCACCTAATACTCTATTGTTAGTTATCAGTCTTCAGTGTGGCACCTTAAAGGGTGAGTCTAATAGTTCCACTTTACAGCATCATTTCAAAGACTAAAAGAGTAACTGCACAGGCATTATATGAAGACTTATTAGGCAACCTGCAACAGATAGCAGCAGCAGAACAATTAGCTACATTCATCAAGATCACCTGAACAAGGAACAGCATGTCAGACACATTTGTATTCACATCAAAAGAGAATATAAATCTCAATATATAAGTTTAGAAGACCTGTTACACTTTCATGCCTTGACAGTGTTATATTTTCCATTTATTCTACACTGTGATGAGTTGCTGGCATGGAGTTACTTCTTTCAGTTCTGGAATCTAGCCATGTTTGTTTGCAGTCAGGTGTCCCCTGGCCTAATAATAGTAGAAAAAAGATTCACTACACTAAGGTAGTCATCTAGCAATGGGGAAACCACCACAAGTACACTGAAGAGAAACAGTTGCAGTCAGGACCTGACAGAACTGGGATCAGTTAAGTAAGTCTGTTATTCATGAATCCTGAGAGTCTCCAGATTTTCCTCCCTTTGTGAAACATAACAGTTCGGAATAAGAAAATCACCATCAGCATTTCCAAGCTACAGCTCACCCTGTAGCAATTTAAAACTTAATCACTTTTGCGTCACACCAAATTAAAGGTAGACTAGTAAATGGAAATTAACTTAAGGGTAGTGGCAGTTTTGAAGGGCACTGGCACATACTGATGTGAGACACTGAGATAACAAAGTATTAGGCAATCTGTCTTGAAATCCTTGTTCACCAAAGATTTCCTTTAAGACTGAGCAGATCACTTTGAACTTCAGTTGCCTGACCACAAAGCGAAGACACCAAAGGCTAGTGAGAAATAAGAAAACCCAGTATTCTGTTGCAGTCATGTCAGTAAGAAACTCCTGTGGTCATCCAGAATACATTTTAGAATGGCAGGCTTAAGTTATTTCTCCCAAATATGTCAGATTCAGTTTCTGATGTGCTGAAACAAATAGTAAATTTACCTTTGAAGCAAACTTACTTACTAATAGGTCTGTAGTACTTACAGACAGGGTAATAATACATCTACCTTGCCAAGCCTGACTAATAGTTCCCATGAAATGCCTATTAAACTCGTGCCACCTTCCATCATTTTTGCCTCTGAAACAGCAGTGTAGTAAGTATTAAAATTATGAAGATGAAACTGGTAGTTCCAAAGTAACTCATCACCTTAGTAACCTCACTGGGAAAATAATTTTAATAAGGAAGATTATTTTTACAACTCAGTAGCTTGAAAGCAGCACAAAAGCATTGTTTCTAATAGTTTTTATTTTATAAGGTAGCTAAGCAAGCTTAAATTAGGATGTGTAATTATCCCAGTGATTTTAGTATGATTTGTACTAGTATATGTAAACATCTTAAAATTCCATCTCAGTAGCTTTTTTAGCAGTATCGGATATCCACAACTACCAATTCAAGTAACAATTAGTTGTCACTGACTTGCACAGGTCACATAGGAAACCAGCGTCAGAAATGACAAAACAGTTCAGAGATCACAGATCTCACCGCAGTCCAGTGATGTTCCATGTAACAGAGCAAACATCACATGTGACTCAAGTAAATGAAGGACGCAAATATCTTCATTACCAAAAGGCAGAAATAGCTGCACAAGAAATATTATTCTGAAATAAGCAAAGCACCATGGCGATAATGTGTGCCATTTACTTTAATTAGTAGGTGGCTATCTGCTGTTCTAACAGAAAAAGACACTTCTTCAACAGACTAGAATGAATCTGCATGACTCCCTTGGCAAATGCAGAGCAGAATACCTTTCTTATTAAAAAGGATAAAAGATCAGCACAAAGAAGGCAAAGACAAAAAGCATAAGAAATGCACCCTCAACAAAATGTTCAAGTAAACTACAAGGTGGGCACTGTACAAATATAGTAATTTGAGAATACAGACTTTTCCCACATCAACAGCTCCAGAAGAATCACAGCTGGGAAGTGCTCACTAATGTTGTAGCAGGTGACATCCCTTTCATTAAAAAATTAAAAAACAGCTTAAAAATATTTAAATAGCAAAGAATTCTCTTAAAAGAACAAGTGTTTTACTTGCAAAGAATTTGGGGACATAATTTAATACTCTAAGAATCCTAAGTTCATTATCTTTATTCTCAACATCTTTCCTTATGATACTGTCACACTGGAAACATCATACTGCTTAGGAAAGTACAGCTACACACATGTACTAAACAGCTCCAGCTCCAGAAGGCAGAGGGTAGCCACAGCTCACTGAACTCATTTCAGTACAGGGCTTGTCTGCCAATGTAAGGCTCACCGATTTCCAAAGTCTAGCCTTTCCTGTTCTGCCTACAGCATCACATCATGCAAAGTGCTTACTTGCTTTTTGAACTTCAGACTATAACAGTAGATGCATTACTTACGTATGATCTTTAGTCTTCTCAGTATTGGGGTCAAGTAAGAACTCCAGTGCTTCAATTGACATTTCTGTAGGAATGTTAATCTTCTTTTCCCTTTTTTCTTATTTGGATGTCTTTTAAACTGTAAACATCTACTACAGTACAAATTACTTCTCTTGTTATCCACAGTAGATTCTGTTTGTGCTTGGATTAGAACAATGAAATCAGGACTGTTATCTCCATGCAGTGAGTAGTCAGATGTTCAACTTTCAATGAGATGGCTATAGCCATCTGTTTGAGGTAGGCTCTTGAACTTCATCTGGGCATTACAAAGGGGAGAGGTGAGCAGAGTGGTTGAGGGGAGCAGTCCACAGAGTCACTTGGAAGCTCTTTGGTTTCCCAAGTAAAGCTATAGGTAAACCATGTTTTACTTATAGTACACATACGTATCCCTGTCAGTAGGATCACAGAGCTCTGAGACAGCACCTGGGGAGTCTCTGTGAGGAAAAACTTAAAAAAAAGGCAATCCCCACCCCACCCCAGCCCAGAAAAAAAAGAAAAAAAGAAAACATGTGGCTTTCAGGTTGACTCATGTAATTTTCCAAGTCTTAAACAAGACTTAAACACTGAGTAGATCTAATGGAACAGAAAACATTTAAATACTGCAATTGCATTTCTTCTTTTAGGCTGAGGGAGAAGTTCCTACCTAATTCCAGAAGAAATAGGAGAACATAATGATGCCTTAGTGGGCAAAAGGCCCCCAAAAGTGTTATCACAAAGGGATATTCAAGGGAATCAATTGACTTAATCTGACTTTAATTAATTCTATAATGAGCATATAACTTCACCCTCCTGCAGTACAGAACATATTAATTGAGTACAAGAACAAAAACAATAAAACTGAAGTAAAATTAGAACTGTAATTTCCTTTCCTTCAAGTGCGAAATGGAGAAGGAGAAATAAGGCAGTAGCTCACAGCTTTCTAGCTAGTGCCTGACTGAAAACAAACCATATAAAAATCCTGAATTAACTAGCTAAGCATACAGTACATTAAGTTTTCTAATTTAAACCTTTTCTAGTTGCTTTGGGGTGTTTTTTGGACACAGATTTCATTGTCTCAAAAAACCCTCACATTTCAGCCTTTGCTGAAAAAGTCAGTCTGGCTTCAAGGCAAACAAAGTAATGAGATACAAAGGGCCTGTATATATACAGAGAAATTGAAGAGGAGGTATTACAGAATGAAAGTATTTTACAACTGTTTATTAGTGTGGTACAGCTTAAAAGGCTAGAGAATACACTTGGCTAACTGAATATTCTCACAAGTCTTCCAATCTAGGAAATTCCTCAAAGGATCTTATTCTTGTTGAATTTCTCAAGCCCAGATGTTAACAAAGATCAAAACCAGGCACTTTTTCCAGACAACTGGTGTGACCAGTTATATCAGCCTCTTGTATTATATTGACATCTGTCCTGATGTCATAGTATGCTTCCTCCTTTACCCACACATTGTCTATGGTCAACAACTTTTTCTCTACTTCTTCCCCTTTAGATATAAATAAGGATGCCTAATCGCTGGACAATGTAGCGTGCATGGGTTCTGATGGAATGGATCACCGATTCTGCTGTGCAGCTCCATGAATAATTTCCCACAGATTATATTTCCTGTATAAATGCATTGTATTATTAGTTAACTGATGTCACCTGAAATAGCGCCAAGGAAGCAGAAAACCTTCCTTGCACAAAGTCATCTCTCAGCCTGCACGATATTGTGACAAAGCTCCGGTCACATAGGTAGTAGCTACTCAAATCTCTGCAGTTAGAACTAGGACAGAAACAAGCTTTCCCAAACTAGTTTGCAAACACCTGCCACATCATAACTGTTTCTTCCCCAGCATAATTCTCCTCTTTCACAACTCCCCACAAGTAAAGATCTCTCCTAATTTTCAGTGAAACAGATTTGTGATAGGCAGCACCACAACATTTCAGCAAAAAGGAAGCAGAATACATACACACTTGTCCATTTGTTCCAACTTTCAGTAGTGGATGACTGAATGACTTTTCTCACATCCCCATTAATCTCACATGTGTGACCCTGCAACCTACATGAAGATTAAAAAGCTGTTTATGCTAGCAATAGTGCTGACAAATATTAAAAACCACTGCAATACATTAAATCAAAAGCTATATAAACACTCATCACAAATTTTTATTTCCTGAATATGACAAATCTCATTGGAACTTTCACTTTGCCATTATGGAATGGAGGGGAATACGCCTTTCCTCACAGTTATGCTGCTTGGCTTTTGACCTAAGGAAATCATGCTGTTTAGAATTACAGATTACTTGACGGCATTTTGCCTCTACTGTATCTAAAGAGTGGAAACAGGAAAGAAGGAAAAAATATAAAGTATGCATGAAAGCAAAAGAAGCTAGGAAAACTCTGAAATCAGGAGGTAATACAAATAGATGAATGTACCTGCAAGACTTGTCTTGCTAGTGTGTGAAGATTTGATTCTGTTTGCTGGGCTGTGGCAAGGGAGGGGGTGAGCGCTATGCTTGGTTTTTGGAACACTCACCACAAAATAACAGACATTTCTGTCACCTAGTATGGGATATATTGAATCCAAGTGACACAGCTGACAAAAAGAGTTATGTAGCTCCATGAGCCCATGTACTTTACTGCTTACATTAGCTCCTGGGAAAGAGAAAAAGGGATCTTGATGGGCTGTAAATCTTCACTGACACTCCTCACGACATTGTCTCCTTGTACGAGGGAAAGTGAAGGTGACATGTGGTACCTGCCTATCAGGAGTATGGCCAGCATGAGATGCTTCTGATGCTCAGCTGTCTGGCACATCTCATAGACAGCCAGACTCCAAGTATGGACCGAAGAGAATGAAATTGCCAGTACACCTTCTCAGAGACAAGCTTTACTTCTCTTTATCCACATCCTTTTAGGAAGTCTAAGGGAAAGGTTTTCAATTCTTCACAAATTCATGCTACAACAAAGGGCTTGGACTGAAAACGACATCAAAAGATGAACCTCATTGCTTTATCAAAGAGAAGGGCAATCTGTGAAAATTGCCGTCAAAACCTTACGATCTACCTCTATTCAATTTGCCTCTCAGTGGCAGGTCTAACAGCTGCCAAGTCACAACACTGCCTCCCACCAATTGTCATGCTGTCAATGGGTGTGTGTCGAAACGTGTAAGTTAGGCTGATTTATCCATAATGGGGACATCAGGAAGGCATCCAGCTACCAGTATGATGAGAGTTGTGGCTAGATCGGGCAAGTTCACAGGGAGAAAAGTACTGATTATTACTCTGATACTATGATGGCATAGAAGATAATTTTGCCTCTATATCCATGTCTGAAGGACTATCATAGTTCTATTTGTGGTCTCAAGTGGATTTAATTAGTTTAGCATGACTCAACCTGAGTAACTGTGGTATTACTCAAACTCCTTTTCGCAGCTACCAAGGTCAGCATCTTCCTGTTATCTTGTAGGTCTGGGGGGGGGGGAATAAGACTTTGTCTTCCTTGCTTAAGGAAAGGCCTCAAGACCTTCTTGCTTCTTATGATGCTTCTTATGATGCACCCTTTTACTGGTAAGACCTAGAACAGCAGGAAATTAAAAGAGGGCTAAAACTGTGTAGCCCTGTTGTGTCATGTGAGATGGAATTGATTCAAAACGATTGGCCTCACACATCCCCATTAGCAATTTTGTTATTTTCACTTTAGGGCTGTTTGACTATTGTGTTACTAATGCCATTAGCTGTGCTGCCAGAGCATACTGTCATGCACACCATAAAGTTTCATACAGGTATAGCATTTCAAGCATGACAATTTGACGTCTGCTCAATTTAAAGCTTATTTACAAGAGATTATGCAAGCCACAAGAGTTTATCCACCTTTTTTTCAGATATTAGGTTTCCTAGGCAAAGAGAAGAATAAATGTATCCTATGCATTGAGAAAAGCTGTCACTTGTTTCAACAACTCAACATAGAGCTGTTTTCTGGCAGCACTGTCTGCTTAAGCTATGGTTGTATAAGGCTGCTGGAAACAAACCAGCTGATTACTACCTATGTGCAATGCAGAGTTCTCATCTAGAAGATACAGTATCAGAGTAAAAGCAGCTTGGTATTTCTACTTATAGTAGACTGTGACAATAGTAAGGCCTCCTAGTTCTGTTTAGTACTGTTCAAAGTAATATATAAAGTCATTTCCATTGTTCCTCTTTCTACAGTGTTGAACCTGAGGCACAAAAGGTCATCTTTAGTAGAATAATTGATACAAACAAGAATAGATTATCCCAGACCCAGTGAACTACCATAACCATTCAGCATTACTTTTCCAGTACTCAATGTACATTGGTTAACAAACTTCAGGCTTCAAGGTTCCAAGAAAATCAGAATATGAGCATTAGGACAGCTACCTAAAACATGGACAAACCTTGTGGTTTCAGGAATAATTGCATTACTCCAAGAATTACAGACTTCCTTCCGCAATGCCTGGTAATCATACCTTCTAGCTACAAGTCTATCCTAACTGTTTCCAAATGCTAGCAGGAAAAGGCATCAGGAATACTTTCATTATCACTATTTTGTATTCTTCATCCACCTTGCTTGTTTCAGTGACTAACACTACCTGCCTGCCCACGACTGGTGGGTGTTTGCAAGTCCAGCTAAACTTGCATTTTAACATTTTTTGTTTCAGTGCTTTACATAACAAAATTTTGACATGATAGTAAGGTTAACATGCGCAGCACACAATACTCCTTTGCTCTCTTCATATTAGGTCAATTGAGTTCTCCCCAAGAGACAGTCACATTCACCATGTCATTATACCTCTCACCACAGTTTGGAGCACTCAGTCATTTTCAGGAAAATCCTTAACATGGAGTACACAGAACTAGGTATGCTTTATGCTTGATCTGAGATTTAGGATATTACAGAATATATTCCAGGTGTGCTTTCAACAGACTCACCAGGCTCTGCTTTGTACAGTTACTGCATGTATTTTTCATGTATATATAGTGGTAAATAATTCAAAGAGCAAGATATAGTTACTACAAGGGAGACATTTGATCATTTGATCTGCTTTGGTAAAATTATTTTCAATCACAAAATTTGCAGCAATGATGTGCATTTTAAATATTTAATGCTACGCAGAGACATCAGCATGTATTTTTCTTTGAAAAATACTTAATTATATCAGTTTAAAATGATGCTGAAGCCAAAATTGTTTAAATTGGGTTTAACTTGGGCTAGGAAGTTTTTGCAAAATTTAACACTTTTTCAGCATCTTGTATACACTATATACTATATGCCCTTTTATGTGCAAGCCCAGTTATAAAACCCAGTCCATAAAAATAACATTATGAAGCTCTATTTCCCCCATTGATTCTGTGTAAAATTTGGCTGAATTTAGAAGTCAGAAGGTGAACACAGACATGCACGCATACACAGACACTATAACTATCCGTGCTGCAAATTCTATATAATCACTTGGTTCTTTCTTCTTCTATTATCCCTTTCCCCTTCAGCAAAGTAACAGTAAAATGGAACCTTATTTTGCTAATAATTCAGGATATAGGAGGTGAAACAGCTGAGTGTCTAACCTGGAATTAAAATTTGGCATCTTTGATATCAATATTTGATACATTGATTGTTACCTCTATTTAGTAATCTGATGGGACTTTTAAGGACAGCTAAAGACAGAGGACTTGTAAGGCATGCGTACAGACGTGATTTCTTTGTGGCTGCATTTCCAGCCAGCTAGTATGAGCCAGCTCTGGTCCAGAAGCCATATACAGGCATATTATTAGAACACTGCAGCCAGAATATGCATTTCCTGTGTTAAATCTTATTTACAATCTTTAAGTACCCTGTTAGAACACATTTGCTCAGACACTGTACTACATATAACTCCTGGATAGGTGTAACCTAACTCTCATCCACTTCAAATTTGGAGCAGAACAAACTAAAATAAGTGTATTTGCCAACATAAATCTGCACGCAGTTTCACAGGACCAAATCAAAAGAATCCATTATGTTCCTTTAATCTAACTGTGTAAGACAGACAATAGAGTTTTAGTGTTTGCTACATCATTTCCATGTCTTCTGATTGTGTGATAGTGAGTCTTCCTAGGATGTTATCTAGTCATAGTCTAAAGAAAAAATGAGGAATATTTCCTGCGTGGTGACTTCCCTAGTAAAACTTCAACACCATACCACATATGACTAAAAGCCTGAAGCCTTAGGTCCTTTATTCTTGTACTGGCCAGATTAAAAACCCTTCTATCAGAAACAGGTCTCATCTAGATACTTATATCCTGCATTCAAGTCACCAATTATCCCTTAGCCTCTGTTTACTGGCAGAAGACCATTATCAACAGGGACTGAAGATAAATGGCAATGATCAGCAATTAAGAGAATAATCTCCTCCCTATGCCTAAGTGAAACAACTTATCTCAAAAGCACTTGTAACTTTTATCATACAAGGCATTCTGTTTGACTAGATTCTCCACCATCACAGTAAAGACTAGATCCATAGTGCACCTGGTATTTGACAGAATTTGACAAGCAACCTTGACTGTTCATCTGATCCCTAGCATCTACAAGTCTTCCACTGTACCTTTCATGTCACAACCAGGGCTGCCTAAGCACAAATGCTTCCTTTCTTCCTAGTTATTGCAAAGCCAGTAAGTGTGTAACCATATTTTCACAGTATGATCTTGTTCTGAAGTCATTAGAAGTATCAGCACACACAAAACCTTAGAACACAATGCAGCTGAATGAAATAGCTACAGACTGACTACAGTCAGACCCCCAAGCCCTGTACACTCATGAACAGCACCCCTAAAATAACATAGAAACTAAACATGACGTGTTATTGAAGGACACATCATTTTTCCTAAATATCAGATGAAATTGTTCCAAAAGTTACAGTTTCTATTGTTATCTGACTTTAAAAGACAACAGAGAAAAACCTTAAAGTTTTCCACAGCTGAAAGATTCCTATGTTTGGGAAGGTTCCTTGATATACAGGCTAGATCTTTATCCTAAATCTCTATTACTGCTAGCCAAACCTCATTAAACCACAACAGATAATTCTTCACCTACTTTGGTGGACAAAGTGCTTGTACATAGCTTTTCTTTTAACTAATCCTTTTTTTATAGCGTCCTTTTATCTTTCTTCCTCACTTGCATCCCACCACTCCACATTTTCTACACAACACTGAGAAGAGGCCACAAATTAAAAGTATTTCTACTGATGCAGTTAGCATATGGTTCAGATACATGATCTTCCTCAGCAAATACAAAAAACATGCTCTTTTTCTGTCACTACAACCCATTTTCCAGCCAAGACTTCTGAAATTATTGTTTTTTACAGAACACATGGAAAAGTGTATCAAGAAAAGAAGTTCTTTATGGGACGCTTCTCCTTTACCTCATAATTAATTCCACTGGGCTCCCATCTTTCATTTAAATTAATGTCCCAAACAAATATTAAACTTTTATGCTTGGCTTAAAAAAAAAAAACACCAAAAAAATCAGTATCTTGCTTTGTTCTTCAAAAAGAAAACAAACAACACATTCTTGCAAATTGACACTCGCTGTCAAACACCATCCCCCTGAGGCAAGATTGAAACAATAAACTAGATATATGTACCTGAGCTACAAATGGGGTTTGTGTATCCAGGCAGTATATAAATAGAGAAAGTAATCACTAAGTAGCAGAATGTCATATTAAACCTTGGAAATCGTTACAGTTTATCTCTTCCCCTCCAGAAGAAAAATATTGTCTCTGAAACATTAAAATATCAACTATCATTGGAACACATTTGTTTCTCTGAGAAGAGTACTGCAAAATCAACATAACCAAACCATTTGGTTAAGGAAACAACAAAACCTACCAAATGAAAACAGCTTTCCCCCCTCAGCCACCACATACTGCCCCATACAAGCCCTTTGCCATGCTACCACAAGGTGATGGTGCCCTAGGCTGAGCTTAAATGGGGCTGCAGGGCAATAGGCAAGGTGTGGCTCCCAGGTGAGGCCATTCAGGGCCATTAAAAACAATTAGTTCCCCCAGGCCCCAGCACCTTTCTCAGTTTGTTCCTACCTCAGCCAGCTCTCCTGTTCAGTAAAAAATTATACTCAACCTCAGAACCACGGACAAAAATGGCTCAATAACTTTCATTATTACAATCCACTTCAATATATTGCTTTCATTAATTAGCAAAACAAAAATGATCACTACTGTGTTGTACACTAATAAACACTAGGGTAAAACTCCTTCCTTTATGCTGCTGTACAAGACATTTTCATGTCATTTCTCCCTCCAAGCATATTTAATTCAGCCACTTCTGGTGGGAGAGGCTGGAAATCATCCAGCAAAGAGCAGAATTATTCCACAGTAGGGAAGTAGGGAAAGACCAATTAGGTCAAAAGCAGCTGGAGAGGATCCCACTAGCTCTTGGCCAAAAGGGGAGGGGGGGGCGGGGAGGTAAGAAAGGGTTCAAAACCTAGACCCTAATTTTCCTGCTATAATCTGCCTGAGCCGTCACTTGCTTCAGTCCTTCATCATTATTCTGGCAGGCTGAAGACCTTAAATATCTTCTTATCTGTACATTTAACATTACAGGTGAAGAAAATCAAGTGTAGGAACAAAAAATGACTGAATAAAGTTAACATCTCTTCTTTGTTTCTCTGCATGCCTTAAGACATTTGTAGATTATTAAGTCTGCTGCATAGAATTAATTTTGTTGAAATGTGGTAATTACGTTTGGTAAATCCTCGTCGTGAGGTCAGTGCTTTTACAATTTCACAATGCACGCACTGTGTGACAGTCTGCATCTCCGTATCACAAGCTATATTAACAGCTGGAAAACTGGACAAAGACCTATGTTCTGTTTCCAGGCCATTAATGAGGCCTCTGTCCTGACCTTGCATAATGTGGCTGGAAATATAATTGTATAGGTAGTAATTTCAAGAGCCTCAAATTGCATAGAAAGATTGGAAAGATTCCAGTCAGTTGGAATAGCAAATCTAATGGGAGTGAAAGATGGTACGTCAGACCCTCACAATGTGACAGGGTCAATTTTCATATTTCATTTTTCTTTTATGCAGGTGAAGCAAACATTACCCTGTGGGAACTGTGTAGGTGCATTCAGTAAAAATTTTAGAAGTACCAGACAGAGAAGGACGAGAAGGTATCAGTCACTCAACAGTACCACAGAATGAGGACATAGCTTGTTCTAAAGTGCCCCTCTAACACTTTTATTCCTAAGGTGACTCAGGCAACTCCACAGGAAATGAGTGGATGGAAGCTTTTTTCTAATATGCTTATTTTTGGCAGGTGAAAGGCTGTCACTTTAAAATTCAAAAAAATTTAGTGCTTTTTTAAAATTTTATTTTAACAGAATGTTAAGAGGAAATAAGACAGCCAAGCAGGAAAGAATTTGATGCCCGCTGAAAGAAACAGCTGATGGAGAACACTGGGGATCAGAAAACCATTCTATAACTGAGGGTTACATCCCCTTAAAAGACATGATCACAACAACCGAGAAACACAGGAAGGAAGTATCAGATTAATTTTCTCCCAGGCTCCATCATCAAATTTGCGTATCTATGCACAAGAAAGAAACTCTTGAGAGTATGGGCAAAAGAAGGAAGCAGAACAATTAATTTTTTAAGACCTATTTACCATTGGCAACAAAAAAGCAACAAGTACAGATATTTTGGACGTGGAAGAACTCACAGCTACAGTATATTTCTTTCTAGTGAGAGGTAACAGAGGAGGATAATTAAACCTCAAAGGCATATTTTTGACTTGTGCAATTTTTCTTTGAGTAGAAAACAAGCTTTGAGGCTGCCTCAAGACACTTTTAGGTTTGCTATAGCCACAAATGCAAAAACAACAAATGAAGACACTGCACTGATCTGCTCCTCTGTTTTATGACAGAAGGCACCTTAATGTTCACTGGAGACAAAGCACTGGCAAAAAAATAAAAAAAAATAAAAAGGGGAAAAAAAGAAAAAGAAAAAGAGACAAGAAAAAGCTCCCTTTTCTACACTTACCAGAACAAGAGAATATTTTCAGGAAATGCAGGGTTTTAAGTCATCAGCTGAAGCAGCTTGTCTTGCCTGTGAATATGTGTATTTGCATGAATAACAGCTGCTTGCTAGCTTTCAAGTGGGGAAAAATTCCTAGGGGTGTTCACACAAAGTGATGCAAAAAATCTAAACAAGAATCCAAGGAAGTTATGTGTAAATTATTTTTTAAATGCTGTAAATGCTTGGTTCTGGAATCAGCAGCAGTACAACAGAAGTACTTGCTTTTATAATGTCATTTTCCATATATTTGGGCTGATCACCACACCTCACAGTTTAAAAGGCCTTCCAAGTACCCAAAGTGAAGCAACTTTCACAATGTTTAAGTCTTGCATCGTAACAGCCTTTCTTGTTACACGTACTTCCTTCTATATCCAAGAATAATATAACCAGTTAGGGAAGCATACACACTTCTTTCCTGGAGGGTAGCAACTGTTAAACTGCACGTAACCTCACAACGTTTTACCTCAGCTGATGTCTTCTACAACCGGTTTGAAACATTGGCCCCATTTAGGCCAATGCAGTGTTGTACCATTGTGGCCTTTGGGGGGGGTTGGAATTTCATACTCTGAATCACTCTAAGTAAATGACAGTCTTTCCAACTACAGATTTTCTGTGGGTTCTTCATAACAAGGCAGCCTGGGATCATGCCTCACCCACTTCACAAGATTTTGTTAGAATGGGACACAGAAATATGTCACATACTCCCCTCTTCCGTTGTTCCCTGGTTTCTGTGAATGGAATTCCAGGGCCAGACACTACACAGACAAGTGAGAGACAGAGGTTGCAGACTCAAAGCCTTGCACAGAATGTCCTTGTGCACACGATAATTGTAGTCCTTAGTAATTTTAAATTGCCTTGAATCAGGTCCTTTCTTTGAGAACACCTTTGGACATGGATTTTGTCCTTTTTCCTTTAACAGGTGTTTGAATATTTCTGAAAATGGTGATAAATAATACTGGTCTTGAAGTCAAGACAAATGAGAGATTTTAAAAGGTCTCTTTGCAGTACAAATAAGGGGTTTTATACAAAATATTTTTGATTTTCAAAGACATCAAGCAAACCAAAATCTGCCTTCAGAAAGAGCCATGTGTATTCAGAATTTCAGGAAACCAGGCTTTTTAATATTTGAATTATTAGTCCTGCATTTTGAAGTGCTCTTCGTGGATATCTTATGGGGTTTAGTATAATTATACACAGAAGAGAATCTGTGGACAGTATTCTCCATTTGTGATTCTTTTGTAACCTTTAAGCTGTATTTTTTGCTTTCTGACAGCCAAATAAATACAGTAATTATTTAATGTTACTTTTGTTTCTGTTTCATTTTTGTTTATTTGTTTTTATTCATTTAGTTGTCTGTTTGTTTGCTTTCTCCAGGAAACAGTTTACCAACTTTTGGAAGTACAGAGATAGCCTGGGGGTTCTTTCAGCTGTGCACAGCCCCAACATCAAAAGGATATTATCATGGAATAAAGTTGCCAGGAGGCAAATACTATTTACAGACCCTCTGGTCCTATAATGCTGTAATGATAAGAAATGTCACTGTGGCATATTGTGCTGAATAATAAACATTCCTTACCTAACCGCTTTAAAAGTTCGAGGAGCTGAGGCTGCTGGTTATCATTAGAAAGGAAAAATATATTTCACCCTTCTTCTCAGAAATGTATTGAAAACCTGCCTGTTAATTATATCTGTGTTGGAGCAAAGAGTGGAAAGTTCTGAGCGTATCTACATTATGCTCATGAAATATAGTTTGCCTATTTTAATTAAGTTATAAATACAACCCACTTTAATTCCAGAAACTACTTAAAAATGTAATTAGTTAACATTGCTGTGTGACATCATTAAGTAAATTGTTCATGTAAAAATACAAAAAGCCCTGTAGGAAACTTGGTATGTTTACTGGGATCCTTCTATGATGTTAATGATGAACGCTACAATGGTGTACTCATGCAAATAAATATACCCACCGGAAAACTTACTGGCATTTTCAGTATGGTGTTGCCTATATTAAAAGTTACAACAATATAAGGTAGGGGGTAATAAAGCCCTTGAGTTATCTTGATAAAACTCTTGCTTCCTATAGTATGTCTTTTTTATTGCCAGTTTAGCTTGCATTATTTTGGGAGCATCCTAACCTAAACTAAAGTGCCTATACAGTGGATAAAACTAGCTACTAATGACTTAGTAATACTACAGTGGTGTCACGATTCTGAGTACATACAATATGAAATTACACCGAAGTTAATACTTCCTGATATCATCACACCAGTCACCACATCACACATGCAAGACTTGTAGCTGTAATAGAAGTCCGGTGCTACGGTCTCGTAAATATTTTATGACATTGCTGGTTCCTGTTTTTCTTCATTGTTCTGGATTGTCACCGCACATCTTTCCCTCACATGTGTTTCTGTCCTGAGCTATCATCTGCCTAATACCTCTACTCTAGCAGTGCTTCTCTCCCTGCGCAGAAAACAGCTGGTGGATTTGAAGAGGGTAATGGGTTGATGAGGGACCTAATCTGGAGGATGGAGCAGGAGGCATTCCAAAGCTGCCTTGCACTGGGGCTGGATGACGCTCCACACACAGAGTTCTGTCCAGCGGACAAAAACAGTCAAGGTATTGTTTAATTTCCAGCTGCAATTATGCAAGTTTAACATCTCATAAATACAAACCCTGGCTTCAGTTGCTGCCAGTATAATTTTTCTCTATTATCATTTTCTCTTTTGCCTTTTTAAATTTGTCCAAAGACAAGAATTCCTCATTAACATAGACTCATTTTTCTACAAACCTGATATGAAAGCAACAGAATACAGACAAATAAAAATGCAGTAGGGTACATATACATAGCCACACACATGTAAAATAAAAATATGTTAATTGCTCTTTGTAATATGGTGCTTTTTCTGCTCAGAGATTATACAAGCATTTGTACAAGCAGTACTCCCACAGACAATGCAATCTTCTGATTCTGTACATTGTCATATGCACAACTTGGACATTAACGTTACTTCAATCACACAAATGTATGTAGAAGTGAGCTCAAGAGGAGAAGGCACATGAATATATGAATCCATTTGAAAATAAGAATGAATATTTTTGAGAAATGTATATGCATTATTGGCTCAGCTTTGTACAGCACAGAAGTAATTCTTGCATATTTCTAATCACTGTTTTGTTAAGAGAATTATTTTTTTACTAGAATAATACTCTGCTTGATATCCTGTCCTACTTTACACTTTCTTTTGCATTATTTTAGATAACAAATATGAGGCACACTAGAGAGAAATCTAAGACCAACTGTGATCTGGGGGAGACAGGAAAGGTGATTTTTCTGAAGACAGTTTATTAGAAGAACAGGGCCAAATTCTAAGCTCTAGTGCTGTTTGATGTTAGGCATTCTAGTTAAACAAAAAACATTATCTGAAGTCATCAGCTGAAAATACTTCTAAATGAAGCAGTATGAAACCCTTCAGCTGGGTGTTATACTGAATGTCTTCCTGGATATACAGAGATACTGGGAATGACATGTTGGGAGCATCTGAGGGAAGGGAATATAACTACAAAGTCTTCCCCTCCAAAAAATATTGCAATTTATGGAATTAATCACAGAATCACAGGTTGGAAGGGACCTCAGGGATCATCTAGTCCAACCTTTCTAGGAAGAGCACAGTCTAGACAAGATGGCCCAGCACCCTGTCCAGACAACTCTTAAAAGTGTCCAACGTGGTC
Source organism: Phalacrocorax aristotelis (assembly GCF_949628215.1). Classification (NCBI taxonomy): domain Eukaryota; kingdom Metazoa; phylum Chordata; class Aves; order Suliformes; family Phalacrocoracidae; genus Phalacrocorax; species Phalacrocorax aristotelis. The sequence continues at coordinate 46,947,697 of NC_134280.1, read as the reverse complement.
AAGTCAACCACTGCCCTGGGGAGATTATTCCAATGGGTGACTCTCCTCACTGTGAAAAATTTCCCTCTCGTGTCCCATCGGAATCTCCCCAAGAGCAACTTGTGTCCATTCCCCCTTGTCCTCTCCATGTGACTCTGTGTAAAAAGGGAGTCTCCATCTTCTTTGTAGCTGCCCTAAGCTTAAGTACTGGTACATGGTGATGAGATCCCCTCTAAGCCTCCTTTTCTCAAGGCTGAACAAACCCAGTTCTCCCAGCCTATCCTCATATGGCAGCTTCCCAGTCCTTGGGTCATCTTGGTGGCCCTTCTCTGGACCCCTTCCAGCCTCTCCACATCCTTTTGGTATAGAGGGGACCAGAACTGTACACAGTACTCCAGGTGTGGCCTGACAAGCGCTGAGTAGGGTGGGATAATGACTTCTTTCTCTCTGCTGGTGATGCCCTTTTTGATGCAACCCAGCATCCTGTTGGCCTTCTCGGCCGCAGCAGCACACTGTTCGCTCATGTTGAGCTTCCTGTCCACCAGGACCCCCAGGTCCCTTTCCACAGAGCTGCTCTCCAGCCAGGTGGATCCCAGTCTGTGCTGCACTCCTGGATTATGTTTTCCCAGGTGCATGACCTTACAATTCTCCTTGTTGAACTTCATAAGGTTCTTGTTGGCCCACTCTTCCAGCCTATCCAGATCTCCCTGCAGACCAGCTCTCCCTTCCAGAGTGTCTACTTCCCCACTCAATTTGGTGTCATCTGCAAAATTCATCAGGCTACACTTGATCCTGTGTTATCCAGATCACTTATGAAGATGTTGAATAACATTGGGTCCAATATCGATCCCTGGGGGACTCCACTTGTGACAGGTTGCCACTTGGAAAAGGAGCTATTTACCACCTCCCTTTGGGTGCAGCCCGTCAGTCAACTCCCCGCCCACTGCACAGACCACTCATCTAGGCCCCAACGCATCAATTTCTCCAGGAGGAGGCCATGGGGGACTGTATCAAAGGCCTTGGAGAAGTCCAGGTAGACAATGTCCACCGCCTGCCCCATGTCAACCAGGCAAGTCACTTTGTCATAGAAGGCCACCAGGTTTGTCAAGCACGATCTGCCCTTAGTGAAGCCATGTTGGCTTTTCCCAATCACATGCTTCATTTGACTTGTGATGGCCCCAAGGAGGATTCGTTCCATAACTTTCCCAGGGATTGAAGTAAGGCTGATGGGCCTATAGTTACCCAGATCCTCCCTCGAGCCTTTCTTGTAGATAGGGGTAACATTTGCCTTCCTCCAGTCCTCTGGGACATCCCCTGTTCTCCAAGACTTCTCGAAGATTATGGAGAGTGGCCATGCAATGACTTCAGCCAGCTCTCTCAACACCCTCGGGTGGATGGCATCAGGGCCCATCGATTTGTAGGGGGTCAAGCTCCTGTAATAATTCATGCACTAACTCTTCCTTCACTGATGGTGGGTCGGTGTTTGGATCAACGGGCAATTTTGTTCCCAAAGCCTGGGACCCAACTGTGTTGGTAAAGACAGAGGGGAAGAAGGTGTTGAGGACCTCTGCCTTTTCAGCATCGTTGGTGATTGACTCTCCTTTTCTGTTTAACAGTGGGCCTATGTTTTCCTTCTTTTTCTGCTTATGGTTGACATGTCTGAAGAACCCTTTCTTGTTATTTTTGACATCTACGGCCAGTTTCAATTTGAGCTGGGCTTTTGCTTTTCTAACTGCATCTCTGCACTCTCTGGCAATGCCTTTGTAGCTCTTGATGGATAATCCTCCACTTCTCCATCTCTGGTATGCTTCCCTTTTGGATTTGAGTAGACCCAGGAGGTCATGGTTGAGCCATGGGGCCTCTTGCTCCACTTACTTCCCTTTCCTTTGTAGGGGATAAACTGCTTTTGTGCTTCCAATGGAGAGTTCTTGAAGAACCCCCAGCACTCACTAGCTCCTTTGTCTTCCATGGAAGCTTCCCATCGAATCCCTCCCAACTGAGCCCTGAGTGAACTGAAGTTTGCTCTTCTAAAATCCAGGACCCTTGTCTTAGAGCTGACCTTCAGCATGCTCAGCAGGATCCCGAACTCCACAATATTGTGGTCACTGCAGCCAAGGCTATCACTAACCGAGATATTACAAAGCAGGCTTTGTCGGTTTGTGAATGGCAAGTCCAGCAGCGCCTCCTTCCTGGTTGGCACATCTAACATTTGTATCAGGAAACAGTCCTCTACGCTTTCCAGAAACTTGGTGGATGACATGCGAGCTGCCGTATTGTTCTTCCAGCAGATGTCTGGGTAGCTGAAGTCACCCATCAGGACCAGGTTCTGTTGGCCAGAAGCTTGCTTTAGTGCCCCAAGTATCACTTTGTTGGCATTGTCATCATGATTAGGAGGTCAATAGCAGATGCCCACCGTGAGGTCCTGCTTGGAGATGACCCCTTTGACTTTAACCCAGAGACATTCAATAGAGCAGTCGCAATCACCATAGTTGACTTTGATACATTCAAGGTGTTCCTTAATGTAGAGTGCAACTCCTCCACCTCTTCTACCCTGCCTGTCTTTACGAAAGAGCCTATAACCATTCATTGTGATCCCCCAGTCATTTGAGTTGTCCCACCGTGTTTCAGTTAGTCCTATGGTGAAACTGAGCTAAGAGAATTTTAGGAATATTACTGAGAAAATCATCATAACTGTGTGAGAAGTGTAAAGAATACTCTCCCAGAGGAAGGATGGATGGTTCACCATTTGGGTGCCTAGCATAGATGAAAAAATCATTAGAATTCTCTTAAAGAGATGGGGAATAGTATAAAACTGAGAATAGAAATACAAGTAGAGAAAACTAAGAACCTTGCACAGACAAAAAATAACCAAGAAATAAGTATTCCTAAAGAAAACCACCATTGTTCAGAGAGTTATGCTGTCTGAAAGCAAATGTATGGTATTTGATTCCTGAAGGGACATGAGCAGATAATCTCAAGGGGTCCCTTCCAACCTAAAGGATTCTGTGACTTTAATCTTTCTCTGTGGACATGCATTTCACTTTGGAGATTCAGTAGGACACACCACTATATCATGGAGAGTAAGTTATATTATGATCTCTTAGGCACATGGAGAATTAGACGCTGACCTATATCTCTATCTAACTGCTCATGAATGAAAGAAGATTATAAATAGCCACCAATGGATTAAAATGGGAACTTAGGGGGATCTTAAGCAATACTTAAAATTTATTACAGAAGTTAGTCACAGTAGCTCGTTTTATGTTCCCTCATTTCTAGGGATAAATATATGGATGAAACATAGGAAGCTGCTCATTCAGGTTTACTGCCCATCTTTGTAAGTACTCATACTACGATTTGGCATGACATTTGAGAGGGTCTTTGTCAAAGCCCTGAGTGCACCAACAGGGTCTAATTGCCCTGACCAGCCTGTACCCGCCGCCTCCTTCAGTCTTCCTGTGCAATTTCTCCCCTCTCCCATTATAATCCTTGGCATCTGCTCTGTTACAGTGCACCTTGAACCAGGCTTCTGTGAAAACAGCTAAGCTGTGAGAAAAAGGTGAGAGAAGCCCCACTTTGAGCCTCCCTCTGTGCACCCTATACCCACTGGCTCTAGAGCAGCACCTGAGCTTATGCCTTGGGCCCTGGTCCTCGCCTGAGCTACCCTGTAGGTATGCCATGTCCAGCCATCTACCTGGCCTTGTGCCATTGACCTGACTCCCTGGCTTGACCTTGGATGCCCATGGAATGGTGCCCTTGGCGAGGAGGTCCCTGTGCTGCCTTGCTGTTGGCTTGCCTTCCCTTGCCCCACTTGCTGCTCCCTTGGCAGTTTTACGTTGAAAGCAGAAAAGGCAAAAGACATATAGGATTTGGACACCTGTCTGCTAAAAAGGTGCACTTCAGTTACAGTTAAGTTTCATTACAGTTAACATCAATGTTGTCCAAAGTCAGACGCTTCAATTCCAAAATTTTTGGTCAATAATGTCAAAAAAAGGGAGATTGCTTTTTCCAGTCCTGTTCCAGACTATAACCTGTATTCTTACTAGCTAAACAAATGGTGGTTTACATTTTCACAAGTTCTAGTCAGGGGCTAAAATAACTCTTGTTCATGGAAGGTAAGTACAGAACTTTGATGTCCATAGAACCACAATGGAGTCATGTAAGTGGGATGTATGTCACCATCACAGCCATTAAAGAACAATGTAGAAGGTTCACAGATCCGTCTACTTTTTCAGGAAAACCGAAGTCATTTTTCTTAATTTGATTGAGTATTTTAATTGTGTATTACTCTGAGAGGTTTTATTGGTTTTGATGTATTTTAACTGCATGGTTGTGAGGCAATTAGAAGGTTTTGTTGAACAGCACCATGAAAATTAAATGCATTCTTATTAAACTGTTGCCTCTAGTGCTATCTACTGAAAGCTTGATGGGATATTTTCATGAATCTCCCTGTAGGTTTCCAATTGACAATGAATCACCATGCTGTTTCCTCAGCTAAAAGATGCCTGCAAACTTCCACTGTTTGGCAGTAGATATTATTCAGGTTATCATGTTCATCTGAATAAACCACCAGCTTTAGAAAATAACACTACTTTGCTGTACCATATAATTCATGCCATACATTAACACTACCACTCATGCTGATTCTCTCTCACTTACCAGTTCTCGAGTTTAATTATCATAAGGTTGGGGGTTTTTGTTTTCTTTTGTTTTACCGTAAAAAAAAGCACAAACAGGATATAGGCAGAATCAGGAACTGACTTCAATGATCATCATTTAAACTATATATTAGTTTAAAATTGTTAAAAAAAAAACCCACACCTTCACAGGTATATGATTTTTTTCTGACACTTCTCTAAGTAAAAGTTTAATGCATGAAACACACAGATATATTTCAGTATTTAGAAATACTTCCTAAGTATAAGGAACTCCCAATTTTATCTTCTGAGCTACAAAAGGGGTGCTTTTGTGAAGAACCGTAAATAATTCTTCCTTTGAGATAGACTATCTTCCAGGAAGAAAATCTTCACATAATTTCTCTGTTGTTCTTAATTCCTGCCATCCTGTCAACAAGACAAAGTTTGCTTTCTCCCAAAGAAATTGCCATAAGATCGATCCACCACATCTCTTGTAGTTCCTTACCGGTAGGTCCTGCCAATACGTGTACAAGCCTATTGCTTTTCTATGATGTTCTCTGTTTCCACAGCTGGTTACATTTGCTGCCTTTGAAGCATTTGGTCTGTTCTCCACCTTTTTTCATGTTGATTCTTCTTACACAGCAAATGACCACAAGAGGTGGGTGAAGTGCAGAACATCTGGTGATCCAGTTTGTTTCAAATCAGCATTTGAAAGTAAAGTTCTCCTGCAATGTCTTCCTTCAGATCTTTATAACACAGACAACATAGCACTACTACGGTATCTTGGCACTTCTGGGTTAAACAAACTGTAACCATATGCTACTCCTAAGAAAAGTTACACACTTGCTAAGAAGCAAAGTATAATTTCTGGTTTTAATTACCCACAATTAAGATACCAAATGTGAATGTGCAAACATTTGTGATACTAGGAAAAGACAAATGAAGACAATGCTGTATGAAATCACATGTTCTGTTTCTGGACAGAGTGTTAATCAGATTGACTCCATAGAGAAAGTACATCCTTATATGCCTGCACGTACTATCTTCTTTCCAACGGTCACCTGCTGAGGAAGAGCCAGATTTGCCCTCTGAAGCTCTCTAGGACCAAAGGTAGAAGGCATCTGAACCTGATGTACTTCCTACATTGTACACAATACACCATATGGATAAATAAATCCTGAACAGTATGATGCAACCAATTACTAATAAAAAAATAAAATCAGTTAATGGCAGGAGAAACAGACTAACTAGAAAAGAAGTTGATCCTGGTTTTCTGTGTGTAACGCTACCTAGACAACAAGGTCTCTCAAGCCTGGTAAATCACACCATAGCGCAGAATGCTTATTGGTGGCCACAGGGTAGCTGTATAATACCTCATTAAATTGTAATGTTTTCAGATCTAATAATTCCTCCTAATCAGTTGTCGTTACACACCCTGCTGTGTGTCAGGATCCTGTTAGTGTGTCTTTTCTGGGAGAGTAAGTGTCTAGATAGTAGCATATGAAAGCACACTCTGATTGATTCTACCTGTTGCAAGGAAATGAAATTGCTTTATTAAGGGGAGGGATTTACGAATTTGGCCAGTTTAGCTGCTTTGCTGCATATATCGTGACACAGAGGTGATCACCCTCACTATCTCCTTCCTTCCTTCACTTCAATGCAAGATGTATAGAAATGATACAGAAAAGGATGTGATAATCCCTCAGATGAAAATAACAAGATTCCAGGGGACCACTGAAAAATTACATTTGTACCTAGAAAGATTCATTCTGCTACTTCTTCCTTGGAATACTGCTAGAAGTCATACAATGAGATTTAGTTTTGTAGTAAGAAACCTTGCCATGCCTCTGTTAAGGAGGGTAACTGTTGTAGGCGATTCCCTTCTGAGGGGAACAGAGGGCCCAATATGCCAACCAGACCCACTCCACAGGGAAGTCTGCTGCCTCCCTGGGGCTGGGGTCAGAGATAGTACTAGGAAACTCCCTGGTCTGGTACAGCCCTCTGATTACTACCCATTGTTGATTATGCAGGTTGTCAGTGATGAGGTTGTGCAGAAAAGCCCAAGAGCAATCAAAAGGGATTTCAGGTCACTGGAGCGACTGGTCCAAGGACCAGGAGAGCAGGTAGTGTGTTCCTCAATCCCATCAGTGGCAGGAAGAATAATAGTGAAAGTAACAGGAGAACTCATCTGATTTGTGGCTCAGAGGCTGGTGCCATTGGTAGAATTTTGGATTTTTTGATCATGATGGGGTTTACACAGCACTGGGCCTGCTGGCAGCAGGTGGAGTTCAGCTGTCTCCAAGGGGGAAAAGGACTCTTGCACATGAGTTGGTGGGACTTACTGAGGGGGCTATAAACTAGGTTTGAAGGGGGAAGGGGATGTAGCCAGCCCACTAGAGAGGAGCCTAGGGGTGGTGTGCCAAGTTTGGGGGTGAAATCGATAGCCAAACTCAAGTGTATCTACACCAACGCACACAGCACGGGCAACAAACAGGATGAGCTGGAAGCCATTGTGCAGCGGGAGAGCTGCACCATCACTTAGCCACCATCGCAAAGACATGGTGAAATGACTCGTACAACTGGAGTGCTGCAATAGGTGGCTATAAGGTCTTCAGAAGGGATAGGCAAGGAAGGAGAGGCGGTGGGGTGGCTCTGTATGTTAGGGAGTGTTTCGATTGTATAGAGCTCAATGATTGTGATGATAAGGCTGACTGCTTATGGGTAAGGATGAGGGGGAAGGCCAACAAGGCGGATATTCTGCTGGGGGTCTCTTATAGACCACCCAACCAGGATGAAGAGGTAGATGAAGTGTTCTACAAGCAGCTGGCAGAAGTCTCACAATCGGTTGCCCTTGTTCTCGTGGGGGATTTCAATTCACCAGATGTCTGCTGGAAATACAACACAGCAGAGAGGAAACAGCCTAGGAGGTGCCTGGAGTGTGTGGAAGATAACTTGCTGACACAGCTGGTAAGTGAGCCTACCAGAGGAGGTGCCTCGCTTGACTTCCTGTTCACAAACAGAGAAGGACTGGTGGGAGATGTGGTGGTTGGAGGCCGTCTTGGACTTAGCGACCATGACATGATTGTGTTCTTGATTCTTGGTGAAGTAAGAGGTCAGCAGAACCACTGCCATGGACTTCCAGAGGGCAGACTTTGGCCGGTTCAAGGCACTAGTTTGGAGAGTCCCTTGGGAGGCAGTCCTGAAGGGCAAAGGGGTCCAGGAAGGCTGGGCTTTCTTCAGGAATGATGTCTTGCAGGTACAGGAGCAGGCTGTCTCCATGTGCCATAAGACAAACCACTGGGAAAGATGACCAGCCTGGATGAACAGGGAGCTTTTGCTGGCACTCCCAAAATAAAGGAGAGTTTACTACTTTTGGGAGAATGGACAGGCAACTCAAGAAGAGCCCTCATTAGCTCTTGCAGAGAGAAAATTAGACAAGCAAAACCCCAGCTGGAACTCAACATGGCCACTGTTGTAAGGGGCGATAGAAAATATTTTTATGAATACATTAACAACAAAAGGAGAACCAAAGAGAATCTCCATCCCTTATTGGACAGAGAGAGGAACATTGCAACTGAGGATGAGGAAAAGGGTGAGGTACTAAATGCCTTCTTTGCCTCAGTCCTTAATAGTCAGACCAGTTTTCCCCAGGGTATTCAGCCCCCTGAGCTGGAAGGCAGGGACGGGGAGCAGAATAAACCCCCTATAATCCATGAGGAAGCAGTTTACAATCTGCTGAGCCACCTGGGCTCTCACAAGTCTATGGGGCTGGACAGGATCCACCCGCGAGTACTGAGGGAGCTGGTTGAGGAGCTTGCCAAGCCACTCTCCATCATTTATTAGCAGTCCTGGTTAACAGGGGAGGTCCCAGATGACTGGAGGCTTGCCGATATGATACCCATCTACAAGAAGGCCAGTCAGCCTGACCTTGGTACTGGGGAAGGTTACGGAGCAGATCATCTTGAGTGAGCTCACCAGACAAGTGCAGGACAAGCAGGGGATCAGGCCCAGCCAGCATGGATTTAGTGAAAGGCAGGTCCTGCCTGACCAACCTGATCTTCTGTGACCGGGTGACTCACCTAGTGGATGAGGGAAAGGCTGTGGATGTGTCTGCCTGGACTTCAGTAAAACCTTTGCCACTGTCTCCCACAGCATCCTCCTAGAGAAGCTGGCAGCTCATGGCTTAGACGGGTCTAGTCTTTGTTGGGGGAAAAACTGGCTGGGTGGCTGAGCCCAGAGAGTTGTGAACAGAGCCAAATAAAGTTGGCAACTGGTCATGAGTGGCGTTCCCCAGGGCTCAGTGTTGGGGCCAGTTGCATTTAATATCTCTACCAATGGTCCGGATGAGAGGATTGAGTGTACCCTCAATGAGTTTGCAGATGACACCAAGTTAGGCAGGAGCGTTGATCTGCTTGAGGGTAGGAAGGCTCTGCAGAGGAACCTGGACAGGCTGGATCGATGGGCCAAGGCCAATTGTATGAGGTTTAACAAGGCCAAGTGCCGGATCCTGCACTTTGGTCACAACAACCCCATGGAATGCTACAGGCTTGGGGAAAAGTGGCTGGAAAGCTGCCCGACCGAAAAGGTCCTGGGGGTGTTGGTCAACAGCCGGCTGAACATGAGCCAGCCATGTGCCCAGGGGGCCAAGAAGGCCAACAGCATCCTGGCTTGTATCAGGAAGAGTGTGGCCAGCAGGAGAAGGGAGGTGATAGTGCCCCTGTACTTGGTGCTGGTGAGGCCACACCTTGAGTATTACATTCAGTTTTGGGCCCCTCAGTACAAGAAGGACACTGAGGTGCTGGAGCATGTCCAGAGAAGGGCAACAAAGGTGGTGAAGGGTCTGGAGAGCAGATCTTATGAGGAGAGGTTGATGGAACTGGGGTTGTTTAGCCTGGAGAAGAGGAGGCTGAAGGGGGACCTTAATGCTCTCTACAACTCCCTTGGGGGCGTCTGTAGTGAGGGGGGTGTCAGTCTCTTCTCCCAGGTCACTAGCGATAGAATGAGAAGCAATGGCTTCAAGCTGTGCCAGGGGAGGTTTAGATTGGATGTTAGGAAAAATGTCTTTACTGAAAGAGTGGTCGGGAATTGGAACAGGCTGCCCAGAGAGGTGGTGGAGTCACCATCCCTGGAGGTATTTAAAAGACGTGTGGACATGGCACTTCAGGGCATGGTGGCGTTGGGTTGATGGTTGGATTTGGTGATCCTAGAGATCCTAGAGAAAAGACTTCCAACCTTAATGATTCTATGATTCTATGTTCAGGGCCCTGACACTTTGAAGTTTTAACCCTAGCCCAAATTCCTCATGGATGGTGCTCCAGGAAAAGGCATGTTTGCCATATAGAAGCTTTAAGCGATCAGCTGTGTTAGCAAAACCAACAGCACAAGACAGCAGGATTTGTGTGCTGGTTTTGGCTGGGATAGAGTTAATTTTCTATACCACTGGAGCTGGTACAGTGCCGATGGCACATTGGTGTTTTAGTTGTTGTTAAGTAGTGGCTCAGTGTTGCTAAGTAGGACGATACTAGTCAGATACTTTCCAGCTTCCCATGGTCTGCTACATGCACTAGAAGCCCGGAGGGTTGGGGCCACAGCCAAACTGGCCAATGGGATATTCCATATCATATTTTGTCATGACCAGTACGTTAACTGGGGAGTTGGCTGCGGGCTGAGGTGGTTGTGGCCCAGGGACTGGCTGCATTGGGTCGGCAGGTCGTGAGTGGCTGCAGCACTTGTCTTCTGTTTTCGTTGTTTATTCCCCCTTCCCTGCTGGGTTTCACCGCTTTCTCTCATTATTTTCCTTTTCATTATTGTTGTTATTGTTTGATTTTCATTGTTAAACTGTTCTTATCTCAACCTACTAGTTTTCTCACTTTTACCGTTCCAGTTCTCTCCCCCATCCTGCCGGTGGGGGAGTAAGCGAGCCGCTGCGTGGGACTGAGTTGCCGGCTGGGGCTAAACCACGACAATTTGACTTCCTGAAAGAGTACCATGCAAAACCTTTGTGCCAAAGAGCTATTGTGGGGAGATGTGAACTAGAGATTGGCAATGACTGAGGTCAAATTTTCCAGGTAAGAGAATAAATGCAGAGGCCTGCTGACCACCTGGCTTCATGAGCTCCACATTGGCTGCAGCAGCTTGTGACAAATTTTAAGTAGTTTTCATGAATTATTATGAGGCACTCAAGTGCAGATTATTCTTGTTTTGCTGACATCAAATAATTTCTAATATGTGTAGCTGCACAGAATTAAAGGACTAGTCACATGAGTAAGAATGTACAATATTAGACCTTAAAGGTCTTATTCAAAGTCAGCCACTAAGACAGTGAGAGACTGAAGAAGCATGATATAATTCAGGTGGTGCCATGAAAACCAAATGCCAGTTTATAGAGTGATTGTATGGTTATATATGGGCATAGCAGGTCCCACACGAACCCTCTAGAGTCTATATAAAGGAAATCCAGACTCATAGGGGCTGGTGGAGGGATCCGTGAAATCTTTACTTCCCACAGTGACTGAGCTCACACAAGTGCCATAGTAATCTGTTGTTTGCATGGACCAATTACAGAAGTCAGAGGAGGAAGATGGAATAAGGAAAGGATTATCTGACAGAAGCTTTGTCATTATGTCCTTCTGCTTAACAAAGTCAATGTGACACAGCCAAAGTTAGCTTCAAAGGAGGAAAAAAGTAAGGCATTGTAGCAGTATCTGTCAAAATGGAGGCAGATGAAACAAGGCCTTATGACTGACCTTTGAATTTAATGGAATAGTGAGAGCAGAAGCAAGACTGGTGATCTTACCAGGAGGTTTTTTATAAACCTAGTAAGTAATAAGAAGGCATAAAGAAAATATGTTTATCTTGTAACTGGTAACTTAGCTCCTTTCATGCTGTTAAAACATCAAGCAATGGATTCAGATTCTTTTACTTGGAACTACAGAGAAAAAAGGTCAATGAATTAGCAGTTAGTTGGTATGCACTGTCCAGTAAAAATAAGCCAGTACCTAAGTTAATAGAATGAAATGCTGTCTTGTTAATATAAATTGCAGTCACTAGCAGAAGAAAGTAAATAACTTCAGTGTATCAGCCTCTGGAATATACCCAAATGTTGTTCTTTAGCTAAGGCATTTATCACAATGAAAGGATAATTCAAAGCAAGGTCCCTAAACATGTACAGGTTGGGGTTTCATTGACCTTATAATAATTTATTATTAGGAATTGTAATGAATTATTATATTTAGAGTAGGTATACAATAAGAAACTATATATAGCCTATGAATCCAGTTTGTGTTACTGGAAAATATTATAATAAGTTATTAATAAAAAACAATGTGTAATGAAATATGGTAGGTTGAAATGTAATTGTAGAGCTTTCTGGATATTGGTCTGAATTTAAAGTTACATGTACTGGAAATTTAATGGCTCCCGACTTTTGAACAGGGCTGCACTAATTAATCAATTGGTAATTACAACTGTGATTGACAGCTGTGATCATGATTAGTAACAAGTATTGATTAATTCCTCAATTCTGGTACAGTTTAGAATAAGAAGCACTTTGCAGGATGTAGGAAGCATGATTAACAAAAGCAATAATAAAAACATTTCACTCTCATTACAGAGCTGTCTTGGGGGAAGAAGATTTGTGAAGGTGGGACACCTAGGTAGATTTGCCAAGGTGAAACAGCATTATGCCAAAGATTGACTTAATGAAAGAGAATTATTGGGAAAAGTAGATGCATTTTTTCATAATGATAAATTTGCTGCAGACTTACAGTCATTATGTCCCACTACTGAAGTCCTTTTTCATTACAATAGTATGTTCATTTCAAACTGGACTCAGCAACTCTTTTATTCCCATAAAAGATAACATTTATACACCTTCCAAAGTGCCATATGAATAGTGGCTCATTATCTACTCCTACAAAGAACTACTAACGAAGGGTACAAGGAGATGAAATATGCATCTGCTAACGAAAGCTGACAATTCGATTTTGCGTCAATGTCCTCAATTCTTATTTTCTTTGTTCCACAGCAGAACTGAAAAGAAAGCTTTTGAGAATGTTTTCAAAAAGCAAGATTATGTTACCATATCTATTCAGAATCAAAGTCTTAGTTTTTTATTGTCAAAAAGAGTAGATACGTATGTCACCTACTAGCTAAGGCATTGGCATATACAACTGGAAGCCAAGGCTCCTGTTCCTTTACAGTTAGTACAAAGATTTTCATCTAAGGCCACTGTGGGCCAGGTGCAGAACGGATGTGAGTCTGTATGTATGCATTCTGAATCAGTTCCCTAACCATCATAGTATAAAAGCCTTCTGGTTAGCAAAACAAAAACAAAACTAAGCAAACAGTTTAAAAAAAAAAAAAAAAAGGAGAGAATAAAATATTACTACACTACCACCATTCATTTTGAAAAAGATGCAGAGGAAGAGAAAAATATTGTACTTCTAAACATTGAAATCAAGAGACAAGACATCAAAAAAAGTTTTAGTTCTAACTTTTAAGCCTATCCCATGATTTCTGAACATGCCTCACCATTTTAATCATGTGTTCATACTCCTTTCAAGTAATTTTCACAAAGTGTCTGTTCCTGGAGGTCTCTTATGCCTCTTGGACCCCTTTGTCTCTATACAGTGCTCCTTCAATTTTAGTAGACTTACATATTGTGCTGCTGGTACTACCCATTATGATGGCCAAGATTAAGATTGCCAATGCTAGCCTCTACCCCAGACTGTTTTTCTGCCATATTTATTATGATCCCAAAGTGGTGTTAGGTGAAGGAAAGAAAGGAGGTAGGTGGGGGAAGAGAGAGAGAGAGGAGCCTCAAAAGGTAGCTATGGATTTGAAACTCCCTGAAGTTCTGTGTATTTGGGTCTGGGCTTGAGCACAGTTCTCTTTCAGAATACATAAGAAACTAACAAACAGAAGCAAAACATCATTTTAAAATGAAATTACAATCAAAACAGGAAAAAATGATAGCAATAAAATAAGAATGAGATCTGATAAATGGATCAAAAAGCACAAAATGCCGCACAATGAACAACAACACTTCTAAAACTGATAGCTATCTCATGTAATGTTTGTGATACCAAGAGGTAAGAATTAAGACACTTAAGGGGTCATTTTAGAGAGTATCTTCATCTGAAAGTCATTTTGAGACCAGTACCAAATTCAGGAAAACATATGACTGATTTTGCCAATAAGACAAAAGGCTGAATTTTCTTTTTCTTAAAATTTATTAAATAACATTTTTAAATAAGGTATGAACGTAAGACATAAACAGATACTTTTATTCCAGAGTCCAGTTCTGTGGCTCTACTCTTCCATCCCACTAACTTTTCAAAAAACTGTATTCCTGGTCTTTTGCTTCTCGCTGCTTCCCACCCTTGATGGGTGAATATTTTTTAAAAGACTGTAGGGACTCATCAAGTCTAAATGGCAGGATGCACACATTTTATGCCATTCTTCAGCTGCAGCTAGAGACTGCAGACAATAACAATAATAGTAATCTAAAAAGCATCATGTTGTAAATGTAAATAGCTTTCCCTAATGTTCTTTAGAGCATAAAAATGCTAAGAAGCATTTTTGAATTGTGTAGTCCTGCACAGGACATTTGAAATAGCTGCTGACAGGGAGTCATTGTTCTTTTCCAGAGTTCTACACATGCTCGAGGCCACCATACTGCTGCAGGTGATATCAGATGTTATAAGCCTTGTCAAGGATACATTGTTTTGCCATCTGGTTAGTGATAGCTAGACAGTAATTTTTTTTCTATGTATCTTTAATAGGAAAGGGACTCCAAGATGCTATACAAAATGCTGAGTTAAATATCAACAGTACAGCAGGCAAATATGCTATTAGGCTGTCAAAGATCACAAGGGACCTGAGCATGTTTACTTCTGTCCTCCATTCCAGCTTATTTTCTGGACAGGCTTAAGTCCAGCTATAAATCACATTACTTCTTGTCCTTAGCTGATACCATCCTCACTTCATGTAGTTTGAATGCAATTTTGCAACACGTTCTCTCAAACTGTAGGCTGACTACCTCAAGCATGTCTAAAAACAGCACAACTCCTTGGTAAAAATTAGGAGCAGGATCTATGTAGTCATTATTTCAGTAGTAAAAATCAAAATAGTTTTTGATAATTGTTTTCATCTCACTCTGAAATATAGCTCCTGGTACCACAGGATTACCATGATGAGAACTTTCTAGTTAGAGTTGATTGCTGACACAAGAGTAAAAAACTGCACCTTTTTTTCCAAGACTAAAAGTTGACTCTCAGCAATCCTCAAGTATTACTGAAAAAAATAGAACCAAACTTTGACTGACATAGTTATGTACCAAGGACATTCCATAAATTCCTACAGAAATATGGAAGGTCAAGAAATCCTGTTGGGTTAATGTCTAGTAATATCTACTATACAATACATTTCTCTTAGGTGCTTAACACTTTATCTGCATCAAAATTCTTAATCTTAATAAAAACTTTTTCATATGTAGTGGAGATTTTGCCACAAAGGCAGTTTAAAATATACCATGCAAGTACAAGTTACCATGTTTAGATCCTCCTTAATGCAATCCATATTCAAAAACTACTGAACACTGTTAGTCTTCACATCTGAGATCATATAAGCAATGGTACAGTATTTTAAAAACTAGGAATCAAGAGTAAAGATAGATAGTTGCTTTATGATGACGTATATTTTAATGAGAAATTTTGACTTGTCAAAAAGGGAAAGGTCCACTGAAAAAGCGCTGCTGAGTTCCCTGCAAATTTGTGTGGGAGTCTGCTTTCTACTGCAGCTGGTATTCTGTTGTTTGTGGCTCACACGTTCATCTGCAAAACTTAAGTTCTAGATGTGGGTCAGGGGTCCAGGGTCTTTAGCAAAGCACCTGGAAGTGGTCAACGGTCTGCCTGGAATGAGGCTTTGTAGGATATCAGGTTTTTATCAGGTTTTCTGCCTTTGGGATCTGAGCTGTATCTTGGGATGGGCAGCCAGAATGTGTGTCACTCTGGATCTGATGACCTCAAGATTTTCAAATACTCTAGCTCATTTGTAACCCAACTGCTATGTCAGGACTTGTTGCAGGACTTCTACTCCTTCTGCCCCCCATGAGGTTTGTGGAGTAGCTTGGAAATTAGAAGCACTGGAGGCTGTAGTTGAAATTTGAGACCTTGGACTTTGAGGTCCCACACTCCTTTTTGATTAAAGCAAGGTTACTAATGCAATGTTTTGATAATTTTGGTTTGAAATTTATTTCTCTATAGCTGAAAATTCTTACAAATTCCTTGTCTTCCTTGAAATGTAGACAGCTTTCATTCTTAGATAGTAGAATAAAAAATGCAGGGCAGACAACCATTCAACTAGCTCTACTCAGGAAACCTAAGTTCTACTTTAACCACCTGGATAGGTGGTGGCACCCCTCTGATTCAGTTTCTTTATTTCTAAAACTAAATCTATAATAATCCTTTTATTTAAACATTATGAACATGATACCCTAGACCTGAGGTAAATACTGCTTGTACAATATCACGAGTGAGCCCGTTGCACTACATGTATGAATATTTGCGGATGGATTCAGGTTGAGGTTTAGTGTGACAACATGGGGATCAGATTTCCTCCATACAGATAATTTGCAGTGGTATGGTCCTCTAAGGAAAAAAATGAAAACCCTGCTTATGTTAAGCATAATGTTTGCTTAACATGCATCAGAAAGGTCCAAACCAAAAAGAACAGAGGATTCAGAGGCCATACATCTTCTATAAATGGTACAAAAATATAGGTATATTCTAGTGAGCACAACTGATGTTTTCATCAATCATAGAATCATTAAGGTTGGAAGTCTTTTCTCTAGGATCTCTAGGATCACCAAATCCAACCATCAACCCAATGCCACCATGCCCTGAAGTGCCATGTCCACACGTCTTTTAAATACCTCCAGGGATGGTGACTCCACCACCTCTCTGGGCAGCCTGTTCCAATTCCCGACCACTCTTTCAGTAAAGACATTTTTCCTAACATCCAATCTAAACCTCCCCTGGCACAGCTTGAAGCCATTGCTTCTCATTCTATCGCTAGTGACCTGGGAGAAGAGACTGACACCCCCCTCACTACAGACGCCCCCAAGGGAGTTGTAGAGAGCATTAAGGTCCCCCTTCAGCCTCCTCTTCTCCAGGCTAAACAACCCCAGTTCCATCAACCTCTCCTCATAAGATCTGCTCTCCAGACCCTTCACCACCTTTGTTGCCCTTCTCTGGACATGCTCCAGCACCTCAGTGTCCTTCTTGTACTGAGGGGCCCAAAACTGAATGTAATACTCAAGGTGTGGCCTCACCAGCACCAAGTACAGGGGCACTATCACCTCCCTTCTCCTGCTGGCCACACTCTTCCTGATACAAGCCAGGATGCTGTTGGCCTTCTTGGCCCCCTGGGCACATGGCTGGCTCATGTTCAGCCGGCTGTTGACCAACACCCCCAGGACCTTTTCGGTCGGGCAGCTTTCCAGCCACTTTTCCCCAAGCCTGTAGCATTCCATGGGGTTGTTGTGACCAAAGTGCAGGATCCGGCACTTGGCCTTGTTAAACCTCATACAATTGGCCTTGGCCCATCGATCCAGCCTGTCCAGGTTCCTCTGCAGAGCCTTCCTACCCTCAAGCAGATCAACGCTCCTGCCTAACTTGGTGTCATCTGCAAACTCACTGAGGGCACACTCAATCCTCTCATCCGGACCATTGGTAGAGATATTAAATGCAACTGGCCCCAACACTGAGCCCTGGGGAACCCTGCTCATGTCTGGCTGCCAACTAGGTTTAGCTCCGTCTTATTCTCACAGTTTAGCTGCGAGGGCTCAGGGCCAACATAGAGTTTGGGCAGCTGGTGGCCTTGAAAGAAAGAGCTAGAAGAAGTCAAGGGTGATCCCCATTCCCCTGGGAGCTGCTTAAGGTGAGAACTTGGCCTCTGCACAGTTGGTCCCTGCTTGGCCTGTGCCCCGCACTTGGGGGCCGGACTTGCCAGCCTGAGCTCAGGCCTGCCTCGTCACTGCGGACTTGCCATGTGGTCCAGACTCCCAGCTGGCCCTGGCTACCATCAGCAGTTGCTCTGCTCTTGGTGTGCTGCCAGGGAGGGAGGGCACCCTGCACCTCCACACTGCTTCCCGCAAAGGCCCCTGCCCTTGCTGTTCCCTGACAGTGAAAGTGTTTTCATTTTCATCGGTTTCAAACACACACTGTTCTTCATTTGAGGCAGTGCAAACCCCGGGTGGCTACAAGAATACGAAACTCAATCTTACTATTTCATTTACCTCATAACTTGCATTTATCTTTGGATTTCGGAACACAACTTTATTTGGCAGGATGTGCTCACCCCACTGCCTTTCTGCCAATGACATGTCTCTACTCTGCAGCCATCTTTTGTTTCTCCTACTTCCTCTACCTATCCTCCTCTCTCCTTTACAATCGCCAGTTCCTTTCCATCATCAGACGCAATCAGTGATCTTTTACCTGATTACCATCTCCTGATAACATTTAGACATGGGAAACTGATATACCACTGGTCATAATAATCTCTTTCTGAAAGAGTTCAGTATTTGAATGTGCCACCACCAGTCACACTCTCATATTTTATTATCCCCAAGCAAAGCACAAGGATTTTTCCTATCAGTTCCTATGAGTTTTCAATGTCAGAAAAGAATACTGGTGAAAACTATTCCAATGTTTAAAATAGTGTCAGGTGGCCACCAATCCTGCCCAGAGATCAAATGAAAATAATACCCTGCACATACACTTATCTGCTTGCCTTATTCACCCCAAGAAATCAAAAATGGCTCAGCTAGTAGGTAAGTGTAAAATATTCTCAGGGGATATATTGCTGGAGCAAATTTTAAAATCTATTTAATAGAGCCAGAAAAAAACTTGTTTCACTTCTTACTTCGTATGCTATATATTTTCCATATGCTAAATACTATTTCACCATCTAATGAACACCAATATGAAATAAATTTACTTCATACATATTAGTAATACTTAAGTATTTTAGCTAGAGAAAAATACTTATGTATTTTAGGTTGATTTGAAGACATTTAACTGTAGCTAGACTTAATCTTTCCATATGCATCTGCTCATATAAAGATATAGCTACTACCTGAGACATTGTCCCGCTATTTCAGAGCTAGGGAATTTTTTTGTTGTTCCAGATTTAGTTACATTATCACACAGCATGTTTTTCTCTTACCTTTCAACTGGATAAAGCATAGTAGTGAAAATACAAAGTATTGACAATGTAATGGCTGGATCACGTGGTTTTCCTGAGGGTTACACATTATATTCTTACTAAAAGCAAAGTGCCTTAGCATAGATAATGGTGTCTTACAAAGAATACCCAAGGAACTGGGGCTATTAGCCAGGTGCTGAACAGCTCTGCAAGATCTCTGTGAGTCATGAAGCTGGGCCAGGCCTGCTCTTTTCACTGGATCTCTGTTACTGCCACTGATGTCTGTCCTGAGTGTAGCCATTTCAGATTGCAATTTGCTAAGCCATGCAAATTTCAATGCTCCTGGGAGCAGAATAATAAAGGTTTTGCATTGTTAAAAGCATTGCTGATTCAACTCCCATTTCCCTCAGTACAATTTTATAGTGGATGTCCATTCAACCTCAAAGGGACAAACAAAAGGGCGTGTTTTCAAGCAATATGCATCTAAAGGATGAGGTGTCATGCATGGTCTCTTGGCAAGTGACTACTTCCACGGCAGAGCGGTTTGATTTGCAACAGTTGTAAAATAGCTATTTCTGACCCTAGAGCATAGCAGAGTTAATTACAGTAATAAGCAGTTTGGAGCAACTAATTTATATTGTGATGCTTTAGCTAACGTAAGAAAGAAGAGATCTGTCAAAACGTACTAAGCCAGCTCCTCCAAACCCCACCTATTTTCTAATTCAACAGTAAAAATCTTCTTGCTTTGTTATGACAAAGTATAACTAAAGGAAGGTGTGTCTTACTTAATCTAAATATATTTGTCCTTAAGGACATATTTAATTTCCAAAGAGTGTTAGCTGATAGGCCAAACATGTTGTGCAGAGTCATTCAGGAAAACAAAAAAGGGTTTTTTTGTTTGTTTTCACAAGAACTGTAAGTTATAGAAAGACAGCCTTTTGGCAAGGCTGGAGAAGACTTTCAAGGCTAACTGTGTATTAAACAAAGCATCCTGTATTTTACTTGCTGCTTACTTTATCTTTTGTCATCAGCAGGTAAAGGTACTAGTGACTTAAGACAGATTTTTTCATCATTCTCAGGTTGACAGCCTCCTTGAATTGTTAAATAAGAATGAAATGTCATTGACATGAATGCACAATTCATGTGTATGCTTTATGATGGATTATCAGAGAACATTCAATCCTGAAGGGTAGAGCAGAGCAACAGATACTAGGTTCTAACAAAATTTTCAGCATCTCATTTTCCCCAGCCCTGATGGCATTTCATGGTTCCTGTAGTGGTTGCTACCCACAAGTTGAGGAAATTAACCTGAGGTGTACTAAGACATCATCAGGCTGAATCTGCGAGTGGTGTTTAACAGGGCTTTATTTGTCTGGAAGTTTCCACTCTGCATCTTCAGCTAAGCTCCTGTTTTGTGTTACATTTCATCAAATTCTGCATACATAACTGAAATATCTGAGCCTCTTTTTAAAATGCTCAGTGTGACACTAACTTTGAGTTTGGATGGATCGTTATCTATTGTCTATATCTCCATTCGGTACCCATGTGACAGATGAGGAAAGAAAAAGAATATTCAGGACAGTGAAATGAACATTCGTTTCTATCAGGTCACACCCGTAAGACTTGATAGCTGAAAATGTGAGATGGGAAAAATGAGTCAGTTCCTATTTACTTTTTTACTATTTCAATTCTCCTTTTTCTCCTCTGTATGCTAACTATCCCTCTCCCCTCTCTGTTTTGCCACAAGTCTAGCAGCACTGTGCTTCTAGACCTCACCTACTTCTCACAGTACTGTGTTGTGTATGACGTTGGTTCTAAGAAGCAGACTGACACTTACTGCACATACATCATCAAGTGATCTCAAGGCACCAGGCAATTTTTGCCAGTGAATAAAACATCATAAACTTCAGTTTATGAACCAAGCCTCTCTATTGGTCTTGGTTGATATCTTCCTAGTGGAGTAAGAGTCATGGGAGGGAAAAACAACTTTTCTCATTTTCCTGCTTAATAGCCATTTTGTTTCAGAGCAGTGGAATACCAATAAAAAGCAAAGTTACTTTACCACTGTCATTTACCAGAGCATGGCACTTTATGCTTTGCTAATCTGTATGACTCAGTTTTGACAAAGCTCGTCAACTCTATTTTGTAAGCAAGATGGACAATATCAAATATTTCATACAAGAGAATAGAGGATTCAGATTCCAAATTCTTGACTATAGGTAGTGGAACAAAAATGCCATCATTAATAGACATAAATTAGGACACAGACTTTGTCTCCATTTGAGAACACACAGTCTAAGCAATATAAGTCCAGATTTAACATAGGTCTGAGCATTTTCCTTTCACATCAATTCAAAATAATTGATAGGGCCTGTAAAACTGAGGCAAAAAGTCATCCCTCTAGCAGCTGAGCTGTCAGTCACTAACTAATTTGATAAACATGGGCACTGATGACTTCCTGAGCCTGTCATCAACCCATTAAGTATTCTTATGCATATTAAAGAATTTAATTTTAACTTTTCATATACTATATTTTTAGTATTGTCCATTACTACAAACAGGAGGATGTAAACAGAACGAGAAAGAAATGTTTTGGAACTAAAGTTTCATAAATTTTTTTTGGAGGAGACTTCTCATGTCAGATTTTTAAATCAGAGAGGCTGAGGAAGATCTGTATGCAAGTATCTGCAATTTTAGAACATGTGGTTTGGCTGAGAAGAGGAAGTTTTTATTAAGTCTGTTGCAGTATCACAGTATCAGAGTAAAATGTAACAGTCCTATAAAACTAAAAGACATGTAGTGGGGTAGACTTGGAATAAATGCTGAAATACATACTTAATATAATTATGCTCTGACAACTGCTGCAATACCTGTAGTGACAGAGCTCTAGGTCTGTAAGGATGTGCTTGGTATTCCCACTATTGTAATTTATCTCACAGGAATAAAAATTGCACTGCTTGATTCCTGGAAGGTGACTTCCAGTAGAACAGTGATCTTTAGAAGTAGAATAATCAGACAAATTCAATCAGCGTACCATAAGCATAACTTCTTTGAGGCTGATCAAAGAAATATAGACCAAACCACTCCCATAAAACCACCACAAGGATTAAAGCATGACCAGCTAAGCAAGCCAAGCTATAATTCTCTTATCATTTTCCCTGGTAGGGTCTGCAGACAAGTTCCGACCGCCTTAGGCACCCTCCTAAGATAGACTCTCTAAGGCATAGCAAGAGTGCTCAGTGGATTCACTTTTTCTCAATCTAATGGTAAAAACTGTTTCCAAACCACAGGTATGGAAAACTGAACATTATGTGTACCTTGGTATGCTGCCACAGTATCCTCCAGAAGGATTCTCTAGCACATGGGTCTGTACAACTGCTTTCTAAGAGAGTACACCTGAGCAGAGAGGACAGATATTCTGTATGCATTTTAACTTACAGAAAGCAAAAAAGTTATGGTGGAATGTCTACAACCATCTAACCAAGCTAGCCAAGAGTCTGTGTAATCTGTGTGTACAAAAACCTCTTTTTTCTTTCCTTCATGGCATGTGAAGGAATAAAGGTTGGAATTATTTGCACAAGGTGCGCTTGCTTCTCAGCAGCTTCTGCTCTCTTCTCTGTGCACGTGCTGTCATGCCAAAGCATGGCCAATTAATAATACTTTTGGGAGAGGGGAAGTGGACTTTTCCAACTTGCTGAAATGGTGTCTTTTCCATTAAAAAATTGGCAAGTACAGCCTTCCTAAGAGAGATCCAGCTGGCACCTAAAGGCTTGTTATAGCTATCAAAGCAGGCTGTTGCAAATGTGTAA
The DNA here is from genome assembly GCF_949628215.1 of Phalacrocorax aristotelis. Taxonomy (NCBI): domain Eukaryota; kingdom Metazoa; phylum Chordata; class Aves; order Suliformes; family Phalacrocoracidae; genus Phalacrocorax; species Phalacrocorax aristotelis. The sequence goes on along the minus strand of NC_134280.1, from coordinate 46,925,064 downwards.
GGGACATGGCATTGTTAAATGAGACTGAAGAAGCCAATGACCCGTGTGATTCTATGCATGACATAGCTGTCATTTCTTAGAAATTTTCCTAGATATTCCACGAAACTCTATGTGGAAGGACTAAGTACTGTGTCCGCCACAGAGATTCTACTTGCTGCAACAAAAAAGGAGTCAAAGTAGAATTTGGGAAGCAAGTATGTATATTCCTAAGAAGTTTTCTTTTAAAATCCCAAAGCACTGGAAAGCTAGTTTCTGCAACAGATGCAATCCAAACTTATTAGTATTAAGTTAAATCTGAACTCTATCAAGCAATAGCAAACTCCTGCGAGGACTCAATACCTCCCAGTGAAAACAAAAGTTTTGGCAATATATCTCTGTATCAGCGCAGAAAATGGATTATCATTCCGATATTTATTTCCCACTAGCTGAGACAGGAGGCAGCTGCACTGACAAGAGGAATATGACCTCACTATATTCATTTACACAGTTTTGATCCAGGTAACAACTTCCATTCCCTGTCATCTTGGTTGTGCCTTCTGTAAGTGCTGGCCACTGGAACTGAGAAAGGCTGAATAGATGAATATGTTATACCTGATGAAATAAATTGGAGTAAGGAAGGAATGGGAGTCTCTCATACTTCACTCTCTTCCTGCAGTACAGTTGACTTGCAGATGGTAGAGGAAACTAAGGGAACTGCAACCTCTCTCACCTGTATTTTCCAGGATTAGCTAGTGTTGCAAAGTAGTTTGTGACCTATACGGTTCCTAGCCTCTCTTGTGACAGGTCCATGAAATTTCCTGGGTACTGTTGAGTAATGCTATCTTTACAGGCCCGTACTGTACAATTCCTAAAAGAGCCTATGCTGCTCAGTTGAGCTGCATTTTGCTATTCTTTGGTTACTCTGGGGAAATGTATTAGGATGACGGTCTACCAACGATCCAGTGAACAATGACACCTGCAAGAGAGAAGTGACCTGATTTCAGCCATGGAAATTGAAACGATCCTTTTCTCATGCCAAATGAAAATACAAACAGTAACAGAATGTATTGAAAAATGAAAAAAAAAAGGCAGTATATTACATACAAGATTTTATCAGGACATGGACACCAGAAAAGGAAAAAAAAGCCACATTTAACCTTTTTCAAAGTTGAAGTATAAAATGTGCCACCCTCATTCTCTGTATCCAGTTGACAAGCTATAGCTAAAATAGCTTGCAGAGCCTCTCCTGAGGAAATAAGTGTTAGCTGCAGAGGCATGGCAGCTCGTGAACTTCTACTGTTGTTTGAGATTTGCTGGTTGGATCTTTCAAAATCAGTAGTGATGATGGCTATGGTGCGACTGACTCCCAAATCTGATTTTGAGGCAGCATGTGACATATTGCTTCATCAGAACTCGTAAGAAACCTTCTTCCTCTGCATGCTGCCCAGCAAAGTGCTACAATCTGACCCACTAGAAAATCCCATCATACTTGTAGCTTGCTTATCATGTGAACATGTTTTCTGGACCTCTCTTGTTAAGTGCTGCCCAGATCGTTCCCTTACAAATTGCCATTCTGTACAAAGCAAACAACAATCCCTGATAACAAGCAGCAAACTATTAATGCTTCTTTTGTTATTTACTGTCACATCATTAATCACAATGAAAATTCCTTTGTCATTGTTCATGTTTAGTAACAAATATTTACTCCTATGGGAGAAAGCTTGGTGACACTATTAATAACACAATATGGATTCTTTAAGGTTCCCCCCAAAATGCATCTCAGACATAGTCTGCCTATTTAAGGAGAGAGGAAGAGATGACGGTACAGAAAATCTTAGGGCAAGTGCTAATCCAGTGTTCAAAAGTAGGCTCTCGTTCTTGCTCATCCATCATAAAAAACCTCAAGCCAAGTGAACACAAATGCTCAACACTCAGAGATGTTAAACATTTTTCTCTACTAATGTTGTCCTGTTATCTCAGTTTGCTCACCTGTAGAACAGACACAATGAGCAGTCAGGTGTACTGTGGCCCATAGGACTGATGAGCTAACTGAATGATAGTGGGTTTGCTGTCCCACAGCGCTGCTTACTGACATCTAGCCTACCTAAAAGAAATGGCAAGCCAGTAAAGATATATTCTATGTCTTTACATAATTCTTTGTATCTGCATGCACATATACTTAGCAGTGAGATCCTCTGCTGCTTAAAGAAGATTAAGGTATATGGCTCTTTTTATATACAGGGCTCCCTGCAATTCCATATTAGTCAATGAAAAGGATATAACTGAATGATAAAATAGCAGCAGTCATTGCTCAAATTCTTTATAAGTCATTCGTTCATCTTTATGTATAGGGCTGTCAGGTTTTTCCCCCTTGCACAGGAGGAAAGAAAAAAAATAAGACTTGGTGCTTGCTCTTCCAAAGAACTGTGCAAAGATTAACTAAAAACAGATGGAAAATAATGACAGAAGGAAAAGGCCACACAAAATTAAGGTTTAATGCAGCTTTAAATATAGCTCATTCCTAAGAAAATATAAGAAGATTAGAAAGAAATTTGCACTAAAGCCCTCAATATGTTATAATTTACTCTCCTACAATGTGAGTGTCAATGTATATGACAAATACTATTGCTCTGATCTGGTGCTGTTATGCTGTCCCTTTGCATTGGTGTGAAGTAGCACAGAATTAGACAATACTGAATCCAGGTTATTAAAGACAAACTCTGACATATATGGTGAGTGGAAACATTTTTAAGAGAGATGAAACTGAGTTTGATATCCTTCTAGTGCCTAACACCCAGAAAACAGAATGAATCTGTATCAGGAAAGTTATTTGTACCTTGTTTCCCTGTTGTTTTCCAAAGATAACTCAAATTCAAGCTGTAGCAGAAGAGCTTGTAAGCAACTTTTTTTTTTTTTTTCTAAAACCAGCCCAAAATTCATGAAAGAAACACTGAAAATTAAGCACCACAACTCAAGTGTCCCTCTCCATAGACGGGTCAGAGAATTATGGAGGCTGCCACAGTTGGCAGCCCTCTGTCATGGTTTTTTCTCTTACTTTTTTGTCAGAGAGCTTCTGGCACCACCTTGATACTGATAGAATTATTGTCATAATTCCATGTGTTCAATTTCTCCAATGATTATTTTTCTTTGGACAAAAGACAAGACAGAATCAGTCTCTGACGCATCTGGAGCATCACCTCATCAATAAAACTGTTTCAATGACAGGCCATAACTAATCTTCAGATTCACAGCTCTTGAATTTTGAAAATTTGGATCTACATTTAAGTCCAGCTGGCTTCTCAGCCCATCATCTATTGAGAAAAAATGTCTGGAGACAGAAGCTTGGCTGTCAGAGTGGCTTTCTTCGTTATGTGTTTAGCAACACTGAAAAATTTGCAGCTTCACTCAACTTCTCAGTCCCAAACAGACTTTCAGAGTATCCCCAGGGAAGTTCTTGAGTTTGTTAGTATTGACAAGGACAGATAAACCTCTTTTATTCACTTCTATTTTCGGCAACTAACTTAGATCTCCATCTTTCAACCCTATGAATCGTGTCTTCAAATATGCTGGAGAATATTTTTTTTTAAAGTCACTGATTTCAAAGAATTTTCTTTCTGAAAGTCAAGTGAAACAGTGCAGAGGATGTCACAAAACTGAGAGGCCAGAATTGTTATTTTCAGAAATCTGGCTAAAGACGCGTGTTCTCTGTTTACAAGGAATCTGACACTGTTTAACACAACTGTTTAAACAACCTGAGCTAAATAGAACAGTAGAGCAGAAGAGTCAGCACACTTATAGTTGCACAAGGCTTAGTCAGGCAAATGCCTGAAGAACATCTTTTATTAAACAAGGAAAGGTAGGACCATTCTACCATGTTCTGATTGTTCAGACACATGCTACAAGTGTTACAAGGCCCACTGCAAATTACTAGTTCCACATTCATATCATCTCCTATTATCTCTGCTCAGTCACTGTGAGGCAGCCTAATCTATTCCTCACCATACAGATCATTTTCTTCTAACTACTAAATAGCATTTCCCATTTGGATTCTGATATCCAGGCTCATTCATTTAAAGATAGTTTCTACATAAAAAATGACATTTTGCAGCCAGGGTATTTAAACACTTTCCCAGCCTGGAAGATCAACCCAATGGTTGTGTGTATGTACTTATTGGTCATATAATTGTTTTTTAAGGCATCAGCATAAGCGACAGTCACGAAGTATTAGAGAATGTATGATTAGTTGTCATGGTAATGAGTTTAAGACTGCTTTTACTGCAAAATGACTAGTAAAAATCCATTTATGAGCCCTAAGTTGCAAAGCACTTACACAGCTCCTTAACATCAAGCTGTTAATTATGTATTCAGTGGGACTGGTCTAGAATTAACCTAGTTTTACATTGGTATTAGATAGCAGCTAGTTAGTGATGACTACCACATTTTTCCCTCTTAAGAGGTTATAGAATAATGTGAGGACATCTGGAAAATTGTCAAAGTCCAACTATCATTTATAGTAATGAGGTAAATGAATAAAGAGACTGTCTTGTTTCCTATTACCACACCTATTATGCACTGGGGCTTACTGAAAACTTGTTTTGAACTTGCAGTTGTTAGTTAATTTGTCCATGTGCATCATCTCTCACCAACATCCAACTTTGCACCTCATTTTCAAACATATCTGCAGCCTATTTGGGTACTCCTAAATCAGCACACTACATGGATATACACCTGTAGACTTATGAACAAGCTAGTAAGGTGATCATATATAAACGATCACTTCTTTAGGTCAGAACTGGTATTTGTTAGAATAATAACAACATGTTTGTAATGTCCAGTTTTCCACAACAATGATGATTTCCTGGAAAATGTAGGCCTCCACAAGACATTTCCAGCAAAACTTGCAAACTGATCACTTCTCCATCAGGAAAAGCAAACCACAATGTTTGTTTTGGGGTCAGCCTACCTTCAGACTATTTATTGGCCTAAGTAGTCACAATGCCTCTGGGAATGTCTCTATTTCTGAGGAAAGACTTCCAGTTAGATTAACACAGCAACTCAGATAGCTTAATGTTATGGGGAAAGGGGACATAACATTATCAATTCAAAATATGTACAAAATGTTTTGTTTCACAAGAAATTCTGGTATGTATTTCATCTTGATTTTCCACGAAAACAAATGTGGAAATATCAAAATTCCCCATGGGAGAGAGACATAATTTTAGATTTTATTTTTTAGCTGTCCTTAAAGACTTAAACATGAACTGAATGGAACACTTGGAAACATGATTCAGAATTTAGTTCTGCGCTGGCCAGAAAATGAGCACCTACTCTAACACTGGGTATGCTCAGCCTGTAACTCGTAGGTTATACAAGTTATTAAGGTTATAGGAGGTCAACTAGGTCTACTTATCTTGCCCTCCACCTGCTCTTAAATGCCATTTTTCTTGAGATGGCCATCTAGCATCAGACTTTAGGCTAGATAAATTATTCTGATGGTGACAGCCTGCTGCTGGCTGCCTTTTCCATCATTCTGAGCTGTGTGGATCATGCACTATACACTTTCAAGGGCTCAGATAAGTCTCTCGGAAAAATAGAACAGGCCACTTGTCACTGCCAGAGCCATGAATCCATGAGCGCTCCTTCTGCCTATGCTCCAAATTGCCTGTGGATCAGAGAACAGTTCAAACCACCCCTGTTGGAGGAAGACACCAGTCATCTTTTTTCCTAAGGCAGCAACATGGCTATTTGTGCTCCAGCCTTAGGTAGAGGATGTTCTTAAGCCTAATATTTTGGTCAAACTGAGTCCTCAAGAGATTTACCTTGAAAAATTTACTCACATATTGCAAGATGAGACTTTGTGCAGCTACAATGAGTAGCAGAATATGCGAAAGTTAAGGATTCATTAGTAGAGCTATATAGTATTTTTCAGCAAATAAATCTATTTCCAGATAACTGAAGCCAGAAGTGAAGCTATTTATGAGTTTCTAATTCTGTTCATTTGTTCAAGAAATTAAAAGTCCAATTAATTATATTACGCAGTGTTGGTAAAATGTTTATGTCTTACAGATGGCACTTTGCCAACAGCTATATCCCTGAATCTAGCAGTGTAAACCTTTTCAAGCAAGGAGTCAGCAGATGTAGCAAAATGTCATCTAGTATGAGACATCACTTAGGGCTGGGGACATTAGAATACTTGTCTCATGTTCCAGCAGTGGTTGTACTGGCCAAAACCTTGAAAACAGGAAGCAATGAGATACACCTTTTCAGTTTTTTGCATGCAGTCTTGCTTAGACATTATTAAAGGTACAGTAAGTTCACCACCAGAAATGAAATCATTAATTTCAAGCTGTTATTTGGTCTTCCCAGACAGATCTTACATATGCAGAACTGTTTAGCTTGAGAGATACATTATTAATGACTGGTACAGGCATTCAATGACACTGGCCATAAACCATTTTATAATAGTAATGGAGCAAATAGAAGCTGCTTCTTGCTTTTATGATTAAAATTTCTTTCAAGGCTTTACAGTAGATCACCTCCCCAAGGGTGGTGATTGCCTTTACTTTTATTTCTTTTTGATTAGTAGAGAGTGAAAGAACTGATGTTCTCTCCCAAGAAGCAAGACTTTTCGAGCCTGTTCTACTTGTTTAGGGAAGCTGATTTGCAGAAAGCAAGGATCCACCTAAAACTCCTCCAATTTGAAATTACTCTTAAAATATTTGTCATCAAAGAAAGTAAAGAATGCTTTGTTTTTAACTATATTTCAATCTTTCATTAGTTTTCCAGCTTTACATGATTTTGTGTTAATAATATTTCCCAGATGTGAAAATACACAACTTTACAAGGGATTTTCTTCTGCCACTTTGGGACGTTTGTAAACTCAAGCACAAAAGAGAAGCAGCATTTACAAAATTATAAAAATAAACAATGATGACACTCAGATGGCTATCTTCAGGGCATCAGAGTTACCAGTTCTCAGGGATGAAGGGAGTAAGTAGGTGTTGCGTTGTAAGTAATGCCGTTGCACAGGTCAGATTGATCAGACTTAGGCACACTGCATTGCCAGGCTTACTTTCTGAGACTTCAGCATCCAATCCAGAGGCACACTGGCCTTGAACTTTATTAAAAAATGAAAGGAAGCATATTGTGATAGAACATGGGACTGAATTATATAAAAAAATACCAAGTTGCTGTTCCAAAAACAGGGAAAGAGAAGCGTGATGGGAGATAGATAAAATTGTGCTTCAGTTTAGGGGTGAACTTCTACAGAATTGGTTGTGTGAAGAAAAAAAAAAAAAGCTATGTTTTTTTCCTGTAAGAAAGATGGAATTATTTTCTAGAGCCACAAGGGGATATAGCCAGATTTTGCAGTGCTACAGTGATAAGTTCATTAGAACACATGTTCTTATGAGCACTGGACAGGACACAGCTGGCTTGCTTTATTTCAGAGCAGCACAATGTCACAAGATGTTAATGCAGTATCGTGACAGGTATCATTTTTATTCGGCATGTGCTGTAACATGAATCACAGTATTCACGTTGGAATCCTCAGAGTTGAACCTGAGAGCTTCAGGTGCTGATTCACGCTCTTACAGAAAGCATTGCAACCTCAAATTCATGTCAGCTTGAGTCCCAAGAGGGATGGAGATTCAGCACAGAAGCTGCAGTCAAAACACTGCAGAAAGAAATAGCAAAGAAAGAACACAAAATTGGAAAAAGGCAAGCAGCGCTTATGCCTCCCAGGGCTTACAAAGATCGAGTCAAGGACTTTTATATTTCTCAAAACACTTGTCTTTAACTCCAGTGAAGAAAACCCAAGCAATCAAAGGAAAAGTTATCAGTGTAAAAATCACTCCATGACACATATTTTAAAAAATGTGAAAAAGAAAATGTTGCATTGCCTTTGGTAAATGCAATATTCGAAAATGGTTTGAAACACCTGGTTCAAGTGGAAATGAGTAATTTTGCCTAGGTCACAAAGTGACATTAAATGTTTGTTGCATGCATACATAAAGGAAAGATCAGAAACATATTTTGTAACATATCAGAACTGCCTCACAGACTCATGAATATTTGAACTGACCATTTGTGACTGAGAAAGCAGTCTGAAATCTCAATTTCCTATTATTTCCACCAGAAATTGTGGATTTTTGATGCTTATCTCCACAAGGAAGTAAACCTGTTAAGAACCTATCCTTATATGAAAAGTATATACATTTATGGAACAGAAGAGATGAAGCAGAGTTCGGATTTCATCCTGCACTTTTTGAGGCAGGATCTTCTGATAATGCAGGAGACAGAACTGTGAGAAAAGATCTATAAATGCGGAGTGTTCTTGTGTCTGAAGTAGCATTGGGTTGTTCTCATATACCATGAATACTTTAAAATGCTTACCTGTTCCCATAACAAAAGTGAATGGAAGATAGACAGAGAGAGAGAAAGAGAGAAAGACAGGAAGGAAGCAGATGTTATATATACTAATGGCAATGGAAAGTGAATTAATGTATGGGGTGCTTATCTGAATGAACTAAGAGTGCTCTGAGTTAAATAGTCTATTAATTTCCATGGAAAATTGAGAGTTGCAGTCTTCACCAGTGATTTATAATATATTCTGGATAAGAAAGCAATTGTATCATACACACAATACAACCCATGAAATTATAAATACAGCTGCATAAATACTGGATAGATGAGTGGGGTTTTCTCTATTGCTGGTAGCTTTTCTGCACAGAGCAATCTGATTCTGAGTTAGAAGTTCATTTTGAAGACACATGAGGTGCTAGGTTTGTATTTTCTTAAATTAAATGAGAAAAGGCGGACTACAGAAATACATAAACAAATGGTCTTATAGAGTTCATTTTCCTATAACAGCTACTTATGTAACAGGAAATAAGACTAGTCTGATGTTTTCTGTTATCACTGAACTATGAGGATCAAATTATTCCTTTAGTTGAATTTAAGATCCTTCTGCATTTTAACCTCATCCCCTTACTTTTAATTTGCATTTTTAAAAGTTCTGATGCAGAGGTAATTGTCTGTCACTGCTGAATAGAGCAACATACAGAAACAAAAAATGGGTCTTACAAGCTTTAGCAATTTCAGCTCCTCACTCTTCAGGCACTGTGATGAGCTACCACTGATAGTGAACGCTACCACACTAGCGTTCCTAATGCAGTGATCCTTCTTAAACAAAACCCACAAACAGAAACTTTGAAACTTACATTTGGGTACACTTCATCTCATTTACCTCTAGCCTTATTAAAAATAAGCTCCAGTCTATGTGAATTATCTTGGTTTCATCTATAGTCTGTAGTAAGACAAAAACTACTCTCTTAGGTTATAGATAGAGAGTGGGTGACTAGATACCTCATAACAACTAAATGAAAAAAAAAATCCTTAACCCCTTGTCTCCCTTTATTTTTGCAGGGTTCACACTTTTATTCAAACTTTTACTGCAGTATATCCTATGATCAAGGGTTACTGTATATAGGACAGCCATGTAACGGTCCTTGCCCAATACACTTTACAAGCCAAGTATCAGATAAAAGTCAGCAGGGAAAGTAACAGTACTGTGATTGGAAAATTTAATAATTATTTGTTAGGCTTCAAAGTTAGAACCCTGCTGAGGCATTTATATTTCTCTGGGCACTTGCACAGAGAGAAAGACACTGCTGCAGCAGGTTATAATTGGCTTACAAAAAGAACTTTTTCTTTTGCTGTCCGTGGCCTTGAGATTTCATTGTTGTAATCAAACAACCAAAAGCAACCCTGAATACTAGATTCTGCACCATTAGACAGCCTCCAAAAACAACCAGTTCAGCAGACTGCCTTTCACCAGCCTATTTTGATGAACAGAGACAGACTGGAAAAAAAGAAAAAAAAGGAAGGTGCTTTGATCTTTCAGAATGTAAGGCAGTGGGGAAATTAAAGTACACACAAAACAAATATTTACTGTCCAGCTAGAACTGGACAACTGTATGCAAGGTAACAGCACTGGTATGACAGCAGTACAAGTTGCCAGATCTTGTGATTTAGGCCAGAAATTAATATGTTATAATGTATTTTCCCTTTGCTGAAACACCAAGTATTTTTCAGCATCAGAGCCCTAATACCTGACTGGAAAACATGTAATGCATTAAAATGCCTTTACGGTAACCACATTACATATACACCTGAAATGCATACCACAGAAGACTTCAGCAAAACCTTTGGAGTTGCTGGAAACTTCTGCACAGGGAGTTGTCCAGACCTGCAGCTATTCATAGCACCATGTTAATTAGTAACACTCTGAGCAGGATAAATATATGCCACAGATCAACATGGCTGCTGAAATCTTTGACTGCAGAAGTCCCCATCTTTTTCCTATTGCAAATGATAATTTTCTTCCCACATTCTCCAGAAGGCAAAGCCAATGCACTGTTGTGCTTGAAAAGCCATTCATGAGATTCTTCAAAAATCTTGCAAAGCTATAAATATGACTGTAGAGCTAGAAAGTGCTAACATCAATGAGGAAACACTCAGATGATGAGAAGGCCATTTTTCTTCACATTCACACGCTTTAATACAGAATTCAAAGAAACAGATGAGTTTCTATTTATCTTTTTTTGACTTACATATTTTGATCCCATTTTGGATTTATGCTAAAATGTACCAAGAATCAGGAAAGCGAGAACAATCATCTCTTTTTCTATCCAAAAAACTGCAATTTTGGGTTCTAGTCATACAATTGCAAGTGCAGACATCTACCTTCTCAATCTTGATTATGAGTATAGGTACTTATGTGTCCTGCTCACAAACTTTTTTCTGGTCATACAACATGATAAAAAAAGGCCGAAGAAGATAGCCAACTTACATAAGTACCTGTTGCACAAACCACATCTAGAAGATCAGGTACTTGTGAAAAAGAGATCAATTCCCTAGTTTCAAACTGGACAGGAGAACAAGTATCTCTCTACTAATTCTATTCTTCCCCATCATTAAAGGGATAGGGTGGCTCAATAAAGCATGTAGCAGAATCCATCAAAACATCTACTGAACAGAATAAAAGTAATTAACCCACTTGTCTTCCAACTGGTCAGCAAATGGAAACTGATTTTCTGGAGAAACTCGAACACCCTCTGGTGTACCAGAGTTGATCAGGGGGCAGGAAGGGACGTTAAAATCTTAATGAAGTCTATGTGCCTCCAATGGATCAGCAATAAAAAAAAAAAAGCAATATGATTTGCCTTTGTCTAAATGACATTAAACAAATATAGTATAACAACTTTTTAACAGCATACTGTAAAAATAATTAGTTGAAATGCCAGTTGCCATGAAATACATAATGGCTTCCAGTCGTCCTTCTACTGTTTACACTGATTACTCTCTCTGGTATTTTACAAAATCTGATATTTTACAAACTGGAAAACTACACTTCCTAGGGTTATAGTTTAGTTTTATTCCATATGATTAATTTTAGAATCGATGTTCCGGCACAAGACTGAGCAATATGTTAAATAGAGGATTTCCAAGCAAAATTTTCCCCCAATTTTTTTTATTTCAAACTGACACCTGGAAATATATATTTCTAAGTATTTTTCCCTGTCTTCTGGTTCCTGCCCCACCTGGAGGCACTTGAATTTTTCAGACTACAAGGATTACAGCTTTTTAATATTTATACACATAATTGAAATTTTTAGGGAAGTGCTAAACATAGCCCTTTGCAGTGAACTAAAATTTCATACGACAGAGCTAAATGCATGTGCTGGTTTTGGCTGAGAAGGGGTTAATTCTCCTCACTGTGGGGGTCGGCTACCTTTCCAGCTTCCCGCGCTCTGCCGCGTGGCGGGGGGGCCTGGGAGGGGCAGGGCCATGGTGGGGGCGGCTGACCCCGACTGGCCAATGGCAGGTTCATTCCATACCATGTGACACCATGACCAGTATATTGGGGGGGGGGGGGGGGGGGGGGGCAGTGGCAGCGGCAGCGGGGAGGCGGCGCGGCGCGGCGCCGGGCGGCTGCGGCGCGTGCGGTTTGTTCCGGCGGTTCGTTCCCCCTCTCCCCTCCCTTCCCCCTCCCCCGGGGCTTTGCGCCTCTCGTTGTCCTCCTTTATATTGCATTTCTACTGTTGTTTCTTTTAATTTTAATTATTAAACTGTTCTTATCCCAACCCACGAGCGTTACCCTTCTGATTCTCTTCCCCCATCTACCGGCGGGGAGTGAGCGAGCGACTGTGTGGGGCTGAGCTGCCGCTAAACCACGGCAATGCACTTTAGCACAGAAACCCTGATTACATCTTAATTCTAACATTGACCTTCAGTCAGGCTGTCTGCATGGGCTGACAATAATCACACAGCTGTTGTCTTCACTGGTAGAACAGATTCTTCTAGGGATGGATGGAATAGAAATGGAAAGACATGAATCTGTCCTAAGTAGACCCTTTCTGTTCTAGTGTGTATTCAGCCCATAGAAAGTCAGTCCATATCCCTTTGATTTCAAAGCAAAATCTTCTAAAAAACTCATGAGTAGGTGGAAGCAATGCATAAACTGCCAGAGCAAAATATTTTACATAGTATTTGTTATATAAATATAATTGAATTACGTTCACTGATTAGCAAAGCAGACTCATATTAGGCACTTTTCAGTTTGAATATAGGAAGTAAGTTACCCTAAGTTTACTTGCATTGACAGCAGTCAGGTTTTGTTAATAAAGCTACCTGTTTTCTCTCCATTCCAAATACATCTCAGAAAGTTTACTCTGGTTTTCTTTTTCATTTCACAAAGCTCCTAACAGTGAAGGTATTTAGTGGAAACTAGCAGCTTGCTCTCAAGAGAGCTGGTCAGTCTTCCTCTATTTGTACCTTTCATTTACATCCATGCTGGCACATTTTAAAACTACAGACAGAAAAAGAATCAGCGTTTTGTTCTTAAAGAGGAGCTACAAGAAGAAATTATTGGACATTATTTTCTATCTTTCTAGTTGGGATTTTTCTTTTTTTTTAATGAGAGAAAATAAACAAAAGATATTGCAACATATTTCAAACTAAGCTTTTAAAAAGGATCGTTATCTTTTTTCCTTTCCAGTCATAGGACCAGAACAGCCCACAGGTGCTGTGTAGAGTATTTTGCAGTCTCATTTATTTAGAAATTAATCTCACCTGGCAAAGTAGAACCTATTTGCTATTCCCAGCAGTGATGACCTAAAAAGTCAGCATTAAACAGTATTTGTAAGACATTTTATAATGTAATCAGGCCTCTTTATTGATGCTTGCTGCTGAGAAGGGCAGAAAGGTTCTCCCAGTGAAAGCAGAGCAAACTCAGTTTCAGCAAATCACTTAAGCAGGTGCTTATTTAAATATGTGTTTCAATTTCAACAGGTGCTTATATTCCATCACAGTAAACTGGTCTCAGAAATGTACCTCAGTGCTGTGCTAAAGCTGGGCTAGCACCCTGATTAAAGCCTCAATTTAGAAACACTTAGACTTCTGGCTTTTCTTTCATGATCTTTGAGAATTTCAGAACCCCTACTTATGCATTAGCATATCTGCAGTGAATGAGAACATTTGCTTCCTCCGTATGAAATCTCATTGGTTGATGAAGAAAATATAGTGTAACATTAAAAAAGATAAATCAGAAGTCTTATCTCTTCCACGTTAACAAATGTTAAGTCAAAAATGGGCTTTCGTTTCTCCAGCAAGGTGAATAACTATGTAATTGTCATGAAGACTAGTTGTGCAGAAATGTATCATTCACACAGGCACTTGCACTCTTACCACTGAGTCACAGCTGAGCCTGAATGTAGATGTTCTCCTTTCTTGGGACCAGTAAAGGCCGCTCAACCTTTGCAGAAGCGCGTGTGTCTGGTTCACAGCACCCTGCCCAGATGTCACTGGCAGTAACCACATTTAGCCTGACAAAATAACCCACTTCTCTTCAGTCATTTCAGTCTAGAAAAATAGCTTATTTACATATTTTCCTAACCTCTGGGCTGGCTTAGAGTTACCACATTTCTAAGATGGATGAAGAACTTCTGTTTACCAAATTCCCAGTTCTAAATGTCTCAGATAAACTGATGGGAGTCATCCCTGTGTGGTAATGGTACAATTAATGCTGGTAAAATGTATAACAAATATGTATAGTAAGCCATGCCTCTGCTACAAGGAGTTTTGTATATTTACATGTAATGAAAATGTATTTACGTGTAACTGAGTAAAGGAAAAAGACATTTTTGAAAGAAATGCAAAGATGGAGGAAGGAAAAAGAAACACCATCCTAAGTACAATGTTTTGAACATTTTTTGTCAATAAATAAATATTTGGGATTTTGGAGCTGTGGTTTGCACACTAGGTTTTATTCCTGACGACTCAAGGATTTCTTCTGTTTGAGTAATTTAACCTCCAGAAATCAATGTGGGCTTCTAGATAAAGACTACAGGATCATCAGACATACAGATGATAAAAAAGCTATAGTCCTCTTGTTTTGGACCTCCTTCATCAAGGATTTACAAATACCCAGAAAGATCAGATTTCTAATTTTTAGAGTATATGAGGATTTGGGGAGATGAAAGGCACCATTCAAATGTTAGCTATTACCATTACAGAAGGCAATCTTTACTATCACAGTATGGGTAAGTGCTATAATTAGTGCCAGATAGCGTTGCTGCTGTTATTCACTTATATTACTGGCAGTTCTGAAATTATCTTGCGGGGAAAAGCAGAAATGATTTGAGAACCTATTCCTGATTCTGATCCCTAAGTAATTGAGTGTATAATCCATTAGAGACATACACTCTTTTACCTGAAGTATTAACAGTAGTTACTGTTAGCATGAATGCCAGTATATTGTTCTTCATGAGCAGCGGGACACTGAGTATGACATTGTAGAATTTTATACTTTTACTTTCCTTTGAATTTCCAGGTTCAAGCTGCTACTACCTGATCCACAAATGTGTCTCTGATCTGCTGAGCAAGGTGTGTTCACTTATGCAGCAGTCATGATTACTGCAACATAATTGAGAGGCTTGAAAACATTTCAGAACATTCCAGAAACTCAGTTTACTTTTTCATCTCTTTTTTGGAAACACTGGTGTATATGGCTTTTGAACTTGAATGTTAAACTCGGCATTATAAGCAATGTCAATTTACAATATACAGTTTATTTTGATACCAGAAATGCTCATACTTCCCAAGGAAAATTTCACTTGCCCAGCACTAAAGAACTGAAAAAAACTGAGTATGACATAGGCAACCAGGAACAGAACTGCATCAAAGTCAGCATAACTGACAGCTTATGGATTTAACATGTTTGCAGAGAGCATTCAACACATTTTGTCTAACTGGTAATTCATGAGAAGGGTGCCTAATTCAGCAAATAATTTACTTTGAAAAAGGGCTCTCTCAGTTGATTATTTTTGATAACATGTAAGAATAAAACCCAGTGGGTGCCTTCCTTTCTCTTGGTCCTATAGCATTAACAGCGGCTAAACTATTTTGACAGCCCATCAGCACCACGTATTTATGATTTATAAGAAATGGCTGTTTTTGAATGCCCACCTTTATAATTTCTGTACTTGAAGACCTAACTAGCTTCTCAAACTGACATGAGTTGGGGCTGAGATATTCATAGCACTGCAAGGGTTGTAGGTATATCCTCTATCTTAAAATGAACAAGAGTACTTGTGAAGAAATTGTTTATATTCCTGAGGGTTTCCATACTGACCTTTCTGTGCAACATGTGTATCAGTATTCTGCATAGCATGTATTGTACTGGAGCAAGAGCACAGATCTAAGCCAAAGGAAATTATCAGTTGAATATTTCATATGAAATATATGATTATTACCTGTTGACCTCTTGACAAATCATTTAAACTGCTTTGACACTTGCCATATGGTAGCTTAAGATATCCTCATTTGTTTCAATTTTATGAAAACTGGCTTGTTTCAGTGAAGTTTAAAAGAAACATACTTTATCATTAATGTTTTTAACATAGCAGATACATAATAGATACTAGGTATTGATGGATACAAATATTAGTACTATTTAGAGAAGCTGGGTAAGTTGTGTAAATCCATCTTAATCTCTGAGCTATCTTTACAACTTGAGGGACTGTTGCTTTCAACCTCTTTATTATTTTGTCAAGTTTGGTTTTTACTGTGCCAGATTACATGCCTTCCCTCTTTTCTCATGAGAGGTTTTTTCCCATGTAAAGAAATCTCTATTGTCAAGGCCTTAGACCATACACCTCAACAGAACACCCAAGTTAACCAGCACTTTCAACACTTCTGTGACTGAGAGACGTGCCCTTAGTCATTTAAAAGCACTATGGAAGTTTACCTGTAATATTTAGACTCCTGTCTTAGGTAAGACTTTCCTGGCTCTGTGAACTTTTTGCTTGCTTGCTTGTTTTCATGTTTCTGCAGATTTTCTAGAACAATTTACTTAAGTTATAACTCTGTCTTCAGGTTATGACTTAATATCCAAGAATCATACCCTTTTTTTCCAAATCATTTCCTTCAACATGACTCTGATGGTATACACATATTGAAGGTAGGGGTCTGTCGTGGTTCAGCCTCAGCTGGCAACTGAACACCACGCAGCCGCTCGCTCGCTCCCTCCGACCCCCCCCCGTGGGATGGGGAAGAGAATCGGACGAGCAAAAGAACTTGTGGGTTGAGATAAGCCCAGTTTAATGATTACAATAAAATGATAATAATAGTAACAATGATTATGATAATAATGACAATAATGTTAATATAATAAAATGGAAAAGGAAGGGAAAGGAAGGGAAAGGAAAAAAAAACCACGGAAACACAAACGATACAACCGCTCACCACCCGCCGACCGACGCTGCCCATGGGAAGTAGGGAATGAATTCCTTGTTTTGCTTTGCTTCCGCGCGCAGTTTCTGCTTTACCTGTTAAACTGTCTTTATCTCAAACCATGAGTTGCCTCACTTTTACTCTTCTGATTCTCTCCTCGTCCCACGAGGGGGGAGTGAGCGAGCGGCTGCGTGGTGCTTGGTTGCTGACTGGGGCTAAACCACGACAGTCCATTTTGGTGCACAACGTGGGGCATGAAAGGTTTGAGAAATGGACTGTCGTGGTTTAGCCCCAGTCAGCAACCAAGCACCACGCAGCCGCTCGCTCACTCCCCCCTCGTGGGACGAGGAGAGAATCAGAAGAGTAAAAGTGAGGCAACTCATGGTTTGAGATAAAGACAGTTTAACAGGTAAAGCAGAAACTGCGCGCGGAAGCAAAGCAAAACAAGGAATTCATTCCCTACTTCCCATGGGCAGGCAGGTGCTCAGCCATCTCTAGGAAAGCAGGGCTCCATCACGCGTAACGGTTACTTGGGAAGACAAACGCCATTACTCCAAAATGTCCCCCCCTTCCTTCTTCTTCCCCAGCTTTATATACTGAGCATGACGTCATATGGTATGGAATACCCCTTTGGTCAGTTTGGGTCAGCTGTCCTGGCTGTGTCCCCTCCCAGCTTCTCGTGCACCCGGCAGAGCATGGGGAGCTGAAAAAGTCCTTGACCAGTGTAAGTGCTGCTTAGCAACAACTAAAACGTCTCCACATTATCCCCGCTGTTTCCAGCAAAAATCCAAAACATAGCCCCATACTAGATACTACAAAGAAATTTACCTCTATCCCAGCTGAAACCAGGACAGGGTCTTATGCCACCGTAGACTTGTAAACAGATACATTCCTGCCATATTACATGGGACATATTCATAGGCAGCCGAAAATATATCAGAAATCTATCTGTATTGCATTGTAAAATAATTTTCAAGAGGCTCTTATATCACACTCTACAGTTTAAGGTTGCTGTTTCACAGGCTTTTCTCTCCAATGGAAGACATTTTCGGATGACATTCATATACATGTTTGGTTTTATGTGTGTCTCAGAAATTCCTAAACTTCAGTTAATTTTGCAGTGAAGATAGCAAAATTGTAGCACATGCATTTTCCCAGACTGATTCTAAATTAAATTTCTGTTCCTGTTCCTAGTCTTTTCAGGTGCCTTAATATCCTTTGAGAGTATTTGCAACTTCAGGAAGCCAGCAGCGGCAAATTTCATTAATAACAACATTACCCCTTTGGTTCAGATTATTAATAAGGGTGTTTAATAAGAACAGGCACTACCCTATTATTAATAACATCAATATATTTATTTAATACTTGGAAACTACTCTGCTTTTTTTATGGCATACTATATCTTCTCTATTAGACTGCTGTTCTTCTGTTGTACAGCAAGAAATCCCATTTGGTACCATATATTTTGATTTGTGCTAAAACCCCTATACACTAATCTTACTAATATTCCTTACATTTATTTATGTCATAAATCAAGCTGCCCTGCATTCTCCCATTCTTACTTTTCTGCAACATATATTCATGTTGCATTTTTTCTATATCATAAGTGGAGATTAATTTTGGGTTGACTTTACTGCTGGTTTGGCAAAATTACATTTTTTGCAATGTACTGTAAATATTTTCTTTTATGACATATCCATTATGACAAATGTTAAAACCACTTTGCTATGAAATGTATCTCTTTTTTTTCAGCTACTTTATTTCATTACATGCAGCATGCTCTGTAACACTGTACCACTTTAAAGTATCCAGTAAGTTCTGTAACAGCCAGTCTAATATCCGTACAGTCAGCCCAAGATGCTTTTCTTTGCATTTAATGTTGCACTTTCAGTTTATGTCAGAGCTCTGTGTGATTCTCAGAACACTTAAATATGCTTGATTTTCATCATTAGCACAGGAGTAAACTGAAGCTCAAAGATATTAGCTGATGTGCCAAGAATCCTGTAGTGAGCTAGTAGTAAATCAGCTAAAATAACTCAGAAATCCTCCCAGACACATGCTGTATCTTCTGATCATGAAATCTCTTAGATGCTTAGTCCGTTACGTTAGTCCAGCTATTAATATTCATCCAACTAAACCTCTTCTCTGTATATGGCACATTTAAGCATGTTATACTAATATATTCTAATTATTCATTATGATTAGATGGTTTTCATTTTACAAGTATTTCTTCTGTGCATTTATTACACCCACTTGCTCAGTAACAAAAAGTTCTTAGCATTTACATATGGAGGAAGTAAGAAAGGCCAAAGGAATACAGGTACTTTTGTAATTCTCCATAGCTGATTTCAGCCACTGTTTGAAAGAACTTTGTTTCTCTCTCTGTATTCATAATATTAAGCAGTATGTGTGTGGTAGTGCTTATGTGATGCAGCAAAGTTCATAGGATTGCTTCTACTCTTGAGTTGGTGGGCACATCAGCTCATCAAAAAAGACTCAGAAACAGATAAAAACAGTGCTGCTGGATAGCAGAGATGTTAAATGTTTCCAAAAGTGGCTAGCAAGCCATGACTATGAGCATGCTGTGCGACGACCTCTTCCCATTGCTCTACCAATAGCTGTGCCTGTCACAGGAAGCTCTGCCAGCTCACCCAATGGGTGGTTCAGGATCAACATGGGTCTACTGTTGGGGTCATTTTAGGTATCAGCAACAGATTTCTGTCTTACCAGAACTAGAGAGTCCAAACAGCTATTCACTTGAAGGATGACGTGCTGCTAGCTATTTACTTGTAGAGTGCTGAAACATTTGGAGCTGTGAGGATATATCACTCCTACAAAGCTCCAAAGAGTCTACCTGTCACACACTGCAAAATCTGAATACCCCATGTAGGCTGAGGGCCCATCTAGGCATGGGTACAGGACAGGTTTACTTGTCCATGCGAGAGAACAGAGTTAAATATTTTGTTGCAACTTTGTATGTGAAAAACTGAAATGACAACCAAGTCAGAATGTGTTTAAGTAATGCCATTGGACTCCTACCTTGTTGATGTAGTGTGTGCTACACGTTCGGTTTCACGGCTGAGTGGGGTCAGTGAACACTAGCCTTCTGAGAGGGGCTTTAGGAAGATCCTGCAAACTGAATGGCAGATGGGAAAACAGTTTTTGGCAGCAATGGCTTTCTAATTACTGCAAGAAGAACCCAGCATCATGCCTCCACCCCAAGCAGCTGTACTTTAATTTACAATGGAAAAATTCCAATCAGATCTGTCTTTTCCCTCTCTTCACTTAATCCTTTCTTGTTTTATTTTTTAATGTGATAATATTATTTATTTGGTTTAATATTTTAAACTAAGTTTCTCTGGGTTTTTTTTAAGGACTGAATGCCAAGAATTTCCCTGTGATTACTTAGAGATAAGCCACTGCCAAGAACCTTCTGTAAGTATGATGGGATTATTTAGGGAACAAACTGTTGTCATGTTCCACCACCAAGATTTGGGATTCCAAGGGCAGTCCAAACTGTTCAAGCTGTGAAGTCACAAGTGTTCCAGGGAAGGCTCAAAATGAGGGCAACAAGCAAGAGACTGACATTTCAGGGTAGTCAGAATGTAAAAGTATCTACTCCGTAGGCAGAAAGCATCAAACTTCCCAACATCTCGTTTCAGATGTAAATTATGCACGTATAAAAGGAATCAGAAGGCTTAGCTCTATGGCAAACAGACATGCTGATTCCTTTCCCCAGTTCTAGCAACCGCCAGAGTTCCCATTATCTTAATTTGATTTCTTTTAGACATATGCAGTCAGACAAGGCAGTAATGCTCACAGCCTCACCATGCATCCCAGAACATTACTTGCAAAAGAAATGGGCCTTATAATTTTCACATGTTAACCACGTGTACCCTCTTCAAGATGGAAGATTGCTCAACTATGTTTTATGGGCTTCCCATGGCTACCAGCCAATAATATATATATTTGTGCTTTTGGAAAAGAAGCATGAGAGTTTCCTTTAGTTACTGCTGCAAAATGTTGAGGTGTTATGTGTAAAGTGACAACCACAACAACACATTAAGGACCAATCCAGAAGTAGGATTTGTTGTGTAGACTCAATGTCTTTAGCAGTTATTACATTTGGCATAGATTCGCAAGAGGCCAGATTCTAAGTACATATTGCCTGTGTAAACAAGCCCAACAGACTTGTTGATGTAAATGCTCACATAAATCTGAAGCTAAAATCCATTTTCTCTTTAAAAAGTGACAATTTACATCTCAACACAGTCTCAAGAAGATTTATTAGTTCACAAGGAGGCAGCTCAGAACACATCTGCTTTGTCCTCACAAAATCTGTTTTCTACTACAAAAGTGGGCTCAAAGTGAAAGAGACAGAAGTATGGTGGTAATTCAGTTTTCTGCCTTTGCCCTACAGAACAGCGTGTATTTTAACTTTTAATTAGCTAGGTGGCATTTGTACACATTTTCTACTGTCTTTTCATTTTCAAAGAACCATGGAACTACCGCACTTTTAAGACAGTAGGCAGAGCAGCAGAATAAATCTACTGGCTTCTACTTTCCTAGCCTTTCCACGAAATGGATTTATCTTAAAATACAATATTTCAGCAAAACTAGTCTATCTACACCATTTTTGGACTTAGCAGGACAGCAAAAAACTCTCAGTGTTTAAGATCTTTATCTATCTAGGGCTTGAATGGCTGCTATTACTGCAATACCTGGGCAGTTCAGAAATAAAGGTTCACCCATACTGACATATATATATTAAACAGACCTATACAAGCACTGGTAGGAAAATAATAAGTATTTGACATACTCATTTTTTAATAAACAGTTTATATTAACAGAACAAAAAGCATTTTTAAGGCTTTTCATCTTAAAAGTGAGTATTTTTACTTTAGGCTAGAGATAGATTTTATTTAAACTTGTGATTAATTTTGGACCACTTCATCTACTGTTATTGCCCTGTTTTGCAAAATGGAAACTGACTTAATGAAAGACAAAGCCAGGGTACAATTAAAATCTACAAGGAAGATGAAATTTGATGTCCTGAAATATAGACTGAAGCATAGGCTACAAACAGACTTAAAGTGTCCAAACAAACCTTCTGCCACGTCACAGCCCATAGGCTAATTTCAACTCAGTACAAGCAATGAGAAAGCTGACTTTTCACCACCATTCCTAAATCCTTGTCTGTTCTTCTCTACGTCAGATAAATTGCTAATGGGAATGGCCAAGAGACAGACAGACAGATAACATTGGGGTTTTTTCCTCCCAAAAAAATGTGTTTCCTAACAGGGAGCATCATAAGAACCCCAGGGAAGCATGTTCTAAGTACTTGGAAGTTCAGAAAATGCATATTCTGGCATAAACAGAAATTTGCTGTATCAGAAACTATTACAAATTTATTTTGTCTAATATTAATTCAATTTCATGAAACAGTGGTGATGTCAACAACATTGCATTTGTTAAAACATAACTAAAAGTAATGTATTTGCAAAGCTCATTCTGACAAGACAGTACAAAATAATTATTGTTATTTATTGTGGCATAACACCCTTGCAGCTTTAAGAAATAAGGATTAATACTGCATTATAATCTTTTTCAAACTCTTTGCTTGATGAACTTTCAAACAGTCTCAACAGGCGTTTCATCTTAAAGATAGTTTAAGAAATAAACATCCCATGGCAATGAATTGCCTGCATGAGACAGTCGTTTTTCTCTGTTTCCTGCTCTAACTTGAAATTTTGCATTATTTGAAACTTCTCAACAAAAGTCAGTGGGAACAGGTCTTGGCTCATATTATCAGTTCTGTAAATGTTTGGGATGTGTGATGACTGTTTAGTTTCACAGAGAGTGAAACAAAGTTTAATATTAAAGAAAATAAATAAACAGTGTGATAGTCTCTTTTAGCTCTGGCTCTTACATAGTCTAGACATAAAAATTTACAGAGCCTGATTCTAAGATTCATGAATGATAGAATAATATTTTCCTGAGAGCTCCCACACATAGCATACTATCCCATTCCCATGACGTTGACCACTCTTCACTGGTGATGAAAAGGTAAAAGTGTATTAGTGTATATCTGTTAACATGTTATATCTAAAAGACTAAAATATACAGCTTATACTGCTTCAAGACCACTGTGTGATCTTTCTAAAAAGTCACCAAGCCGAAGTGCAACTGAAACTGTCACACAGCAAGACAGTCATATGTGTCATATATGTGAAATGCTACATTGGAATTTCAAAACTGCAAGTCAATTGACACCTTAAGGAAAAAAAAAAGTGAACCTCAGTATTAGTGAAAATCATTAATCATATCCACATCACTGGAAAGACATTTTCAGATAAGCATAAGAATGCTACTTTCTTCCAGGCAGTGAGCAAATGAACAAAGCAAGGTGCAATAAAAGGTTCTAAATTAGGAAAGAACTAACTGAAACAAGTTTTGAAGCTCCATCTGTAGCAAATATCAATTAAAATATCTGCCCTTTCGCCCCCCACCTCTTGACTGGCACACAGCCATGTGCACACTCCAACAGACCTGTGACAATACTAATGCGTACAGAAGGTCATTTTTAGAGGGAGAACATCCGTGAAGCAGAGTATAGCATCTTCAGTGTAGAAAGTCTCAAAAGTTCTGAAGTTCACAGGTTGGGAAGAAACTGGGGGCAAAGAAATAATTGTATTGCTTGTAGCTTCTTTTGTAACTTGTGTTTCCAGTGTTATCAACTAGAACATAACCCATTGCTTTGCTATAGTTACACCTTTTTCATTAAAGCATTCCTTCATTATGAGTGACCTCAGATAAATCAGAGAGGTATAAGGTGTACGTTTTTGCAAGTATCAATGAATCTATCCTTTAATGTGCAAGTCAGTTTAGATTTAGAATACCTTGACAGAGATACGGTATGGATAGGTTCTGGAGTGCTGTGAATGTCATAGAACTGTATTGTCCATTGAACATAAAAGGCCATCAGTTACCTATGTCATAGCACAGAGACGTTGAAAGGCATTGCATATGTGTAGGAAGGATGAGAGAAAAAGAGTGAACTTCTTTTATTCTGACAAGAGACCAAGGCCCTCCTGTCCTCTCATGGGAATGATGAACCCCAATAGGAAGAGATGGGGAATTAGGATTTTTTCCTTTTAAGTGTGTGTGCAGGAAAAATGAAAAGTTACAAGGAATAAGGGAAATTTCTTAACCTCACATAAAAATATCACATAAGAAGCTGTTCATGAAGGATGCTTGCAAAAGCATGAAAATACTAGGTTTTTAACAATGGCTCCCTAGTGATTTTAAGATTTCCATTGGTCTCTTAATAGGCCAAATTAAGTCTCAGATGGCAAAAGCTACTGGAATGGAGTCTTCCTTTAAACTCTATTACATAATTAATCTACCTGAGAATTACGTACGTTCCTGGTAGTTCACTAGAAACTACTCAGTTCACTTCTCAGTTTGCCTGAGAAGCAAAACAGATGGGATTTTTTCTAGGTGTTTTTCCATCTTTCATTACCCTATTCCTTTTTCATTTTATATCAGATATTCACTTGTGAATAAATGCTTTGGAATCTATTTCTTGATTCAAATCTCTGCTTTGTAATGTTACTGTCATTAGGAAACTTTTGTGGCAAGGAAAGGGAAAAAGTAGCTGAGAAAAACTTTAAATATCAGACAATGATATAAAACTAAATTATACTCAGGTCAAACTGGGGCAAAACTCTAGGAAATCTAATAACTTGTTTTGAAGTTATCACCTGTTAGAAGAGGAAAATATTTAAGGCAGTAAATGTGTATTTGCAAGTATCTATCATTCTAAAGAATATGAAGTGCATACTATATATTAAAAGTCAGAACAAGAAAAAAGATAAACAATACTCTAAAGTCAGCCTTACAGAAATATTATTTACTAAGCACAGCACCCAGAACTTCAAAAATAACTCAGGTAAGGTTTCCTATATAATCTTAAGTTCAATATTTGTAAATATATGCACCTAGGTATCAGCTTTAATTATCAAATCTCAAACTCTTTCATGGGAATTGGATTCATACCCTGAGCCATCCTCAATGAATAAGACCCCTGGTGAATTCTCCTTTCTATCCTTTTTTTCAGTGTATGGAACCACTGTTTTTATTAGAAACTGGGCAGTAGTTAAGGACTGTATATAAAACCAAACCTATATCACTACCATCTTTACAAAATCATCCCTGTGAACAAATACTGGGGAATTCAAAATTTGTAGATTCTTTATAGCATTATGAAGTCTATCTCTAACAAAAATTATATGTATGTGCATAAGGATAAAATTACATTATGAAAGTTTTATCTTACTAGTCAATTTTAAAAAATAAAATTAATCACTGAAATAGTAATATGGGTACCTCTGGCTTCAAGGCCATTTGATAGGGGCTTTAGTGTGAAATCCCCCAGTAGCTGTCAAAAAGTATTTACTGTTGAAGCGGACTGTCATACCTCATTGTGATTAAGCTAAAAAAAACCCCAGTCTACCTGAAGATCTTCCACTGTCTGATACTCACAGAACATACTACTGATGCATGTTTCATTTTCCTGCTCAATCCTCACAAATATCTTTGTTCAGCATTTTCATGATGCTATAGCTACATAAATTTGCTAAAGGAAAGGAGTATTATTCTTGGCGAAAAATGACCAACATTTGCTGAAGCAACTCAGTTTTGTTTTGCACAGTCATGCAAAGGTCCTCACTGAATATTACTTATAGACAAACAGGAATAGAATAATCTCTTGAAAAAGGAATCCTTTATTATTTCCCAGGATTTGTAAACGATAATTTATAGCAGCATCCTAGTGGGTGCTCTGACCGAGTTTCTCTTGAGGCTGACATAGCATGAAGTTGCTTAATTAATGTAAAACTTTTCCTTTCAAGTGGGAAAATCACTTCAATTCATCCTTCTGTAAATTGCACTACATCTGTGGTGCAGCTGTTTATTGCATCACAATATCTGTTGAAATTTAGTGTCAAATATGACGACAGAAGTTGTTTCAAGTGAAATTAGAGAGAAAAAGAAATACTACTTAGAATTAAGTTTCCTGTTTTCCCAAGACGCAGGTCTGGTCTGTTCTATTCATGAAAAAACAGCCAAAGCATTTTTATGATCACAGGGGTTGGGCCTCT
Organism: Phalacrocorax aristotelis; assembly: GCF_949628215.1. NCBI lineage: Eukaryota > Metazoa > Chordata > Aves > Suliformes > Phalacrocoracidae > Phalacrocorax > Phalacrocorax aristotelis. Next base: position 46,899,130 of record NC_134280.1, on the reverse strand, counting down.
GGATGTTCATTAGCTGGTATTGTTATTGACCATATGTTGTTTATATAGTTAATGCTCACTAAGAAAGAAGATCACTGTATTTACCAGAATAACCTTCTCTGGATTTTTCTATCAGCTGTTGAGTGCACTCTGTTCTTCAGCTCTCTAACTATTTTTTTCTGCTTTGAATACAGTCAAATAGTCCCATGTAAAATGCTGTGCAGAATGTTTGAAGATTGATTGAAACCTTACACTCTTTGAAAATAGTCATACCTATAATGAAGCAGCCTGTGCAATTTAAAGTGCAAGAATTTCCAACTGCAGTTATGCTTCTTTTTGGGCAGGTAATAGAAACACTCAGGATCTCTATTGTGCTATTCTCTTGCTCTTTTCTGTGCCTCTGCTGAATTCCTACACTAATACTCATTAACGCCTACAATGTTTATTTTCAGGTATAATTAAAAACCCTGTCCAAAGTCAAAACAGATCTGTTTAGAATTAAACAATATTAGAGGATAGGAAAGAAATGTTGGAGGTGTACTATTCATAATTCTACAGTGCTTTAAAACTTACCTAACTCAGCATGAATATTTTAATAGTTGAAACCTTTCTTTTTTATTGTCTTCAAACACAAAATGTGATCAATATCATCACTGATTGCCTGACCTGACATCTATTTCACTGGCATTTGCCTGTAGGGGTAGCAGCAGTGGAAAGGAGTTTTCCATTTACATTTCTCTTTGTAACAGACATTAAGCTGACATTGTTTCTGCTTCCTATTTGTTGATGCTATATCACTGCAAATAAGAAACATTAAACCTGCTCTCTTTTCTTAGAGGAACAAATGGCTAAGCAGTCAGAAGCCTTTTGTTATTTAGCATTTCAAAGTATTTTGTAAATACCTCAAATTTAAGAGGAAAAAAACCCACAGATCTTTGGCACTTGTTAGGCCACAAAGATTGGCTATCAAAGCCAATACATTGCAATATTTCATTCTGCTGTGTGAGCACTGATGAATGGCATTGCTAGAGAGGATATGATTCATTTCACAATATTAATAGCTAGTTGGCATCTTTCTACATTTAGTTCTTCATTTGCAAAGACCAAGATTTATCTCTGAAACCCGCCCCAAATTCCCCAACCGAAATTGTTTGAACTCCATCTCCATTTTCCCAGCACTATCTGCAGGACTCTACAGTTGTTACCAAGAAAAACATGTAGGACTACACAAGAAGTGGGAAAAGTGAGAGGTATTGCTCTGCTAATGTCTGATGATAAAACTGCAAAGCAGAAAACAACCTTCATAGGTCCTTTAATTCATTCACTGAGGGAATAATCAGTGTGCCTACATCATTCTTCTTAAGCTCTTTTCTAACCTGTTCTTGAGAGCACCTGATATGGAAGACTCCATGATCCCTCCAGACCATTTATTGCTGGTATTGCTTTCCTTGGAGTTAGAAATACTTGCTACAGTTTAAGCTCATTACTTCTTGTCGTGGAGAGCAGATTATTCTTTTCCTCTGTAGCAATGCCCGACAGTAGTATCATTACTCTTCCAGTTTTTTTCTCGACTATCTCAGGACTTGCACTTTATATGATGTCTTATTTTCTAGATCTTTAATCATTCCTATTGCTGTGTCCTTGACAGGAATATGGGTGTACCTGTCTATATTCATTGACTTTCTCTTTCTCACAGTCCCTAATTTATGCAAATCATTTTCACTGTGCTCCATTTCTCAATTTACCTGTAGTTCTTCCCAGGATTTGGTGTCACTTAAAAAGTCATTAAGCAACCGATAGCATCGTTTACGAAATAAAGACTAGCAAATCCAGGAAAGCCCTCCAAAGAATTCCACTCGAAGTGTTCTTCTATTTCAAAAGTAAATACTGTCTTAATATGGTATATAATATATACTATATATAATATACACCATATAATATGGTATGTAAGAAATGAAAATTTCTTTCAGAGGAAGTCAACATTTAGAGGCTCTAATTAGACTACAAATACTACTAAAAGATAATTGTTCTGGAAAATTAAGATTAGAAGATAAGAAAGGTAATCAAAATAGTAGAAGAAAGGTGGACCAACATAGAATGTACACAGGAAAATAGAATTGTGTGATAATAAACTCGGAACTAGTTCCTTAACAGAGTTTGACAAGTGCCCTCACTTTCCTTTAAATCTTTTCTAAAAATCAATGTGAGCAAAAACCCAAATTTGCTACATCAATGTTATCTAATTAAAACTAGGTGATGAGGTTTTCAGATTCCATTTTGCTTTGATGTTAATTTTTGCTTGGCCCCTATTAGACATGGCATAGATATAAATCATTGTAAGCAGAACTATTTCCTATCTTTCCTAAGAAACAGTTTCTGATTTCAAACAATACTCTGCATCATTATTTTATATGTACAATAACTTGTTAAAACAGCTTTTTTCTTGCTGTCTGTAAAACCTCTGGCACTCCTTTGATGCTGTACACAATGAGCAGGGAAGGAAGGTATTCCCAGATGACAGAACAACTTAATGAAGAAATTCAGCCCCTTACATTGCTAAATAATGTTAAGGATCGAGAATAAAACTTAGGTCTTTTATCTGAACCACTTCATTATTGATTTAGCCCCAATATCCCCTAATATTAGGGTAGCACTTATTTTGTATAGGACTTTTTCATAATTAATTTTATAGCTATGATCCTAAAGCATCTTCAATGAACAGAAAAGGCAAATACTGTAGACTATTTGCATAACAGGATTATTTTTAACTGTGGTCTAAAATAATTAGACAATTAAATAAGCATAATTACTATAATCAGAGGTGTCACAGACATTTATCTGAGACAATGAAAGGAAAGCCTCACAATATACCATCGCCCTTTCAACTAAAGGGAAGAAAAATTATTGTCAATTTATTTGTCACACATGCCCCACCAATTTGCAGATTGGAACTCTTAATTTTCTGAATATTTATATCCCATACTTAAAGTACAGGGCTACGTATAAATATCGGTTCATACAGAAAATGGTTTCAGATGAGGTACTCAGATCTCCCTCTATCTCTGCACTCATTTTATAACTACCCCTCAGTGTGTAGCTATGAGATAGAAAAATTTATTTCTGCTTTGGGGTGGATGTTGGTGCAAGAAAACAACAGATATAATCACCTCTCACCCCCTTGAAAGCACTGGGTAAACAGTTTCATATGTCACACCTTGGTTTATGAATATGAAAATCTTGAAATAGGAGTCCTGCTAAGAGAAGCCGAGACAGAACAACTTCGTGCACTGCAATTTCATGGTTGTTGCAACATGGAACTGCGTGACTGGAGGATTTGGACCAAAGTTGCTCCGAATAGCACAGACAGAAATAAGGTTTCGGGTCTGTTTCTATAAAATGGTGAGTGTTCAGAACAAGTAATTCATTTATTTAATCTAGATCATCACTTGCTTAACTGTGAGATGTGCAACACGCGCTCTGTGTAGTTCTGCAAAGAATTCTATACAATTGTGGTTTTTGGAAGTTATCTTAGCAGATAGCCATTGGGTGATGTAAGCATATGCTAAAGCAGTTCCTGTGGTTTTAAGAGATCCTCTGGAATTAGGCTAGTTCTTTACTTGGATTGTTTTGTTTAGGATTCTAATTACCTATTAGGTAATGAAGGGATTTAAATCTTGTGGAGTATTTCTCGTCTTTTGAAAAGACACACAGTTCTGCCCACATCCTTATGCAAACATACTCAAGAATATGAAAATCCAGACAGAAGGACTTGGCTTGAACACAGTAAAAGCAGAGTGTGACTGAAACATTATCTCCAGATGAGAGGGGGACAAAGCACATAGAAACAAATACTATACCAGTCCAGCCTGAACCATGGATATGACCCTGTAGGAAAGATAAAAAGAAAAAAAAACCCCACCCAACCAAACAAAAATGAATTTAAAAAAAACAATAAAACAAAACAAACCTGGGAATGGATTTTGGGTGCTGACTGACATTTTGGTACTGTAAGCCAGAGGAACTATTCATGAATTTTTGATTCCTCTTTTGCTAAATAGCAGTTGAATCCAAGATACCCAGCTCTGAATTATTCTCTAAAATGAAAAGATCAAGAACATCCCATGAGAACTACCTCAGCCTATGATTAAAGACTACTTCATAACTGAAATTCACTGGACTTGATTATAAACAGCCATTAAAGAATGCAGAGTAATTCTGTTATGTAAAGTATAAGGAGAAGAAAGATAAAGAGGAAAAACGTATGTGGGGAAGGATCTCTGCTGGGGACTACAAGCATATGAGTAACAAAAGTGGAAGAAAGGCTCAATATTAGGAATACTTTGATAGTCAGATAACAGGCAATCTGCTGATGTCAGACAAATATGTCATCCTAGACTGACAGTAGAGACAATGATGGCCAGACCTTGGACTGATGGACGAAGATGAGCTAATGCAGCCTAAGAAATCTTACTTGTCCAAGCTTGCGTCTTCTCTCAGCGCAAGTTTTCATTTACTCAGGTAAGCCACCAGTGACAGGGGCATTACTGGATGCAATTTAACACAGCTGTATAGCTCGCCTTTGATCTCAATTAATGGAAGGAAGTTATAGGATCTTTTTATATCAAAGGTAATATATAATCAAGGACTGTTTTTTCTGTAAGCTACTTGATTACATTTCAATACAGATATACAGCTGCCCTGCAAAATTATCTCAAAAGCTGTTAAATCTACTTGCTACAACACATGTCAAATAATTTTTAATGAAACTGAATTTGCATGAGCAACAATTATAAATAAATTGCAGCTGGCAAAATTTTTTGAGTAGCCCAATGATTGAAATTAATTGGCAAACTGGTTTCTACTGAAAAGACATAAGTTAATGTTTGAAAGATCAGCTTGGTATTTTACTTGATTCTGCTGAAAAGCAGGTATTTAACATTACATGGACACAAAATCAGCTGAGTCATATCTGCCAGACCATGCTGCTTCTATAGGCAACTGAATATGAAATGAGTTGATGGGTTGCAGTGTACTTTGGCAGCAACGGTGGCAAAGAAAACCCTTTGCTGCTGTCTCTGTGAGATGTCCTTTTAGTATATTTTCATCAGAGTGATGGTGAATGTAAACCACAACCGAGGAGCTGATAGGAAAAATCTACAAACCACATTCTCAGTGCTCACAAGTGCTGTGATGCTGATAGTTGTTTTCCTTTCTATTCCTCTCCAACAGACAAACTGGTGTGTCACAGATGACTGAAATTAAATGAACGGATTACAAAATAAAGAAAGGGAAAATCAGAACAATATGCATGTACTTCAATTGTATGAGTTAACAGCTGAACTCCTGGGTGACAGAAGAAATTGTTACCTACAACCTCACTATAGAATAAGCCAAATCTCAGCACACTTCCTACACAATACTGTCATTGTATCACTATTGTCCATGGTATGTGTGAAGTAATGCCACTGATGCTGAAACAGTTTTTATACTTTGTTTTGTCAGAAGCACTTTAAGAATGAGTATTCCCAATGACAATACTTATGAAAAGCACAGGCTTCTACACAGGTATTAAAACATACACTTAGAGAAACAGCTAACAGAATGCTAACAAATAGCAAAAGATTAGGTGAAGCAGGACACGAGTGTAACCTTTCAGAAATAAATCACACAATGTCTTAAAAATACATTTTAAATAGAGTATAAAACACTGGAGTAGATGTCTTATAGAATCTTATGCTTACAATGGATCTTAAAGAATTGAAAATATTGTGTTGTGTACTGTCTTCCTTCATATTACAAAGAATCTCAGTATGTCTGCTAAAATGAGCTACTGAGTAGTATAACAGTTTTGCTTGCATTGTCATTAGGCTTCAGAGTTAACATCTCAGTTATATCATAGCAGCCATTCACAAAGTCACAAAGTCCTTAAGCTATTTGCACAAGCTCAGGAGGGCAACAAAATTAAATAAAGGATGAATTTTTGCTAATTCCCATGTAGCTAGCAAAGTGACTAGTTTTAAAATAGTGACCAAATGTAACATCACTGGACATGTTCCTTTTATTCTGGAAAAGTGCAGTGCTTTAATTTTTCAAGTCATAGTATTTTTAGGAAGGAAATTCTATTAAAGGAGAGCATTTAACTCAATCATTTTGTGTGAGATGTTTCCACATTCTGAATACTCATGCAGTTCTGGTATCTCATCTTAAAAATGTTACTGTAAAACCAAAGATGATGTAGGGGAGGATAACAAGAATAATTCAGGTAGGAAAGAGCTACCATATAAGGAATTACTAAATAAAACCTTTCAATTTTGAAAAGAGACAGCTGGGATGGGTTATGTCTTAAATGTCTACAAACTGTAAAAGGAAAGCAGAAAAAGAAGGCGCAACATGGGAACTAGAGGGCTCTCAGGGACATTGTGAGGAAACAGTACTACTGACAAGAAAGACAAGTACTTTCTTGTGTGGAACATGTCAATCTGTGGAACTCATTGCCCTGGGCTCCTATGTTCATGGAAATAAATATATGTGAGCTAAAAATGGGATTAGAGAAATTTACTGAGGATAGCTCCCTCAGTAGCTCTTAAAGTGCAGATTCAACTTCTGCTAAAAACTCTCATAACAATTCCATAAAAGTTAGCCCCTGGAAGCTGTCCAGAGGTACAAGAGAAATGATCTCTCCATGTAGGCCCCGATCTAATGCATGTTTCAAAACACTTCCATAGCCACAGAGTCAGCCTAATCAGTATGGCATTTCTTTGGTTCCATGGCACATGAAGTGAGAGGGATTGCCCATTTTGTCATGTAAAGCTGGCAGCTTGCCAGTAGCTCATATTTACTCTACAGAGTACTTGCAATTTTCTTTTTTTCTAACAGTCATATAGAACCTTAATGACTTCAGCTACATTCCAGTCTACAGTTTTGCTGAGTATTTCCTAGCTGAAAATATAATAAAATCTATAAGTGAATCTCTAATTGTTAACCAGTGTAAGTATTATCAAAAATATACTTCAGATGCAAAAGAAAATAGGCCAGATTAAATACAGGGTGTAGACCTGTTTTGCTGAAGAAAAGCATTTTCACATAGCTATTCTGCTGGCCAGAAGGGCTTTTAAAAATGCCCATTTACAGTATGTCTGTATTTCAAATTAACCCATCATCATCTTGAAAAGTTAGTGGGCGTACTGGCTTTCTTTAACATGTTCTTTTTGACATGACACTTAAACTAGGATAGTATCATATAGGGTTTCTGGTTTCACCATAATAAATCCTTAATGAATTCAGAGGGTGGTTCAGTTGGTTTAACTGTCATTTTAGTGCCGCCTTTTTGGTCATACTTTCATCTTCTGTAACTTTTTTCCTAAATATATTCATATTCTTGCAGTCTTATTGCAATATTTCTACTTGAATCATGTAGAAGCAGAAATGTTCCATGTCAGCTTGTTAACAGCCTTCATATCTGGAGGCTCTTGTCATATACATGCTCCTAAAATACTTGAGAGTTTGTTGCTTAGCTAAGTATAGAAAAATAACTGGTAAACGTTTTTCATTTCTTCAAAGAAAACTGACTTCATTAACCAAGTGAACATCAGGGTTGAAGCCAAAATATGATTTAAATGTCCTGATTCCATCCTTCCCTTATTTTATTCTAAGACTGTAAAACATACAGTCATGTCTCTGTTTATTCTGTAAAATCTTAGTACAGGAGGAAGTTTGGAAAAAATTTCCAAGCTACAATTCTTCTCAAGCATTTCCTTCATTGCGTTTATACCAACATTTTTAAACTATTTAATTGTATTGCACTTGGAGATACTCAGTAATTCATGTGGCAAAGAAACAGATGCACACAAACGAGTGAGAGCCTGGGATAGTGAGGCACTTGAACCTATACAAAAAAAAAGCCTTGAATTTTCAGAAGCCTGACTTTTTGCAGTATGGGTGGACAACCATACAACATTAATGCAGAAACAGTTTTAGGCATTAAGCAACTGAAAACACATGCTTAGGATGGCAAATAACAAGACTGTAAAATCAGTTCCAGGTCCTACAGGATGCTGACACAGAGCACTGCTGTGTAGCTGGAGCCTGCCTTGGGCAGTTGTAACCGAAAGCCATGCTCAGTTGATCCTGGGTAAGGTCTGCAAAACTGCAAAACTCCTTCTCTTTCTGAGTCCTTAGAGCAGCAGAATCTACTTTTGCATGTACTGCTGGGATGCCTTGTCCTCAATTTGCATAAGAAACAAAAGATGTTATAGAGCCGCATATTCACGGCCTCCCTTGACAGCAATCTTGCATAAACTTCTGGAACTCGTATCATGTGGAACATGGTGAATTTCTTAAGAATTACTTGTCTTTTGGAACTGGAATGATTCATCTCCTAACTCTGACATAACCTTCTTTAACAACCTTGGTTTACTTTTTCTGTATCAATTTTATTCACACAAACAGCTGTATTTTCTGCTCATCCACCAAAAAAGGGGACTCAACAGTCCTGAGAAAACCTTTTTCATGTGTATCCTGTACAGTCCAAGATTACAAAAACAAAAAGAATTGGAAAAGCATCCAAAACTTTTGGATGTTCATTTGGCATAAATCACTCAATTTCTGTATCACTGAATTCAAACTGCTTTTGTTACTTTGAGCTGCACTAGGGTGTCTATAGATATAGATGACAAAGTGTCGAGCGGGGAGTGATGATAGGTCATGAAAATTCTACAGCTGCACGCATTGGAAATATTAACTACCCAATTTGGTTCTTGCAGGCAATAGAACTTTATTTTTTATAGTGACCACAAGTGGAAAACAGGTATCACAAAGCTGTCATAGCTACATCATAGCTATTGCTTACTATCCTTCAGTAAGAGAAAAACAGCTGTAAAGTGCCGACATGTTAACAGAGACCCTGCTGACCTGTAAACCCTAAACACAAGTCACCTTTTTGAAAATATGATAGCCAACTTTAGACAATATACAATAGGGAAGAACAAGAAAAACTCCCTTGACAAGTGAGTGACTGTGCCAGCTGAGGTCAGTTCTCCAAGGAGCACATGTGAACCAGAAACCCCTCCCTGTTCTCTACAGGTAGGATGTACACCACCCTACATTTCCGAATTGCCTACATAGTTCTCACAGTTTCAGTGAATTGTTTGACATAAAAGCATATTTTAAACAGGGCAAGACCACATATAGTAAAGCAGAAGAATTTGTCATCAATCTGTTGCAAAACATGGTGTCAGTTTTAGAAGTCCAGCAGGAGCAGCTTTTTGTGAGCCTGTGTCTTGTCTTTATCTGCTTTTTATCTGCTTTCAAAGGTAACGTGCCTTGGATTGCAGGAATTTGTAAGAATCTTTAAAAATAACTGTCAAATATGTGAGTTCCTTCTATATTTGGTTACAGTGCTCAAGGACAAGTTTTACAAGTTTCATAGATTTGACCTATCCTGTCAACACCATTTGTTGCCTACAAGCTATACAAGCATGGTATGGAAACTACTGCAACTGCTTCCTTAAACCTTGTGGTGGCACATAGTGATTTTATCATTCAGGCAGAACACATGAAGAATCCAGTAGCATTTGATTTTTTTAATAATTTTGAAGCAAGTCAACAGAAAAAGAGATAAAAAATGGTTCAATTATACACTCTGTGAAAAACAAAAAAACCTAAGCAATAACATTAGTTTGAAGGCCTGCTTTTAATGCTTTTGTTGTTTACATCTGAAGTGGAAAAGTCTCACATGGGTAGGATTTTTGCCTGTAGCAAAAATGATTTTTGCATTTTTTTACTTGGTTCTTATAAACAGAATATAGATATTAATATCATTTGAGAGGTATTTTAAGCAAAAAGGTTTAAGTGCCATAACAGTATATCCACATTCCCTAGGAAAATAAGTCATGTGCCATTGCTGTAAAGGAAGCTTGCTTCTTCTTAGTTAGCATATGGGCATCTCCTACTTCCTGGTTCTATAAATATCTCAAAAAGCAGAGGAGTACTTTTAACTTCAGTAAGAACTGAGGTATAAGATCTTTTTCAAGATTGTACCGGGTTTATGTGACAAGGTTTTGGTAGCACGGGTGCAGGGGGGCTGCAGAGGTGGCTTCTTTGAGAAGACACCAGAAGCTGCCCCTGTGTCAGATGGAGCCAGTTCCCCCATTTGGGCCCCCAAAGCTGAGCCCATCAGTGATGCTGCTTGCACCTCTGTGACAACGTATTTAAGAAAGTCTTAAAAATGCTGCACAGCAGCTGAGAGGAGTAATAAAAATGTGAGAGAAACAACCCTTCAGACACCAAGGTCAGTGAAGAAGGAGGAGGTGGTCCTGGTGCTGGAGCAGATTCCCCTGCAGCCAGTGGAGAAGACCATGGTGACCCATGGTGGAACCATTCCTGAAGAAGAATCCACACTGAAACACTTTGTGGAGGACTGTATCCTGTGGGAGGGACCCCACACTGGAGCAGGAGAAGAGCATGAGAAGGAAAGAGAGGCAGAGACAAAGCATTATGAACTGACAGCAGCCCCCACTCCCCATCCCCCCTACGCCACTCTGGGGGAGGAGGAGGTAGAAGAGTCAGGAATGAGGAGTGAAGTCAAGCCTAGGAAGGACGGGGAAAGTGTTTTTAGTTTTGTCTTTGTTTCTCACTATCCTACTATATTTTTAAATGGCAATAAATTAAATTAATTTTCCCCAAGTCAAGTCTGTTCTGCCTGTGATGGTAACTGGTAATTGATCTTCCTGTCCTTATCGTGACCCAAAAGCTTTTTCATCTTATTTTCTCCCCCTGTCCTGTTGAGTGGGAGTGAGAGAGTGGCTTGTGGGTGTCTAGCATCCAGCCAAGGTTAACCCACCACAAAGACAGAAAACTTAACTTCGTGTTCCCAAATTAGAGCTTGGTGCTGTAAAAACTGGTCCTACTTCCATTTCTGTTTAGGCTAATTCATCCCTCATCTGTCTCCCATTTATTATGACTGCTTACATTGATTTAGTCTAAATAGAATATGCCCAGACCATGGACTTATTCCATCCATCCTATGCCTTTTCTGTGGAAACCTCTGAGAAGACAGAGAATGACTATTAAAGCAGCACATTACACCGACAGCGAAATAAATACTTGTCACTGTAACAGTGCATAAGTAGCAACAGCCTTTGTACTGTTGTTCCCTTTGATTCAATCCCCATTTTATCCACAGTGGTCATGAAGATCTTAAAAAATGGTGTCTAGACTCCGCCATGAGAAAGATTTAACAGCATGCCTGAGAGGAACGGTTTCTGCTTAACAAGAGTCTTCTCTGTCAATGATTTGTCATTCTCACTGGGCTGCTGCAAAAAATCAAGGAATGAACTACAAAACCTGTGTATTTAGGAAATCACCTTTACTTTTTGAGCTCACGAATGTTTGGAAGATGATAATATTAAAAAGAACCCAAGACAAGCAGCAGCAATGATAAACTGCTGCAAAGACTGACACAAGTGTTGACAAATCTTTCATTCCTATCAGAAGTCTTGCAATAATCTTTAAGACAGACTGCAATAAAGTGATCAAATAAGTAACCTAGTTTTCTTTTTAAGATCCAGAGTAATTAGGTAATTCAAAAAAGAAAGGAAAAAATGCTGTTTTATTTTTCAAAAGCAATATAGTTTTAAATTTATATTGTAATTTTTAAATATTGTTATATACAATACTGGGTCTTGGATGAGGAAATAGTGAAGAAATGAGTTATTTGATTTGACAAGATATTGAAGGAAATTCAAATCAGCATATAACTGAAGTCCATTGTTTATAAGAAAAGAGTAGCTCAAAAGCCAGATACAGTCAATGACACCTAGTCCAAATATCTTAAGGAAAAAAATTCAACAACAGTGATATCTGTGAGATTCCGACATAAGTGGAAAGTTGCTTTCCTAGCACAAATTTAACTTGATAGGGATTTTTTTTCCTGCTATGCTTCATACCCCATCTGGTCACTGGATAACCATCCTGCTTCTCATTTCTTTATTTCTGTGTTTTGTATAAAGCATCCTTAAAACTTGGCTATTATTGTATGAGCTCTTAGTTTTTATGTCAGTAAAATAATTGCCTTTGTCCTATGTCCTTAGTTTGTTTCAATTAATCTGTTCTGTCTACTTACATTCCTCCTAGCCCCATGCATTTATCATCCCAAGCTTTGGCAGCTAACTGTAACCACAATCATGTTTATTATTACTGACTATAAGAAACAGTGATTGGCAATCATGGAATCAATCCAGCAAGGGGAAGGAGTCCCAGACTGCTAACTGGGACAGAGCACGTGAAACAGCTGACCTCTCACGTTGACAGTATGCAACAATTATACTTTTCTCTGCTAGGAAGAATGCTAGACGTAAGTAGGGAGCGATGAGGATAGCTCCTCATGTGAGGGCCTCGTGCCCTCCTGTCATTTGTGTATATAGGAGATAGCTATCATTTCAGCTCTTACTCTAGCAACTTGAAAACTCAACGCCTTTATGTAAAGTTGTTTTTAAAGTCCAGCCTTACCAGTTCCATGTTTCTCAAAATTGTACAGTGCTTCTGTAGAGATAGCACAGGTTTTCTTTATATTCTCCCCATTTTTGTACAAAAACCACAATCAAAGTAGTTTGAAAAACTAGTTAATTCCCAAAGCTAAATGTTTTTTGAAAACCAAGTAAATCCTTTAGAAATGGATCAGCAACAAGGATTTAGAAGTTAAATCTTGACTAGTTATCATAAGGAGAACAATTTAATGTTTCTTAATAGCATAAACATTACCAAGGTCCTCACTAAAGGGCAAATAGATAAGGTTCTTTTTGCAGCCTGCCAACACAATTCTGAAAACAGAAGTGTATGACACATTCTATAGCACATGCCCATTACTGCTATTGCAGAGTGACTAGATGAGCAGAAATTCTGTACGAAACAGGCTAAGGATTATACTGGTTCAGAAGTAGGATATGGGCCACCAGTATCATGCTGCTGCAAATATTATGTTGCATGTAAGAAGTAACGATCTGAACCCTTTCTACGCTTGTAAAGCTGCCCTTTCTGAGTGTCCTGTCTAGTTTTGCACAAAAGATTTTAAGAAGGAAGTAGATGTGAAGAAAACAAAGCCCAGTGAAAATAATCAGACATAGAGTAGCTGAATTCTGTGATGAGAGAAATGGCAGACAAGCCTATTGCAGATTGTAAGGAGACTGTATATAAACTAACTGTAATACATCAAGGGAGACTATGTCAGTGCTAGATGTTCTAATGGTAAGGATAGTGAGCACTAGTTCAGTCTCCTTGGAGACCATGAGAGATTTTAAAGAACAAGGTAAAGAATGTCTGTCAAGAATGCTATAGGCCCTGCGCCTGAGAGTGAGGAGAGACAATGACTTCCAAGGTGCTTGCTATCTTTTTTAGATGAGTTGCTAATTTATTAATGCATTCAGTTATTAATTCATTTACTACACTGGTTTTCTTTATATTCTAAAGAATATATTGGGTCACCGCAGCACTTCCTACTTTGTTCCCAGTGGCTGGAAATGCACAGTAATATTTCTCTCTCTTAGACATAGGAATACAGTCTTGAAGAAGAGCTGATCTGGTTCTACTTCAAGCTCTGCGTCTAGCTTGTAAATTCAGTGAGTGATGTGTTAACAAGCCACTTTTAACTGAAAATTAAACTTCTTTAGTCTCTACTCATCTGCGCTAATGCTTCATTTTTCATTTGCACATCTTGATGATGCAGTGCCTAAACGTGTTACCATTTCTTCAGCCGAAGTGGCTTCTCACGCCAGACAAGTGTTGGTATATTAATCCTCTTGTTCTGATAGATGTTAAGCCACACTCTGCTGAACTTCCCAAATTATTTTGTGAAGCAACTGAAGTGCAGCTGTGGACTTTGGAAAAAAAAATGTAGTCAGATTCTAAGAATGCCCAGAAGAGGATAAATCTATTACCACTAGACTGACTGCAATTAAAATTCTTTGATATATATCTCTGTGCTTTTGACCAAATAGTTCGGTGTTCCAGGACAATATCAGTAGTACTAAAAATGTCTGACCACTTCAATCCCACCTGCATCTTCATACCACTGACCTTTTCAATATCGGCTTATCTATTCGTGTGAGGTATTAATGTTCTGTCAACTATCACATTCATGAACAAAATTGCTGGAATAATGAGAAAAGAAATCCAAATAATGAAAGAAGTCCAAAAGTGGATTTTAAATGAAGCTGGATAGCTCAATATTTAATACTTCATAGAGATTTTACAGGTCAAGATTAGCGGGCAGACTGACATGGGTGCAGTTGTAGTGGGTATCTGCTATAGACCTCCTAATCAGGAAAAATTAACAAAGAAAAAGTTAAATGCCTTTTTAAAAGTTCTCCAGCTCAGGATTTGTTTGCGAGTCATCAAAATATTGAGTGTTCCTCCTGGCATTTACCACTGGACATGTGCTCAGTAGGCCAGCTGATCAAAAATTAAATTTAGCCAATTTAATTTTTAAGCAGTCAGCATGGGTATATGAAGGGGAAATAATTCTTAACCAACATGATAGCCTTCTAAAATAAGGTGATTAGGTTGCTAGATGGGGGGAGAGTAATGAATGTCGTTTATATTGACAGATCTTTTGCAGAGAAAGCATCAAATTTCAAGGAATTTTCTCTGTTCATTAAGCATCTTATTGCAGCTTAGCAGAAAGTAAGGTTTCCCACTTGTGTGTATTGTTCTCTGCAAGCTCCAAAAATATTTCTTAAAATAAAAATAGTTTTTAAAAGCTGATTCATATTTCATTGTTGATATCATGCCAGGATGAGTAAAGCAGATGTTCAGTGAGACAAAACTGGCCAAATACACTGTCTATACTCTCACTTTTGGACAACTTTGGAAGACTACTGAAATTTGATTCAAAGTGAAACAGGAAGTTTAAACACATTTTTAAAACTCCCTACTTTAAATTTGTTCCTAGTTCAAGTAAAATGGGAAGCATTTCAAATTATAATGGATTTTGTGAGCAATGGCCCACATCTTCATTTATTTTTAAACATTATTCAGAATTTTAGTGGTTTCATTGCTTGACAGAGTTCTTTTAAAGATTCATGTATTTTAGTGCACTGAGAATTCTGTAGCTAAATCAGTGTCATGCATTGAATACTCAAAAATTAGTAAATGGGTTATATATTACAAGAATGTATTGGTAATTTTTAGAGAGGAGCTTGTATAGTCGTCTGTACTTCTGCGTTATGTGACGTCCTTCTAGTTAACATGACTCTGCCTCCGCTAATATATTCAAATCCATACAAGTAGCCAATTCCACTGCTGTCGGAGATCTTTTCAGTAGTTTACATGAGATAAACTAGTTCCTCAGGCATTCCCATAAAAACTACTACCAAAAGTGACATCCTTATTAACGTGCACCACTAATTCTTAGAGCATACCCCTGGAGGCAGAAAGTTGAGAGAAATGGTGATGCAGTTCAAATGAAGCCTTCAGTAATTCTGCCTGTTCTGTGCTGTTCAGCAAATGAATGCTTGGAGCTCAGTCTCTAAGGTTGCCAGTCTGCCACCTTTAAGGCAGAAGCGAAAAGAGTCATCCTATATACATAAGAAGTCACAACTGTAATGTTCTGTAGGTATGATAAATGTTCTCATTACCCTTCAAGTTTTAAACCCTTCATAAAATAGATATTAAAAAATTTCGCTTGCATTATTTCAGTCAAGGAGATCAATATCACCCAACAGGTAGACAAAGTTATCTGATAGCATCTTAGTGTCTTTGATGCTTATTGGGTGCCCAAGAACATAGACATACATGATCTACTACCATCAGCTGATGATGCACTTTAATACCCTCTTACTGAAAGCATCATCTTACTTTAGGACATAATAGCTCTAGAATTATGTTTGGTTCCTATCTGGCAGATTCTTTGTTTCCTTGGTAAGAGCTTTTGCAATAATAAAAAACACTAGACATTACAGACTGTGCTTTGAAAGTAGATAATTATTTTATCTCATTTGTAGTGTTTTTTGCAAAAGACTGAAAAAACAAGGGCCACAGGATGTTATTGACTTACCTTCCAAGAGAAAATGTCCATGGACTCAGAATTCTGGCTTCAGGCAGGCATTGTGTAGGCAAAGTGTGTCACAGAGGTACACCAAAACTAAGCCAGATGAAGGACAAGCTCAAACAACTTTATTTCACAAAGCAGCCAAAACCGCAACAAAAACCAAGGAGAAACAGGGGTAAACTGAAATCCATCAACCCTCCGATAACATTTAACACAGAACAGGCTTGAGTTGTCCGTCGGGGTATCATTACTGCGCATTTACACACATGAATGATGGTACAAATGCGCACACAGACCTACACACACTCTCACACAAAGGAACCCTCTCCCGGCCACCTAGAAGGCAGAGTCGCCCGCCCGGGGGGCCGAGGGCTCACCCAAGGATGTATCCAGAAGGAATCACTCACCCCAAAGCAGGCGAGGCCGCTCAATGCCGGGAAGTTCCCTCAGGCGCCGTCGCAGCCCAAGGCAGAGGCTTCGAGCGTGGCCCGGCCGGCCCAAGCAGGCCACCCCGCAGGGTCTCTGGTAGCGCCCGCCCCGTCGATACCTGGGGTGGGACCTGCGCTGTGCCAGAACTGGCCATGATCCAGAAGCTTCTCTGAGCCCCGGCGCCGCACTGGCGCTGCGGACCCGCTCTGTGGGCCGAGGGGTGCCGCGTCTCCCCCCTCCCCTGCCGAGGGGCACGGCAGAGCACAAAGGGCGTGAAAATGAGGCGCCAAAAGCCCTGCCCAAAGCCCCCATCTCCTGGGGGGAGAGGGGGTGTAGTGTACCTGCCACAAAGAGTTAGGCACACTTCCATCTCAAGCACACTAGCAATGAATTCTTACGTGGTCCATTAGAACCCCTGTATGCAAACATGTTGCAAAAGCCATCTTACTACAACCTGCAATCTTATCTGGTATTTCTAGTTCTGCATCCCTCCACACCTTGGCTACGGCTCTTCAGATTTAATTGTCAGCATGCCTTGACATATTTATAGAGTTTGTCCTGATTTGGGCTTTTCACGGCATCAATTTCACAGCCGTTTCTGAGAGAAGGTTGGTCATTCCCTTGACAAGTAGTGGTAACTGATACCAGGGGAGTGAAAGAAAGGATCAAAGATAATTTTCAGTAAAAGAAAGGAAGGGACTGCCAGCACTTCACTGACTAGCTATGGAGGTGGTGGTTATAAGACCTTCAGGCTCTACCTGTGAAAATATCATACCATAGAAATTATCTAAGCATCTCCATCACCACACTAAAGCATAAAAAGGAAGACTCTGTGTGCGTGCGTGTGAGGGAGTAAACTCGTAGGACTTATACTTGTGGAGCAAAAAGGAAAGCCAACTCTTATAAAGCAAAATAGTGGTGGTGTTTGCTTCCAAGCAGATCTGTTGGAGGCACGAGTGAAGAAGGATCTGTCATTTAGAGTGACATTTCTCTGCTCCTTGAGTACTAAATTAATCATTATGTGGTTAATATTGCTCTGCCTGGGATGCAAGCTTACAGTGAAATGTGGTCACTGACCTACCTAGCCACTCCTGATGAGTAAAGATCATGTGCCCTTTTCTTTACTAGATGTGTTTTACTACATGTATATTTACTAATGTAGGTCTATTAGAAAAAGCAGGAGTAAAACTACAGTAAATTTTCTCTGCAGTTTGAATTTTTCATGTTTCTTTCTCTCCTTGTCTGAAATTAGGATGCAACATTGCTGTGCTATTTAAGCCACTAAAGAACAGTCATAGTACATAGTAGAAATGGGTGAATTTCCATGAGTACTAATATCAGTTATTCACACCATGTGCTTTCCTAACATTATCTTCTGGGGTTTTAGCAGACGCTACATGTACAAAGATTAGTAGAAGTCTAATCTAGTAATAATGTTACAAGGAAAGCCTCATTATTGCTTATGAACAGTTTCTTTAAAAACTTTTTTACTCCTTAATTAACACTTGCTCACATAAACACTGCAGCAGTATTACTCATGTAAATAAAGTACCATAAAAGGTTTTTGTCTAGAATAGTAATTCAGGCTGTTCGATTTCTGATCATCAGTTTAAAAATCTTCATATAAAACTTTGGGTTGTTTTTTTTTCATTCTAGAGGCAGATTAAATCAGAGTGGGGTTATAATCTCTGAATTATTTCCCAAACTGGAAATCTTAGTGTGTCCCATTATCTTAAAAAATTAAAAAAAACCCAAGGTTAAAACATCACCTCTAAGTCCATTGCCAAGCATCAGTCTGCTCTGTAATTGCCCTCTACCATTTTTGCAGTTGCTGCAGACCAAATCAAAAGTAGCTGGCCAGAGCAAATCACAGGTAGACCTGGTGCCACTAGTAATCAGAGGGCATTAGTGAGACTGGCAGAGGAGACATTAAACTGTGCAAAGTCATTAAGGAGAGACAGAGACACTGAAATGTGGGAAATGTGGGCAATGTGGGAAAGAAAAAAGAAGCATAGCCCAAGCTAAAAATATTTTCAGCTATAGCATCTGCATGTGAAGACCACCTAGTGAATAAAAACCTGGCAGGTAAGTAATCAGTACATTGGAATTCTCATCATTTCAACTGCTTTCTTCTCCCATCACCATTATTTTCCAAAATGTTTTCTTTTCACCTGCTTTGTTTCCTTACTTCTTTTGACTTGTGAACTGGTGGGAAGTGTGAGATTAACTACAGTGACTGAAGTCCCTATTAGTCTTTCCAATAGGCACAGCATGGGCAGCAACTTAAGAAAATTTCTCCTTGCTACTGCCTGCCAGTCTGTTCCATCTGTGTTGCAGACAAATCAAATCTCTTAGAAGTGAGAAAGTTTCATTCCGTTGGTCTAGCTAATCCTTTCAACCACAGCTAAGGCTGGCAGAGTATTTACTGTAAAAATAGTAATAATTAGCATTTTCTGGATTCAGTTAGAATAAAAACTATATATTAAGAGGGATTTCAAGGTGCTAGATGTGGTCAACGCAGAATGAAACTAAATGTATGAAGGAAACTGCCATCCTTCTAAATTAAAGGTCATCTTCAGCCTTGTCATGAATGTAGTGCAAAACCTGATGTGTGACTTTGGAGCATGGCAAGATATTATATGATGAGCAATCCTTATTAATATTGGTAGACTGTTCATCCTGTAATGTTTTGGTGCAGGTTGGTGAATGTGAACTATATACAAATGTGCTGGTTTTGGCTGGGACAGTTCATTTTTCCCATAGTAGCTAGTATGGGGCTGTGTATTGGATTTGTGCTGAAAACAGTGCTGATAACACAGGATGTTTTACTTACTGCTGAGCAGTGCTTACACAGAGTCAAGGCCTTTCCTGCCTCTCACTCCACCCCACCAGCAAGTGGGCTGGGGGGGGAGTGCACAAGGGGTTAGGAGGGGACATAGCTGGGACAGCTGACCCCAACTGACCCAAGGGATATTCCACACCATATGGCGTCATGCTCAGCACATAAAGCTGGGGGAAGAGGAGGGAAGAGGGGGTGTTCAGAGTGATGGTGTTTGTCTTTCCAAGTATCTATTACACGTGATGGATCCCTGCTTTCCTGGAGATGGCTGAACACGTGCGTGCCCGTGGGAAGGAGTGAATTAATTCCTTGTTTTGCTTTGCTTGCATGCATGTCTTTTGTTTTACCTGTTAAACTGTCTGTATCTGAACCCACAAATTTTCCCACTTTCACCCTTCTGATTCTCTCTCCCATCCCACCATGGGTGAGTGAGTGAGCGGCTGTGTGGGGCTTAGCTGCCAGCTAGGGTTAAACCACAACAACATATTAAGATCCTTTTTGTTTGCTTGTTTGTTTTGTTTAATCTTATGGAAGATCCCACATTAGTGTCTATAACCTGAACACATTAAAAGACAGTACAACAATAGCAGTTTATGTGATTATATCAAACCGTAGCTGTCATCTGTGCTATACACAAACTACAATAGCCTGAAAACTTCCAGACAATCTCTTTGAGCTCTTTTGGGAAAAGAGTTGCTTCTCTAAAGCAGAATAACCAGATTTAGAGATTTTATCAATAAAAAATAACTCTATAAAATCATTCACAGTATAAGCATGGTGTTCATTTAAATTACAAATAGCTGGGAAGACTTTGTGTTGCAAAATCAACACATTCACAACACATAAAATAGATCTCTTCTTGCCTTCTTGCACCTTAAAGACTGTGAAAGACACAATTTTTTTAAAGATATCCATAGCTGATAGTTATTAAGTCATAAAGATAAACATCAAGAAGAGAAAATATACTAGAAGATTTAGAGAAATACATTTTTCCATGGCTAGGCCTTGGAAAGAAAGGAATCCTGATATATGATACCTCAAGGATGAACTGTGTTTTGGGAATTTCCATGGGGAAACTGTCTCATCCACCAGAATCTTGATTTCAAAAACCTGTCATACTCAGTGGGTGGACAGAGATATTCTCTTTTGGCTTCTTGCACACATTCTCTTCTCTTCTCTTCTTTCTCTCCATTTTCTTTGGTTCTTTTAATCCCCTAACAAAAAGTCAAAATTCTTTCCTTTGACCTGATTTTGAACTCCCTCTCCACACACACCAACCTTTGCAATATGCAATGTAGACTCACTGAAATATGTCCAAACAAACCTCCTCCCAAGTGACATAGGAAGCTCAAAACACCACCTGCCATTCTAGGTAAGGTTATTAGATGCAAGATATATGCATAGTTTTAAATCATTAACATAAAATCAATAGCTCTAGGAAATAATTACTGTTTTCACTGTGATCTTTGCCCTCATGGTACTTTATCCTCAAGGGTTATTTAATTAAGGCATAAGAAGAATAGTTTTGCTTATCGCTTCTGCATGAAATTTAAGTGACACATAGATATTGAAAGACCCCCTCTCATCCATTCTGAAAAGCCCTTTACTTCCCTATCCTTGATTCCAGCTAAAGGCCCTTTGAAACCTGTGATTGTGATTACGAATAGCTTCAGCTTGTGGCAAGTGAAACTTGGGAAACCTTTCTAATTATAACAGTAGTGAAGCATTAGAATGAAGAGCTTACCAGAAGGATTAGAAAGGACGTGAAATTTCCTTTGCTAACTACCTCTAAGAATAAATTTGACTGTTGTTTATATACCACCATGGGATAGTTCAGGTTTATCTACTCTACATTGCTCAAGATGGATGAACTGGATGACATCCTGAAGTTCCTCTAGCCCTGCCTTTGAACAATTTCTGTTTAATAAATAAATAGCTTTCTGTAATCAGCTAATCCAACTCTACTTTAGTTCTCTCACTATGATCCCAGTGTGCGTCCAAAATGTGTGAAAATCGAAAGCTGTTCTTTTTTAAGTGCCAGATTTATAAACTTTTCTTATAATAGAAAATGCAGGCATTTTCCTTTATTCCTGGGCACTAACACCGCCAATAAAACGTCTTAATTCGGATCTTAGCTTAGAGGAAAAAAGGTAAAAAAAATCACATAGATCAAATTTGGTTCTTATGGTTCTCCTGAGATGAAAGCCCTGGAGGCAGAGCACTGCTGTGTTCTCCAGAGCATAAGTCTGTACCTGCAGAAGACAATGACTGCAGAAATGTTTTCCAGAAAAATTTCTCATTCTTCTTTTAACAGACCTTCGGGTCTTTCTATCAATGTGGCCTGATACCACAAGCTCTCAGAGGGAAGAAGTAGACGTTGGACTGGAAAATCGAGGTTCAAATTAGGGCAACATAATTTAAAAAGTGCAATTGTGTACCGGATTTCAATTTCTGGCAGCTATGATGCCATTGTTTTAGAGATCATCCAAAATTGTTTAGAAGCATTTAAATTAAAACCTAGTCCTAAATGACAAATACAGCATAAGGCTGGCTACTAGCTCTTTTTATCTAATGCAGGCTGTCCCCTGTGAGGCTGATTTCTCTGCTCTGTCTTTGCAATGAGGCTTAATAAATATGGACAGCGATTACACAGAAATAAGGTTTTAAACAGGCCCAATTCAATCCTCAGAATGGGTAAGATGCTTAATAAATAGGCTACAACCATTACAGAGAAGGCTGATTCTGAACTATGGCCTGTCTCAGGTTAAAGCTCTAGATACTTTCAATACTGTGACATAAGAGATTCTTGTCTGAAGTTCTCTCCATTGCCTGTACCCAAAATGCAACCTTTAAATCCTGGTTCATGAGAGCTACCGTATGAGTTGACGTCGTCTGCTGGGAGCTGCAGTCTCTTTATGGACCCTGTGGATTCCTCCATTTCCAGGAAATTCACAATTGTCTGATTACCTTCCTAGACACTTTTTACCTGATCTCGTACAGGATCTAGGGAAACTTCAGCAGGAAAGCGGGAGGGTACTTCAATTTTCTTGACTATGATTTTTTTAATGCTCAGATGTTTTACCTATTTTGTTACTAGTCTTTTAAATTGTATGCTTTTTCATGACAGGGGTACTTCTTATAATAATGAAAACCTATTTCTATCATTCACCAAAAGCACTGTTTTCAGGCATTTTTGTAGAGTTGCATATATATAAATAGGGCTGCACACCTTTTTTGAGAGATAGCTGCAGTTGTACACACAAATGAGGTCACTGTGCATGTATAATAGAGAATTACATGTGATGGACAATTTTCACATACACTTCTATTGAATTCCTCTTATTTAAATCTTAGAGCATTTAAATTGGGTACACAGCTGTGCACTCATTTTCTGAATTATCATATCTTTCTTGTATATAGAATATTATCAGTAATATAGAAACAGGCTTTAACTGCTAATCCTTAAGTACGTTTGATGGCTAGCAGGAAATATACCAGCTGAGGAAAGTGGAATACCCTGAAGCCTGAGGGACTGTTGGAGGCTGAGGTATCATTAAGCAGTATGTACCATAATACAAATATTAAGTAATAAACCAGGCTGACCTTCAATTTGCTGATAATTCAATCTGTCAGCAATATTCTGGTATGGCTGGCAAGGTGACAGTGATTTATTTTATGGACAAACCCTGAACTCCTGATTTAGGGCTGTATTGAATTTAGGGTTTATATTATCAAATAAAGGGAGTAGGGAGGAGTAAGAACTCACTTTTATAGTTAACTGAGTCATGCCTGACATTGCTTAAAAACATGAATTATAGAAGTCATTAAAAAGAACAGTGGGAGGCTTATTACTTGAATGCTCAAGCAACTCAAGTAACAAAAATTGATAGCAAAGATAAAATAGCAACTAAACAAAGAAACTGAAAGTAATGAGGAATGTCAGAAATTGGAGACATTTTCCACAGGAAAGATTTCCACAGGAAATCAAGAAATCCCCATTTAGGAAAGCAGAAGAGTAAGAAACGCTAGCACTGAATCTGAACAAATGCCCACAAAAGTTATTCACAAACTTTTCTGTAACTCCTATGTCTGCAAGCGTATAAATTCCTTTCCCTGTAAATGGCTAATTTTGCTGAATGTTTATAAAACAAATTAGACTTCCTAGCAGGTAGACAAATTTCACTGAAGAAAATAAGCTATTCCTCATGTAATGTACATCCAACCAAAGAAGAAAATCAAGTCAAAATTGTTCAGTGGATATATTTGCAGGGAGAAATGGTCTGTTTGAAGATAATGTTTGGAATAAGTTTAATAATTTTTTAACCTGTATTTTGTGAAAGCTATTAAAAATTTTTAAAGTAGAATTCTTATAATACCTTTCACTTCTAACATTGTTTCTTACAACATAATTTTTTAATATAATGAATAAGAGAGAGAAGTTCTGATATATCTTTTTTTCAGGGCCTAATTTTCATACTCTTGGTTTCGTTACATCCCTCTGTACCTTCTGACTGCAGTGGTGCTTTTCCTGTCTTACATCAGTTAACTGGGAGGAAAGCAAAGTTCTGTATGGGATTGAACTTGTGTGTCGATGTACAAAGGTTTCATAATACTTCAGCAATATCCACACAGATATTTGTCGATGTGCATGTGTGTTTATATACCTATATCACATAGGTTTTCATTACTTCTATGTACATTTCACTGTTGCATGCTGTCCCTTTACTGCATAAAAAGGAGTTAGGCATATGCATATACCTGAATTTTCCCAGTGTTATTTGTCCAGGTCCCTGTCCAGAACTGAAAAAGCACCTTGGTATACATACTTTTTTATGGCACAAGTAGATGCCTCGCTAGCATGTGTTTTGGGGCAGTCCCTCCACACAGACTACCCTAATGATCTAAAAGCCTAAAACCAAGCAGCCAAGGGGATTTGTGGAGTATGTTAAACCTTTAATAAATACCAAATGCTGTGTCAGCACTAATTCTAGTCACTCTCTTTCGTGCTATTAGATACACGCAGTGAGACTTCATTCCCATCATGTTTATAGTTTCAGCATTGCCTAAGGGAGTTATAAAAACTAGTCATGCCTGTGTAATTCTTGTGGCATGGCTAAAAGAATAGCCCTGAACTCTGAGAATGATTTCTGGATGTAAAGCAATAATGGGCTACCATTCGTTCCTTTCTTTTCTGGCTACATTAAATAACACTTTGGTATTTAGACCTAATTCACAGTATGTAGATGCTGAGTGAGAAAGAGGGAAGTTCACTCAGCGTGACTGCAAATTCAAACACAAAGATAAGAATACAGAAATAACCATCTTGCACCCTGCTCCTCCCTGATTTGAAATCTGTTGAAATTGTCAAACCTCACAACTGCATAGCTTCTCTCGGGGTGGCCGCCCCTGAGAGGTGGGCAGATTAATTTCTGCGCATGAAGGCGTCATGTATTTTTTATTGAGATAGAAAAGGAAGATCAAATAAGTTTGGGACAACTTGGAAGTGGCAAGGTGGTGCAAGACAGGATTTTATACTGCTTTTTCAGTTTTACAGCATAGGTCTTCAATAACTGCCATTGACACAAGATACTATTTAACATGAATAACATTATTGCTGTTTATACTGTAACATAGAAACAAAACCATTTAGTGGCATTTAAACAATCCAGCTATTTAATTTTTTGTCATAAGAGATGGAGCATAACTTTAACAAAAGAGCAAAAGGAATGGTCTGGTAACTGGAGCACATGTCTTCTGACTTTGAAGACATCAACTTCAGACTTTACCAAAGACTTTGTGGTCTTTGGTATCTAACAAAATCTAACAGTGATTATATGTACACTGTCCTAGTCACCAAATTACTCTTGAAGTCCCTCGCACACTTGTGTTTCCTTCCAGTGGAAACCCACTGGATCTACCAATGACATCAGGTAGATCCAAGTGGAGGTCAGCAGGGTGAACACTTAACTGCACCAGGCACTCTGAAACATTCCCTAATCCACTAGTTTAGGTTTAGTTCAACCTTCCAATACGTCATTCCCTGTTCCCATTTCTCTGTCTCAAATGTAAGAGTAAGAATACTGTTCTCCTTTATGCTGGAGTGCTAAGGATATATTTGTTAAGATTGATAAAATAACGAGCAGTGGGCTCTTCTTTACCCAATCCAGAATAAATTAATAATGGTATATTAAGTAAGTATAGTCCAAAGGCAGTCTCTAAGACAAGTCTTTTCTTGTATAATTAATGTGGCCAGCTGCTTTCTTAGGAATGACTTTTCTTTGGTTAGCTATGACTGACTTCTTTTTACTGTCCTGATTCAGGAAACAACATAAACACATCCTTATTTTAATCACATGCTCAAACACATGCTTCACCTAAAGCATATGCTTAAGCCCATCAATTTTTTTAGCAAAGCACTGAAGCAGCACCTGTACTGCAAAGCAGTACAATTGGCTTTTGGTGTCAGGTCATGGCAAGGGCGAGCTGCTCCCTGAGGGACAGTGAGCCAGGGACTACAGAGGACCCCTGGGTGGCAGGGCAGGGGCCTCACCAGCCAGGGCCCAGCCCCACAGCAAGATGAGCAAGACAGACCCAAAGATGGCGGACAGGTTCAACCAGGAGTCCAGAACATCAGGCAGGGCCTTGGGGGTGGCAATGGGCTCAGGCCAAGCTGGGATGTCAGCCTGCAGGTTGGGCCCATCTCAGTAGGGCCCATGGCTAGGCAGGGCTGGGCTGTGCTGGAGCTGCAGATCCTCACTCCACAGCATGGCTGGGGCAGGGACTGATGGCCCTGAACCAAGCTGAAATGGGATTACAGGTCCCATGATCTGGGGTTGGGGGAGGCTCCTGGGGAGGCTGATCAGGGCCAGTACGGGCCGTGACAAAATGTTACACAGCATGACAAGTCCCTACCCTGTCATTGTGCTGTGAAAATTAAAGAAAAACATAAAAGCTAGACAGGATTTTTTAAAAATATAAAGTAACACCTTTTTCTTTTTTTTAATTAAAGCCTGGTAAACGTTTTGACATCTCTTTCTGATTTTCTCTATTTGGAAAACAATAATTACATAAGATTTTTAGATTTGTCCAATATGACATGGGAAAATTTGAGGGGACCGTCTTTATGGTTATGGGTTTTGAGTGGGGGTAATCAGGAATTAGTTCCAACAATTTTGTATTAGTATATAACTTTGCTATACAGGCAAAATACATACTTCCACAATACCTACTGATTTACAGCTTTAACTATTATATTGATAGCTAAATATTGCCAAATTATAAATATTATGGTGTGTTTATTTCACCACAGTATACAGCTAGAACTGGAGCACTTTTCACACACAGGACATGTAAGGTAATTTTTTACCTGTGTTTTTAAAAAATATTTACATTGAAACATAACTGAAACAGCTGTCAGTGGATCTTAAAAATTACAGTATTCTACTTTTTAAAAAACTGCCTTTTTTATTTATTGACACTACAGATGAAATAGCTGTATCTAGATATTTTGTCTTTTCTAGTTCTAGTGTCTTTAAAGACAAAAAAGGACCTTTCTCACTAGATGCCCTATTAGTGACTATTTTGAATTCTAACAAATCTGTGGCCACCTAGGATTTCACAGATGTCACTCAGCAGCACTTCATTGTCACCTGGAACCTCATTAACAGGAATAGGGACCAGACCCTTGTGCTCCAAAATCACAACTACTTGTCACTGAATATAAAGAAATAACATTATTAGTTACAAGTATAGGAGCAAAAAAACAGGTACAAATCTGAGGAGCTGTGAGTACACCTACACTAGCTAGACTCATTATTGAATGAAGTAGAATTGTATATACTAAGGATAATATTGCAATAGACAGAATTTGAGATTTTAAGATGTCATTTAAGAGGAGGATTTGTCTTGCTTTTGATAATCCTGAGGCCTACAAAAAGGATTAAAATGGATTTTATTAAACACATTTACATCTTTCAGCCCAAATCTATACCATTGCATAGTCAGGACATGATTTAAATCCTCTGACCGAGGGAATCAACCATGGCAAAGAATCTTGATTTACCATTGTGTGGCTTGGCAGGGCACCCCCACAAAATGACTGACGGTCAGAAAACTTCAAATTATCAAATACAAATTTGTTTTGCAAATCAATTTTGAAATGCCTAGTTAGACCTGTGGTAAGCAATTATTGATTTAAATGAAAGCAGAAAAGTTTACATGCAAATAAAATCTAAATTAGTTGGTTGCTCATAAATAACTTCTCTATTAATACAAATGGTGATAAGAAAGTGAGAAAGAAAAAAAGAATGAGGAGAAGACATAAGACACATGATATTTGCTTTCAAAGCAACAAGCATCTTGGAAGAGATGAAAAGTCCTGCCTTCTTTTATCATTTACTATGTATTTTCCACAAGCCACACCAATGCCCACTTCTATGTAACTTAATGAATCCCTCAGAATGGAGGAGTGGTGCCCACTCTGAATGACAATGTGTATGAAACAGGCATGAAAAGGCAAAACTGATTACAGAAGAATAGAGGAGGTGGCAGATTTTGGATGGATGGAAGTTATGAGTTCATGTGAAAAAACCCTACAACTAGCCTCTTTGTGCCTATGCATGAACTCATATTTCATATATGTAGGAGAAAGAATGAAACAGAAAGTCCTTTGGCTTGTCTTAACTATTCTCCAATTTGTACTCCATTTATTTAGGGAAGAACAAGACCCATTCCTTTATTTTTCTTCAACAGTGTTATCCGTTCTAATCCTGAACACCGCTGTTTATTTTCTGTGCAATACAGATTGTACAACTTGACCTAGTCACAGTGTATCTAAAGCCAGAGTCTAAATGAATGCTATCACATTCACTAACCCACCTTGTAGATGAGGAACAGATTCTAAATCTTTTTATGTAAATTATTTTTTAAGAGTATCATTGTCCCAAAAGGGAGCGTTTCCACTTCTGCCTATAACTCAAAATTATAAAAGCTTATCATAGTTTCTTGTGCTTCTGAACTGACAGTCCTGAACAATTGATCCTCTGTACAAAACTCAGAATCACTACAAGCTTTTCTCCTAAGCAGCTACTATTAAGTGCTGCGGTCTAAAAATACCACCTCTGCAGGGTATAGAATTAGTTGATTTTATAAGCTATTTCCACCCTCAGTCTTTTGCCTGACAATGCTGAAGTGGGTAAAAATCTGTTTTAGTTACCCTGGTGTGGTTTGAAAGTAAAATATTTTTTCCTTAGAAACTGGTTTTAAAACTATCAAATCCTGCCCTAAAGCAACAATCTGGGGGAATCTTTCTGATTCTTTCTGATCTGAGCTGAATTGAACTGATGATCATGCAGGAACCCGCTTCACATTCCTGTCTGCAGATATAAAGGAACAGGATTAACTCTATTTTATTTTATTATATTTTTTTTTAAATTTCTGGAGTATGTCAGATTTTCACACATGTATGATAAATTAATGTTGCATTTAATCACAGGTATGGTGACACAGATATATGTCCACTCAACCTAAAATTTCCTATGATTATATAGAATAAGTTAAAGGAAAGTCTGTCTTTCTTTTCTATTTTCCTACTCTTTATATCACTAACTGATAATATATGTAAGGGTCTTATCCCCAGGGGAGATACTAAAAAGCAGATAACCAGTACTATCAGACATGAATTTTAATGCAACACCTTATCGCTGACCTCATATGCTGTTGTATTAATTACATCAATAAGCAGCTCATCTCGGAGTCAAGCATTTTATAGTTTGGGGAACTTTATTTTGAAACACACTACCTTTGGTACACGTTTTCAGGTTTGTTTTTGGTTTTCTGGTTGTTTGGATTTTTTGCTAGATAAAAATTTATTCTCTGTTCCTTAGCCTACACGCTGTTATTCTAAGAACAAGCATTTAAGAAAAAAGGCCATGAAAACGTGGGTCCCAGGGTATGCCTGATCTCTTGCAAGAAAAAAACACCAAAAAATAGAGAACCTGATGATAAATTGACAAGATAACACTTATATCTATCCATTTATTTAAAAAAAAAATTTTAAACCCCAAAGATTTCTCCAGATATTTACACTGTGGTTTGCATTTTGTCATGAGGTATATTTTTTACAATATAAAGATTTCAAAATGTTCTATACTACATTTTTTATTACACCTGACATCATAGGGCCTTAATTTGATCCTCCTTCTCATTTTTGTTATGCTGAAAGGTATTAAATACAAATTCAGATCCCACTGATACAGATTCCAGTTTTGCCAAATCGTACTGTCTATAAACATATAAATTCACTGTGCCACAATACTAGATGATAGATGAGAGGATTTTTTAAGAGCCTTTTTTAACTAAAACATTATCCAGACAAGGCAAATGGGTGTATTTGCACTTACAGACTAGGAGACGCATGAAAGAATCATAATACAACATAATTATACCTTTGTCCACAGTAGCTTTGCAAATGGATTTCACTCCTGACTGTCATTGCCCTCTGTTATTCTGCACCATGGTTCCCAGGCAGCTGTGTACGCTAATGCTAACTTGCTAAATTTACCTTCAAAGCAAAAACTACCATTCGTTCTGAACTCTGCACTACAAAGGATAGCAATAGGAAAGGTCACAAAATTCATTTTCTCTAATGACCTAATATGAATCCAAATATGAAAGACTACTGCATTTGATTTGCTTCTCAGGTATTTTTCATTGCTTTTTTCTTCCACCAAAAGGACTAAATAAGCACGTCTCTAACCATTCATTCTGACAGGTCTTTAATAAATGCATACAGATGAGGGAGCAAATGACAGATAAGCGATTTAAGAAAACATTTTTTGAAGGAATGCTATTTCTTTTATAGTCTTTGAAGAGCATCTGACAGCAATTCACAATGCATGGCAAGCCTTACTAGCAGCAGCATAAAGACAGCAAAGTGGTCCTGAAAACATGACTGGAAGGAAACAACTGTAAACTTATGAAGGTTGACCTTTGGCCCATAGATTCAGTCCTGCTCATAAAGAATAGTTAATTACAGATCTTTGGAAGGTAAAAATGGTTCATACATTTCTTCACAGAAGTATGTAAATGTATTTGTAATTGCAATGACAGGTGAAGAAACATAAGAGCTTTGATTATCCAGAAAAGAAGCAACAAAAAACCAAGTCTCTCAAAAAAAATTCCTTCGTACAGAACAGATTGTGTTTCAGGAAGACCAAGATGTGTGGAACAGGAGATACTACAGTATCTGATTCTCAGTTCTTGCCCATGAATGGCAAAGTTCTGAAAGCTATCTTTCTGAATAGGCTTATTTTGTATCTGCTTCTCTTTATGTTATGTTATAAATCAAATATGATACATTCAAGAATCTCCCATCTCTTCTCCCCCCGAGTTTTAGCATTCTTTTTGTTCCATCAGAGAAAGTTGGGGTTTGGTGTTGGTTTTTTTGTTGTCTTTTTTTTTTTTAATATAGAAACACAACATTCCATGATATTCAACCTATTGGACAGTAAAACCTCTAGCAATTCGTATAAGGATTTGTTGTAACCATACTGAAGATTCTGAGTATTACCTGCAAAACTAAAGAAGGTAAAACAATTGAACTCCCTGTGTTTACAATACATAAGGTAAAAGAAGACAGGCTGGATTCAAAAGCAATCAGTCTTCCCATTGCCACCTTGACCCTTCAGTCTATAGTTTTTACTAAGACCTGCCAATTGGTTCAGGTCCGCATTGCTTTCAACAATGAGCTCCTTAAAGGGAGGCAGGGAGATTGAAGAAACACATTTTTAAAAAATTAGGAACTAAAAATTGGGAACTGCTCATACTTATAACCAGTAATTCATTAGCTTCCAGTCTCTGTTTCCACACACACAGGTACACCCTGCAGGCAAGAGGCAGGCAGCTGTTGCTGTCGGCTGGCGATAGATTTTGATTTGGAAGCATATTGTTTGCCAACCTTTGAGTTAAGGCCCTAATAACAACAGCTTTTAATTCCTGGCTTATTACAAGTGGCAGTGTGTTGTATTGGTCACTGGGTTTAGACCCCTTAGCACTGCTGTAAGATTTCCTGAGTGAGTTGGGGTTTTATTTTGCTTACTAGGTGTCTCTTAAGTCATCAGCCAGATACTTCCTGGCACTGTTCCCTCAACAGGGCTAATGAATCATGGCAGTTCATCTCAAATTGTCCAACTCAAACATTTAAATGTCCACCACAATTTACCAATGAACCCATCTGACTGCCATTGGGGATCAGTGGGAGAAACTTATTAGTACACATAAGATTTGGCAGCATGTCAGGCTTAATCTATCACAACAGCTAAGATAATACACTTGTGCCTTCCCCTCCCCTATCCTGTGGTGTGAGAAGAGAGCACCATCAGTGTAATATCACCAGGATGCAGTGGTGCCATCCGGCTTTGCTGCATCTCACTTTGTATTCATCCACTTCCTTATGCAACATTCTGAAAAGTACCCATTCCTTTCAGCAGAGAATTTCTAAGCTTTGCAAAAAGTGACATAAACTTTTTTAAAAGTATCTTTCAGAATTATTTAGGAAATCCGTAGCATTCTGAAGAATAAACACAATACTCATCTGATTCCCTCTTCTATATTAGAACCACAATAGAACAACATGAGCTAATAACAAGTCTCTAGCTTGATTTGCTAATGCAATTTTTTTCAGAGAATCGAAGTATTACCACCATGAAGTAGCTGAAGGACAAAATGAAATGTCCTAATATGAAGGTCCAGGTAGCTACATTTTTTTCCCAAAAAAGTCTCTAAATGCAATTTGGGATAAAGACCCTTTCATGTTGAAAGAGCATTACTGTGTCTCTGGTGCTATCTATGTATAGATATATATTCTATACTATGAACTATTACTAATGATTGAAGACACATGCTTTATTTCCAATCCAAATTAAAAAATCGGTTTCCTCAGAAGAAGCCACTGTGACCAAATGAAATGAACTTTTTTCCCCTTATGGTAGGGGCAATACCCAGTAAAAAGAAACTTCTTGATAACAGAAATGTTTCTAGAGACACGTAATGGGAAAGAAGGTATGTTACAGCTCATTTACTTATAGCAGTTATGTGTTAAATTGCAGATGAACTAAAATAGAACATAATTCTTTGAAAAAGGCAGGAGTG
Source organism: Phalacrocorax aristotelis (assembly GCF_949628215.1). Classification (NCBI taxonomy): domain Eukaryota; kingdom Metazoa; phylum Chordata; class Aves; order Suliformes; family Phalacrocoracidae; genus Phalacrocorax; species Phalacrocorax aristotelis. The sequence goes on along the minus strand of NC_134280.1, from coordinate 46,866,692 downwards.
AAAAGATTTGGAAATCTATCCCAACAGAATTGCTTTTTGAGTTAATATTTTATGGCTCAGTATTAAAATAATTATCCACATTATTGATCCTGTCTGTGTGGTATGGGCATCCAAACAGCACCAAGTAATGTCCTTATTCTTCTCCAGAAGACTAAGACTTGGAGTGGATTTCTTTAACGTGCTATTCACAGAAGGGTTATGAAGAGGATTTCTTCAATTAGCTTGCAATTCATTTTCCCTTACGTCAGCAACAGCACAAAAGCTGGAAAAAACATTGCCAAAATGAGAAAATGACTGTAAGATTTGTTTGCCATTATCAGCCCCTTCTCTCAGTCATTCCTTCCACAAACTGTCACAAGTTTTATATTCAGAGAGAGAAGAGAAAGATTTTGGGGCTTTCAACTGGGTTGTGACAGTCGTAGCATTTGCCCATGTCACATAGTGTATGACCAGGCTACATCAGCTGCCTTAGCGTGCAGTGATAGTGTGCTTTTGAAGTAAATCCCTCACTTAACCCAGTTTATCTTGTATTGGTTCACTTTGCAGAGAAATTCTGATATGTGTTAAACAGATTCTTCTGGGAGGAAGCTAAACCAGAATCTGTGGGTTGAGTATGCACCAAACATCCTCCAGCCCTCCCAAGGGACAGCAGGGTCGCACCGGTCTTTTGGATACTTTTGCTCCATATGCTTGGTAAGGATGACTGATCTAGCAGAAGAGAATAGATCTAGTCCAAAGTAAGATTCCCAAACTGCCTGTAATGTGTAGGGTGCAGGGGCCTCAACACCTTCTTGACTACTGATTTACTGCTGCTGCACCAAATTTCTAGCTAGTATAGATCTCGTCCCTGAGAGTTACATATTTGTAACTCATAACAAAGTATAGCGAACAGTTGCTGCCATCTCAGAAGATGTCAGAAAAGCACTGATTTTCATCCACAGTTCCAGTTGCTCTTAAGGAAAGTTATCTTTCCTCCATAGACGAAGACTATATCTGTTAGGAAGGCAAAGGTAACAGTAATGAAAGAATTCCCAGCCTAGACTGGTATCTGCAACCATTTGAAATCTTATTTCAAAACACAGGAAACTTCACTGCCTTACTGAGCTTTAGAATTCATTTATACCCTTTTCCCTTACTTTCCCTTCTCATTTCTCTTAGTTATCCCCAGACTGCATTATTTTCTCAAATGGCAGGACCCTTCTGCCTGTTTCTTCTTGGTGACTAAAGCCCTCCTTTTTCCCCTCATCCTGAGCGTGATCCTACAGAACTCTTGTTAGAGTTGAATCAGTGTTGAAATATTTAAACACTGCCTTGAAATATCAACGATCTAACAATTTTTGCCCCTAACCTAGTCCAAGAAACAGTACATTCCTGAATGTCCATTATTATTCAGCTCCTTTTCTTGTAACAGAGTTGGTCTGATTTCACATTGCATCAACACTAGAAGTAATTGCAACTGGACATGCCCTGTAGGTGACACTTGCTAGGTGCTGGAGACCAGTTCTTGGTAGATGAGTGATTTTTAGTTCTGGTGAAACTAGTTTATAGTGGTTTAATTCTGGTGAAATGTGCTGGATCTGCATTCCTGTGCAATTAACTATTGCTTTATCTGCTAAATTTAGAGCACAATAATAAAATGATCCTAGCCACTATTCCAGTGGGCTCATTTACGATAGTGAGACCCTAGAGTCAGCAAGCATGTCTTTAAATCCTCTTAAAGCCAACAGAAATATTTTTTTTAAGAAACAATTGGGGCACTTTCATGAATTTGACCCCTAACTAAAGCCAACAAAATAGTTATGCATTTTTTAAGGAAAACAGGTATTGTTCTCAATCGCTATTAAGAACAATGGAAGGGACTATATTAAAAGTAATTAGCAGCTAAGTTTCCATGAAAGTAGCAGTCAGGCAGAGAAGGCAGTTGTCACAGCACAATCAAAACATGAAGAAACAAAGCAATAGAGATTACTGTGTGAAACCAAGTTAAATTAAAATCTATTGGGACAAAGATGAAAGTACATGTACCTCCATGTATAAAGAACAAAGATGCAAAACTGGGATTCTCCTCAACAGATTAACTGACAAAAAATCAAAATTTATATACATCAACACTCATAGAGAAAAGTGACCAGCTCAGGTATAAGATGGGCACAATGCACTACGTTTGGTGTATTAGCTATTAATGAACAAGGTAGCTCACAGGCAGGAAAATCTGAATTAGGTAAGTATTCTACCCAAAATAAGCATATATACCATATACATACACATGTATGTATACATCTGTATACACATATATCCTTCCTTAAACATACACATGTATGTATACATCTGTATACACATATATCCTTCCTAACAGGACTAATTATTTGTCTTTCAGAATAGGATCCCATGGATTATTTGCTTCTTGCTATTATAAATAAATCTGCATATTCTCATCTCTTGATTCTAGGTAGGGTATTGCTTCAAAACCCTTCACATACGTGGTAACTCAGTTTATGCCCAGATCTTGCCAGAAACCCAAACATTTCTGCAGCCTCTTTAAAAATTTGGTGGCCTACTTCATGTAAAATAGTTTGCCTTTTTTACTAAAGCTTCCATATCATATGATATTATCAACAAGATTTTCAGCCTCTGACTTCTCTATCCACAGTCTCTTGCTGTAAAAACTGTGGTACCTCTTGTCCTTTTTGGGTATTGGGCCCAGCAGAGGTTCTGATTCTTCTTGCTGCTATAGCACTGCTGTGTTCAGTCTGGGACTGCTCATCTCTTTTCCAGATCCATAATTAAGCCCTTGTATAGCTCACTGCAACTACCATTCCAGCATCACATCAGAATGGCTACACTCACCGGTGAAAGGTATGAGCCATAACTACTCTTATAATCATACACGCAGAACAAACATGATTTTCAGAAACATAAGTAATAAAAAGTTCCTAGGGAAGAAAAAAAAAAAAGGCCTTCTGTGGTCTTAGGCTGTTATGTATCAAACTGTAAGGAGAACAAGCTCATGCTGGTATTCACTTAATCCTAGTACTTACATCCCTCACTCATACTGGCTGGTTGCCTTTTTGACAAGACACTCTTACTTCTCCAGGCAGTAAGAACTCTGTTTCATATCTCAGCAATGAAAGCTCAAAAATATTTAATTCAATTCTCCACTGTAGCCAGTATCAGATAAAATTTTGAATAATGTATGTGCCTTTAATCTATGGCCCTATTGCTCTTCCAGTTCTGTCTCTACCTTGCTCTTGTTTTCCTGTAGCATTTTGAATCAGGATGGATTATGCATAAGGGATCTTCATGCAGTGCAAGCTATTCGAGAATTTAAGCACAGTCCTCTAGCTTAATTAGCCTTCTCCTGAGGTGATAAATGCCATCTTTTGATGTTGCAAAGGAGGTTTATGACCATGCTAATAACTGACAGTTAACCATAAATTTCCTGAGTTGCGGTGGTAAACGTATAATTTCCCTGACTTCACTAATATAACTAAGTGTTAACTCACATTACAGACCCTGCAGGAAAGGTTATGAGAGTAATAGCTTTGCTGCATTCGCATACCCAAGACACACAGCTAATGACAGTGAGTATTAAAGCTTGTTGCAGCTTCTTTGAGACTTGAAACAGGGAAAATCCTTAACTGATAGAACACCTAAGAAATCCTTAACACTGCCCTTCTGCTTGCAATGGAAATCTGTCATGGGAAAGTGATTTTAAAAGCAGGGGGCAGATGAATAATTCAGTAAAAAATACATCAGTAACTGAACAGACAATGGAAGAACTATGGGGTTTTTTGTTGTTATCATTAGAGTGGAATGAACAGAGGTCACATCAGCCTCACACAAAACAATGTTTTAGATAAATTAAAATGGGAGCCTTTTGACAAAACATCAGAATACAACTAGGGCCATACATTTTATAATGACAAAATAAAAATATTTTTTGTATGACAGTTATCCTGCAGAGATTTGAGCTACAAAAATTGTTGAGAGAAAAGGTTAACAGGCCTAAAATATATATATAAATCAGGTTTACACAGCAACTGATAAATAGAGGATTATGTTAGGATAACTTCACTTTATTTAAGTGAATTAAACCACCCAGGCTAAGTTAAGTGTGTGTGTGTGTTTGCAGATCTACACATATATGTATAGTGGGATGAGGGAAGAAGAGAATGGAATTAATGGAATACTCATGATTTTGACCACTGTGTTCTGTTCCTTTATCTCATTTTTTCAAATAATCTGTAGTCTGAAGTAGGGGGTTGTTTTGTTTAGGCATTATAGCTCTTTGGAATACAGAATACATTTTCTTAATGTAAAATTTTACAACAGACTTCTTTTATAGAAGAACTAGGATAGAAACATTTCCCATGGTTCTCCCTTGTGGCTTTACTTCTGATTCTGCCTCCTCTGACCTTTTCCAGATAGTTTGTCCTCCATCTTTGGAAATGTCTCTTTCTAATACTTGGGGGTGAGTTGAGCCTGCAGAAGGAAATGTATTACTAATTCCAGCAGAAGTGAAAAACATTCTGATGATATTACTGCTGCCAAAATCCTTTAACAAATGTGTTATTTTTACTTTTCCAAGGAATATTTAATGAGCATCAAATATTCACAGAGGATAGATAATATTTAACTGACATCTTTAAATTATTAAAAATGTGCAACTCTGATCGTGATTACTACATTAAGGCCTACAATACATTTTCATTAGGTACAAACTGTCTCCAAGGTGATATCAAGAAAAAAAGTTTTCAGAATTCTCTGTGCTATTTGTAAGGAAGTTCACATCCATGCCTCTGTCTTCAGGATGAAAAATTAGTGTTCGGGTCAGTAGTACGTAAGATGACAGATAAAATCAGTAAACTGGTAAGATAAAGCAAGTAAAGGTCCACTCAGCCCATCATTTACCCCAGCCTATGTTCCATTTGGCTGGCCTTGATGTTAGCTTCTTCCTCTGTAATTAAACAGCAGGTATTGGCATTGTCAGTCATGATTCTATTCCAACAGGCCGAGTACTATTTGGACATGAGACCACAGGTAATGCTATAGGAGATTTAATACAGACTGTGTATTTATATAACGTTTTAAGATGATGTTAAGATAATACAACTCTGTTTAAGGCATATTTGTGATAAAATATAATTCTGTGTTTTTTCTGTAAAAAAAAGTAATTGGAAACTACTCCAACGACAAACACATTAATTTTCCTCTTCATTTTCCCTTCTCTTGCTTCTGTCACATTGGTGCTTTGAATAGCTCTGGAATGTTATTGTGTACACTGGGAAAGAACTGCCATGTTTCCAAACACATGAAGTGCTTAAAGGTACAGCTACAAAAATCACAAGTCTGGGGCATGTAAGCTGCTGTACAGAGAAATACAAGCATGATTGTTTATAGAATATAAATCCCAATAATTAATGCTAACTACAGAAGGATGCCATTATAAATGCCATAAATACTGTGAATTAATAAGAATCATGAATAAATGCAATGAAAGTCAATACTTAAAAAAAAATAAAGAAACCAACCTTTTAATTTCATTTGAAAATTGGAGCTACTCTCAATTTCTATTTCTTCCTGTATTACCAGGTTTGTTACCAGGTTTATTACCAGGAAAATAGGTTTACTCCTATTTTCGTAAAAAAAACGAATTTAAGAAGAAAACTCCAGTTAGGGTAAAATCATCTCTACTAAAGTTATGGTTGAGAAGTAAGAAGAAAAGTAGATTATTAAAATTATAGGTTAGCAAAACCAAACGAGGTTTACAAAATGCCAATTTCCCAAATACGCAATCAATGTCTTCTCTATATTGAAGCTAATGTTCCTAACAAGCTTCCTACAAACTTCAGTTTTCTTTTTTCTGTTTCATTCTTATAAACCTAAAATAGAGCAAGCACTGAGCTTCATGACAGCTAATCCTGACTTTGTCTTGCTTAACCAGTGCTCATTCAAACTATTCTAGCTCCTCCTCTATCCTGTCTATACATTGCTAAAGTAAGTATAGAAATCTTTGACATCTTTAAACATTCATTTTTAATGGGAGAAGAGAATGTCAGATCTACTCAACTCATTTTATATACTTCACTTAAGAGAAAAGTTCTGAATGAATTCAGACTAGGAGATTTATTTGACTGTTTTTAATTGCTGGAGCACAGGAAAGAGATAATCTGGCTATTTTAGAAGTGTTTACTTTCATTGCTTAGTAAGCCAAAATTCATAAAGCAATGAGGAAGAAGGGACACAGAGGGGGACAACACATAGCAAGGCCAGAGCCCTTGCCCAAGAATATTCTGTCTTTCTCCTAACATTGTGGGAGAGAAGAGCATGAGTCCCGAAAGCACCTTGATAAGTATTTATTTTCTACAAGTGTCAGAGAGTGTGAGAGTGGAAACAGAACAGGTGGGGAAAATCCTCCATAGTCATCTCTAAGTGTATAACCCACTAACAAGTTTTATTTTACCAAGCTCAAGTAAGTCATTTCACATTAGTTCTCTTTTCACCTGCTTCTAGTAACTTATCTGAGATGATACAGAGATTGCAATCACTTTGGAAAAGCAACAGTGGTTTTTTCCCACCCCCAGGGAATAGAAGTGTGAGAAGGGAGAAGGGAAAGGCGAGGTAGCAAAAAAAGCTGGTGGTTTCAAGAGACCAGAATAAGGAGCTTCCTGTTTAGGTATACTGTGAAATTACATTACTAGCAGATGCTCTATGATACTACAAAGATGTTAGAACCATATTCAAAACAAAACAAAACCAAACAAAGAAAACTAAAAATAATAAAATTATTCATTAGTTTCTATACTCTCCCATGCTTCCTGTTCTGTATTTCCAATTTCTTCCTAATAGGATAAATACTTCAGGGACTAAGCATTAAGGAGAGCAATAATGACTGAGAGATTTACCTTAATATTGGGAAGGTTAGCTATGGAATACCAATTGTTACAATTTCAGTAGACTGCAATATCCTGCATTTATAGAGCCACTTGGACATATAGAAGTGAGTTGGATGGTATTTTTAATCCCTGCATACCAAAGAGCTATTCCGCTTTGTTAAAGAGATCCTAGTCTACCCTCTTGCATTCCAGATCACAAAAGAAGCTTAACAAAAGGAGCACAGAGGTATGGTTGTCACACTAAGTCAGACATCATCAAGGAATCTGCTACTGTGAGGACTTTGAGCAGAACAATCAATCAGACACACAGTCATACATGACTAAAATAGAGGTTCCTGTTCCCAAATAGTCCTTCCTCCATGTACATGTATTTCCTTGCTGTAATTCTTAATTCAGATGTAAACATACAATGTCAGCCTTCTACCTTCAGCACAAGATGCTAAGTGACAAAACTTGGTGAAAAGGTTGAATAAATACTGAAATATCCAGGCATTCCCTCCCATGGAAATGGAAGTTTCTGATTTTAGAGCTCAGCTAGTACCAGCTTTAACAATTACATGTTTATTTTGGGATGCCCTAGGCAAATTGTAGTGTGTATTGACTTAGCACACGTTGTGAGTCTTGCTGTGTGCTGAGGCTGTTGTGAGACTGATTATGTGGACTTAGAATTTCAACCTCACAAAGACAATAAAATGGCAAATTTTCTGTTTTTCTTAATATGCATTAAGTGTCTCTGAGCTAATGACTTACTTGCAAAATTGCCAGGAGGTTGGTAAATGGCCACAATGACCTACCCAGAATAGTAGTGTATACTGAGACGTTGGTAATGCAGAGAGAGGAAAAAGGGCAGATGCATTCCTAAACAGGGAAACTATTGAATCTTTATAGCCAAAGACAGAATACATATAGTCAGGGGAGAAGGAATGCTGAATTTCTCTATTGTCACCCTTCTACAAATATCAGCTAATAAAAACCTACACTAATCAGACTGGTCCGTGCAGTGGGACAGAAACCTCTTCATGTCTGGGATAATCATCAAAATACTGTCCCTGTAGTGCCAGCAGCAGCATTATTGTTCTGTCATTAACCTCCTTCAGAGTAGCTGGAGAATGGCCAGTTACTGAGAATATTTTCTCATCACCAGGTGTTAAGTCAGCATTCTGTAGACTACCTGAATTAGACCAAGAACCACAGCTTGCTTGGACAGGCATTCAAAGCCTAAGTTATGCAGCTCCCTCATCATATGGCTATTCTTCTACATCATTTTGCAGTGTACGGTAGACTTCTAGCAGAATAAATCCATACTGGAGACTGTCCAGGGACAGAAGATCTTCTGGGACAAAAAGATATGGAAGTATGGACTGCTCATGCTGTCCAGACCACATGGGTACTAGAGCCAGCTGGCACAGACAAGAAAATGGAACAAGCCTGCCAAAAAACCCAATTCTTCTGCAGCTTGGATGCTAAACCATACCCTGTGTTGGGACACATGGGGAGAGAAGAAGCCTGCTTTTTGTCCTGCTTACCAAGCAGAGCTAATCAAGCTGAATGTATTACTTCATACTTCCACAGATATTTTGCCTCTTACTGAAACCATGAGCTAGTTCTAGACACATATAAGAGTTAAAAAGCAACACTTGTCTCTATCAGTTTGCTCACTTTTTTTGAGATTATCTGTGGCAGGGGTGCTATTTTAGCTTGAAGAACGTATTTGATTACCCTTGGGATACAGCATTTTCTATTTCAAAATATCCCAGATTCCGCTGCAGCAATCTTATCTCTAAATTGTGCTATTTAGCTCAGACATTGGAAATTGGGCAGATTTGATATTGCTACACAGAGCCCAAATGCTGGTGAAAAAGTAGGCTTTTGCTATTTTACTGGTCGTACAAATGCTTTTGACCCATCTCTCTCATTCATTGACCTCACCTCATAAATGATTGCAGAGAAAAATGTTACCTAAAATGACTGCATAACTTTTGAGTATAATGGAGACATGGAATGGATTTCTCTAGTTCTTTTGGATATGCTCATGGGTCTAATTAAAACACTTGAAATTCTCCTTCAGGCATAATGTGAAGGCCAGTGGTGGTACTCTGTACCTATAGCTCTAGTCTGCTAACCTCCGCTCATCCGTTTTGTATTTCTGTTCATATTGGTATTATGGGCAAGCTGCTAAAACCAGAATCATCTATTATGACACCAGAGAACGTATATGCCTCTGACATGGCCATTATAGACTGTTGTGGTATAATACAGATCCCAGAAGAACTCAACACCTTCAGTAGCATGGTTTAGAGTGAAACCATTAGTGTTTATCACCCAGCCTATTACTGCCAAACTCTGCCTCTAGCTATGCAAGTGTCAGGACAGTTCAGTAGCATTTACATCAGGCAATATTGTGAGGTCTTTGTGTGTGTCCTCAAGCAATGCAGAATGTAAAGAAAGGTTGATGATGCTAGAGGGTGTCTGTGCGTGCTTATACAATATGAAAGAAATTAATGAGATCAAGTACACACACTGATATCTTCTCAAAGAAAATATTTTTAAAGAAACTTTCTAAAAATAAGGGATGTACATCAGGTTTTAGCTCAGACACTAGCTAGTCAGCAGGACTAGCTTCTCTACTCTTTTTAAATGTCTTAGCTCTTCAACACTTGTTGCTTTCATTGATAAATTTGCATTGGTGCTGCACAAGCACTGGAAAAAAGATGTCCTTTAGACAGCTTTCAAATTATGTATGATACTAGATATCATTACAAAATTGTCATCACCCACAAGTCATTGCGCAACAAGTAGGGAGACTCTTCCTTTACTTTCATGTATCTATTTTTCTCCCTGATTCTCCTACTTAGTAAACTAAGATCCAGTGACAGAGAGAAATACTTAACTTCAGAGATGTAGTAAAACAATTTAACAAGAGCCCTAACCTAGCTGCTAAACGTCCTTCTCTGCTCATTATAAAATACCTTCAATTTAAAACAGATAGCTGTTACATGTCATTGCCTTTGGATATGGCAATGGGTGGAAAGCTGAGAGATCACCACTGTCAAAGGCAAAAAGCTGTTTTTCTGAATAGCAGACATAGTCCCAAAAATATGTAGTTACCTCCCTGAGAAGAAGCATTCAAATATCCAACAGGAACTAATGTACCTTTAAATAATAGCAATGGTTTGATTTCTTGTGCTGCAGAAAAGCCATCTTGTCTTTACTCCCATCCACAGTGCAGTTATGCAGACAACGAGAAAACCTAATTGTCATCTATATTAATACTATCCCTTTATCCTGATTTCTAGCTGCAAATCAAATATCTGATAGAAGCACATCTGCAAATGCTCTGCTGTTCCAGCTTGGTTCATCTCTTGAGACAGAGAGCTACTTACCAGGGAAAACTTTCTGGAAGCTTTCATGGCTGAGGAGATAGAGGATCATACCCCTATATTAATCCTGACATCTGAATTTTAGCTTGATATTTCACTGGAAAATATAAAAAACTCTGCCTTTGGCTCCATTATAAATGGAGGTCACACTGTTGATCTTGATGAAAGTATACGCTCTGTGTTCATATCTGAGACATGTAATGAACTGACTTGCATTCTGTGAGGGTCAAGGTCACAGGGGTGTTTACTGGACAAATGTTTTGTTTTGATGCTTTGAGTTCTTAACTCTGGTGCTTTGTCTCTAATCCACTTTTGAATCTGGGCTGCTGGGGAAAAATGTTGCTATTTGTATACTAGGAAGGTCAGACAAATGGATTAGCATGAGAAAAAATATCAGTAATCTGGTGATTTTTCCATTTCCCGGTTTATCATGTAACAGGAAATATTATAACTAATCTTTTAATGGGACTGAAAATGCAAGTAGAGGAGATGAAACGGTTACTCAGAGGGGCTATCACATACTCTTTTTTTTTTCCCCAGAAAGTGTTTAATGATTATATTTGGTGCAATTTTGTGTTTGGTGGATCAAATCTTGCATATTTGAACAAGCACATTAGTTAAGAAATCTTTACAGCCAAATTCCTGACTGACAGTTTTCCACTCTCTCCATTTTAAAGCACTTCAGTGCTGTAGTTCTTCTGACTGCTTCTGTGTGCTAGCAATTACCCTGATTAAAAACCCATTTGAGAGCTTCTAAGGTGACAGCTTAAAGCTTTAATTCTCCCTGTGATCTGCAAGAAGGAACGCACGCTGCTCTCAAAAGACATGAGCAGTTATTTAATAATGTGGCCAGCCCAAGTATCAAAATATAAGATTGCAAAAGAAGGAATTTACTTGTGCTTTCCAAATATCTGTGACAGAAAGAGAATGTTTAATGCCAATAAATAAAATTCACAGTTGCCACCTTCACAGTAGCAAAATCATGAGTAGAAAAATATTGGATAGACTCAGACCCTGAAGTTCCTGTATTCTTTTTATCCTTGCCATCTGAATGATGTTAGAACACAGAATGACAAGAAACATCAGATTATATTTATGTTGCTCAAATTCTGACAGGCTTAGACCTGCAGGAGCCACTTCTGTACATGAGAATACTCCAAAGGTTTGCTATCATTTTATGGTAGTTTTGTAGTCATCTAGAGGCTGTCTGGAAGGTAGAATTTCTATAGAGCACATGTTATGAAAACATTCCCTCCCAAGTCTGTAATTTCTGAGCCCAGTCTCAGTCTTGCCTCTCAGTATGCACTGCTCTGGAGTGCTTTAATTCTCCTGTAGTAAAGAAACCCCTAACACCCTTGTTTGCCTCTTCGGTTTCTGGTGGCCTAAAGGTAGCATGTGCTGCTAAAATGATAAAAGGAAAATGAGTTTCATTGCTTCATTACTGAAAATATGCTAAGGTTATCTATTTATACTAGGTGTTGAAATCAAGCTGGGAGACTTGAAAGAAAGAGTAAAAACTAAGTAGCTTATCTGAAGCAGGATGAAGTGCATCTTGGGAGGCTTATTTTTTTCTGATATGTCGCCACCAGTTGAAACACTTTCTTTTGTGTTTTTTTCAAATGGATTATAATATTGAGAAAACAATCTTATACTAAATAGGGAATAAACTGCATAGTAAAAAGAGATGTTAAATTAAAGGAAGATAAAAGAAAATTTGCAATGTTATAGTACCATAGGAATATCATGGAGTACTGGAAAGCTACGAAGGACGACAACCCATCAACCAGATTTTCTTTCTTACCCTTCCTTCATGTCTTTTTTTCCCAGAACAAGGAATTGAAATAAATCAGGATACCTATCCAAATGGAGTACACTGGTCACCTTTGAGAAGACTCTTTTCCATTAGGTAGCCAACCCAAATTTGCAGACAGTAGACACCAATAAATAGGATATGAATAAATTATGTTTCTACAGCTAAGGTGGTACAGATTCTTATTTTCCTGTAAATCTTCCTCTCGCTGTCTTATTCAGAGAAAGCAGAACAAACAGCATCTCTAAATTTCTCTATGTTGTCCACAGAGACTTAATATGTACTGCTATTTTTGTTCTACTCTCTCCTTTTCATTATTTTGCTTCTTTGGTCTGCCTGCCATGATAAACTTTTGTGACAGGAGATTAAGGGCCTCATTAACTGCAGAAAAGAGCAATATGAAACATCATAAATATTGGAGGCACCTTTTTTGTTTTTTGTTTTGCTTTGTTTTTTTAATCAGAACTGCCCAAGAACTGTTCCTATGGTTGTTCAAACTCTACCTAAAATAAATTTTAAAAGTCAAAATTAGCTAACTTTGTCTGTTCTCATACACATGATTATGTCAAAATATTAGTTTGAGCAGCATTTATTATAAAAGCCAAGATTTCAAGTATTCCATTCATATACTAATTCCTGGGTTTATTGATACTCTGATTACTTTCCACACCACACCTCCAATCTGATGAGATTCTGGCCTAGTCCTGAACACCTATTAAGTGGTTAGCTTCTTTTTTGTGTGTAATGCCATTTTGTCTAAACAGCTCACACGTATATAACAATTCATAGTTATGCAATTAGCGGGCTCAGAAAGAAACACTGGAAATAATGGATTATGGACAGCAGTTGGCATGTAAACCAAAATAAGTCCTTTTTGAAAAGAGGCTCTTGTCTTTCCTTGCTGGCCTGAACTAAATGTTAACCATTATGTTTATTTAAGTTATTTCATTAATGGATCCCACCAGGAGTTTGCAGGTAGGCAACATATTTGTTATAGTAATTTGCTGACACACTCTCTTTCCTAGTTATGAAAAGGACTGGTGTGGCACTTGGAGATGAACTATGTAAATTTACTCTCTTTACATTCCAACAGGAAAAATAAATAAATAGATAGGTAGTCTTCTGTGTAAGAACGAGGGAAGGAAGAAGAGAATGGCAATTCACCACACCAGTGACTAATAACAAACATGTCAGCAGCATTTTAGAAGACTGATGTCTTTTCTAAATAAATCACATTAGCTTTTTCTAAAATAAATCAGAAAGTCAGAAAGTTGCACTTCAGGAAAGGAAGCGCTACTTTTCCTACATACATAAAGAACATTTTACCTTTAACATGTTTATATAACATAAATCAGTCCTTAGCAACATGAACTTCTGTCATTTGTACTACCTGTGGTCATCTAAAAATTAATTGCTTGCTATGATTAACTCTTCAAGTACTGAAGGTTTATTAGACATACAATAAAAGTTTCTGTTAGCATAGAGTTCTACTGTATCCAACTATACCAATCCATATAAAGGGCATTTCCATGGAGCTCCATCAGAAAATTACTGTGTATGAAAATCAGTTATACCGTATTAAATGTTGCCTAAATGCTGTCTAAATTCCCTGCAAGTTACACTGTGGTCATCTCCAAAATAATAGTCATAGAAACTTACATTCAACAAGAATAAAAAAGGAACTATGGAAACTCCAAGCCAAGTTTGGGCAAATCTTACTTCTGACCTTGAAAAAAATTTTTGCATGGCAAAATTGAGAGGAAAATGTCATTCTTAGCTGCTGGTAAGAGAAAAGGAGTATTATATTTTTCATTTAGGATGCAGTTATGTGCAAATAAACCTAATATCAGAGACCATCTCTCGGTTTTTCCGTATTTATTGTTTCTCAGATTCTCTGTCTTTCAAATACAGAGACAAACACATAGACAATACTGCTAAACAGTTTCCAGAAAAATCACAAGCACAAAAGAAGACAGGAAACACAGGGTAAAAGAATGAAAGGGATAATTCAGGCAGATGCACAATTAACCACATAACCTTACAGAGTTTAGGTCATCTCTTCAAGGGTACTACTAAGGCACACAGTACACTTCTTGCCTTCATGTACTAGATAGACTTTGTGTCTGTCAAAACCCTAACTATAAATGCCAGCATTAGCCATACTCCCTAAAGGATAGGTAGGCCTGCAAAAGAGTTGTCCTCCGAGGTATTTTCCCTCTGAGCAGTAGTTGGGAGTTACTGGGTTAGCCTCAGCCAATGGGCACTGGGTAAGGATTAGGACAAGGGTAGGGAGGGAGACAAAGACTGGTGCTGCAGTTGCAGCAAGAAGGCTCTCAAGGGAAAGTGTATGCTGAAAATGAAATATGATAATTTGTTCCTCCGGGCCATGGGCTTGTTGCCATCCTGATAATTACCATAAACCTAGGGCCTGGCTTTGACTGAGTCTATCTCAAGGACCCACAGCCATAGAAAAAGGCTTTGGGACAATTTTTTGGCAGCCTGTGTATTCCCATTGAAGTAAATTTACAAGCCGACTACAACTGCAGCTCTACACTTTGTCTCTTTGCCAACACTAAATGTAGATATAACATTTGGCTGAATGAAATCAAGGCCCCCCAGCCATGGCCCAGAGGAAAAGGTTCTCTAGGGATTATTCATTTGGCAGCCTGTTTCTCTTGTCAGCCCCTTATGTTTAACTAATGGGTCACAAAAACCTTTAATGAGAAATTTAAGTTTTACTCCTGAAACTCACCGTTTTATTCTAGCTATTCTGACACTATTATAGTCCATAGGAAAAATACAGTCTGAAAAGTACATTTGAAATGCTGTTTAATCTTATTTTTCTAAACTAAATACAAACCAGAAGTCTCAGAAGATATAAGGTCCTCAGAGAATTTATTCTGACAAAACAAAACAAAACAAACAACATAGGAACCTCCAAAAGTAATTCCCAAATGCAATTTCATCCACCTTACAACCCTCACCCTCCTTAACTCTTATGTTGTCTAGGATAATTACATAATTTCCTTGAGGGGCACTGGAAAAATAGTCTGATCAAGGAGTCTCCTTCCCTTGTATCTTCTTCCTTCCTCAGGCAAAAGGACTGGTTATCTTCCTGATCAGAATATGGGTATTATTTGTAGCATATGATGCCTCCTGTCAGTAGGTGTCAAGAGTTACAAAATAAAATTAATGGAAGGATTTGACGTACAGAAGCATACATGTACAGTTACATGTACAATCATGAGGTAATTACTGCAGTGGAAGGCAATATAGAGCTTTGGTCAAGTCTGAAGTATGCAGCCAGTATCAGATGCAGGGCTACAGCTAATTATGTTGAAAGTAAGTTTTATTCAGGTGACCCACACTCAATAAACAAGTTTTTTTCTTCCCTATAGACCACATCCATTTTTACAGAGTGGAGCAGATATCCAATAAGAGATTAGTTTTCTTTCCTTTAATCTCTTTGTCTGTACTATCTATCTGATATTTAGTCTTTGTACCTAAATCAACAGTAATTTTTCATGGTAGCATGAGAAATTTCTGCCCCATTGATTTCCCATAGCACTGAAATGTAATATTAGCTCAAGGTGAAGAAGCTAATACAATAAGAATAATAATCAGGATAATAATGGAGTAATTATACACCCAATTGCACATAAGAGGTTGAAATTCTATCTTCGAGCTCTTGTGATATAACTTCAAGAGCAAAACAAAAATTGTTGTTAACATCAAAGACATAACATCAAATCATCCGCTTATTGACAAAATCAACATCCTTAAATATGTTAGTGTGTGAAATAAGTAGGAACAAAACAAACTTGTTTACTAACATCAGCTGAATCTCCTAATGCTCTGCATGGTATTTTTCTTACAGTGTTGTTATTCCTTCCTCTTAGAGACAGTTGCAGGTGGGTGGGATAGAGGAGTGTGTCTTAATATTTCACAGAGAACAATATCCTGAATCAGACCATATAACTGTAATGCCTATGGCCTGTCTTTGACAGTGTCTAAAATGAAAGATAAAAGCTTCCATATTCATAATACATCTATTAACAATGGAGTGCTTCTTTGGGACATAACTCCAGTTTTATATTTATGGTTTAAAGCATGAGTTTGGCCATGTAAAAGCAATCTGGTTATAAAGAATGTGCCCTTGCTACCATGTTAACTCATAGTCAAGCTGGCACAGAAGTCTGTATTATCCAGTTATTTATGCTGCAATATTAACTTGAAAACTGGCTTAAATTTAGGAGACCCCAGACATTAGTAAAAACCTGCCAAAATCCAAACTCCTGGAACTCACTAAGCAAGATCTAGCCAACAGTCTCCATCTTGACTGGTGGGACAGTGGCCACACGCTGCCATTCCTCTACTGAGGGCAATGATTGGCAGAGCTGAAAGTTCTGATGCAGGAGTATTCCAAGAGATAAGTCAACATGGACAAGCATTAGTCAGAGAGTTAATACACCTGAACTCATCTGTTCAAAAGTGCAAAACAGAAAACAGTTGCATTATGCTGTAAGTGTGCCTAGTTTGAAGACATATGACTTATGAACTTAAAGTCTAAGTACATTAATCAGTATGTACAAGGCCAAAATTTCTACTGCTTATTTAAAAATCAGTTTCAGTATTTCTTCGTTACGTTACTAACTACTGTAGTGACTTGTGCCTACACTTCTCTTGATTGCTCATTGAGATTAATTAACATCATAAATATGGGGAAATACTGGGACAAATCAAAGCATCATCTAATTATGTGTCCTGTCCTCCATGATGGCCAAAAGAGATGCTTAGGGAGAGGTGTAAAAACAGGACAATCAGAGTTTTATTTCCTATATTATGCACACAGTTTTCAAGAAGTGGTTAAACCATGCTTTGTTCTCTATTTCTTTCCTAATAATTACTAACATTTGCTTACTTTTTCACATTTGCCGATTACTAAACTGATGCTTTTATGGAGCTGTGAGTCATAACCCCATGATCTCACTCCTGAGTGGTTATGGTGAGCTCTGAATCCATCATTTTACATATGAAGAGAAGTCTTACTTTCGTTTTATGTTATTTGATATCTATGTACACTAAACTTCATTTTTCATGTTATTACCCACTGAGTTGTATAAAGTCTATCATTCTGTGAAGATGGTCCTCACCTATACTATTCTGAAAATCTAGTGTCATGAGGAAACTTAGTCACCTTCCTATTCATTCTCCTTTTCCAGGTCATTTGCAATTGTATGGAAAATACAGTTGGACTTGTTTAAATCAGGATTTTTTTAACAAAACGATCCACGGTATTCTGGCAAGAGCGTAAAATTAGAGCAAAAAGAGAAGGAATGCTTTGAATATTCTTCCAGAATCCAGCAGTTACCATGTGGGGACTTTTGCAACTAGAGATGGAAATTTTGTATTTAAAAGTTTCAGATGGTTTTTTATTCCATTAATCTGTTTGCTTTCCAAATCCATGTAAATTTTCACCATCCACAGCTGTCCTTAACAAGCACAGGGTGCAACCACTTTTCCACCTTGGAGAAAAAAGGGGGGAATAAAAATTTATAAATTGGTCAAATTTTGCCTTTCTGTCTGTGAGCAAAGAATATTTTTGTTGGTGGTGGTTTTGCCCCTGCCACTTTAAATGATGCATTGAAATAATAAATCCAATATAGTTTTCCCTAGTGCAAATCCAAACTGTTTTTTAGAGAGTTAAATTAAACCACTATCTATGCTGCCTTGTTCCAGTGGAAAGCATTTGTTTCAATACTTTGTATTTTGATAGTATCTCCATATGTTTCAGAATGAGGAAAATAGTCCTGTTATAGTATGACTTGATGCCATATAGACATTAACTGATGGTAAGAAGTTTAGCCAGTCAATATGCAACTCCAGTACATGTGTTAGGTAATATGAAAGAGCGTGGCACAGAGGCTTATATGTGGGTATAACCACTGTAATAAGGGATTTCTGAACAATAAGCTAACCACAGAAACTCAGAAAAAGCAGACTAAAACCCAGTGTGTTTCTTTCAGCTTCTAGTGGCTTCATGACCAATGAAAACAACACGCAAATGGCTGTAAATACTAGGGCAAATAGAAGGTAGAAATGGTTGTAGCTGACTTGAGAAACTAAAGAAAAGTTAAACAATGCACATGAGTTCACAGGCTTTAACACTGTAGCTGAATTCTGCATGATCTGATTTCTGAGTCTATGCACAAGTGATTCTGACATGCTTTCTGTAATTATTATTTATTGCCACTGTGTCAGAAAAAAAATATTGAACACCGATAAATTTGTGAACTTTGTTGGTTGATTACATTTTACCATGAATAATAGCTTCCAAAGTAAAAAAACTAGCTGTGATTACCCTGAAATCACAGGCCTGAGGACAAAAAGAGGCCTTAGGAACCCTTGATAAGTGCTCTGTTCTTAGGCATCCTGGAGTAGTCACAGTAAAATAGATGAGAAACAGTACTGAAATGGACTCAGTTGACTTGGGTGACATGCACACTAATGGCTCTGACAGTGGAGAGCTGGGCAGGCTACTTAATCCTCAGTGTCAGAAAGCAATTAAATCTGCTAATTACCAAATTATTTGGGCAAATGCTCAAAGGCAAGCAAAAGCAGTAGTGATTAAGCATTTTGCAAAAAAAATTTTCCATATCTCTCCTCCAACTGTTCCTGGGTATTCCCAAAAGATAGCATTTTCACACAGGAGCAACTTCAGCTAACTTAATGTCACACTAAATGACAACGATAGCCCTTACTTTCTGCTTAGAGATGGCAGATTTAGTCATCCCCAAGTGTCAGGCTGTGAGACTGGACACGTTGTTTAACACAGTCATAGCTACTATGGTAAGGAAATTTAGATCAGTTAATTTGTCATAGTAGCTACCACTGGGGAATGAAGTAGTAGTTCAAATTCTAGAGTCCTGCTTTTCAAAGGTGCAGAGGGGGAAAAAATGGAAAGAAAAAATTCCAGGTGTAACTGTTAAAATAAACTAGTAAAATATTGGGATATTACAAGAGCACAGGACCCTACAGTGTCACACTAAAAGTTTCTGGGTTTCCACCTTCAAAGGGGAGATGGTTTTTGCCAGAAAGTTTTTGCCATATTCTATACAAAGACAACTATAGAAGAACAAAAAGACTCTTTAGGAGTCTTTTCTGACATATTTTCCTGAGCTCTAAGAACCCAAAGGCTGCTGAATTGAGCACATGAAGAGGTTATTGTAAAAGTCCAGTGCACAAGAAAAAAAGTAAGTAAACAAAAGTTAATCTTTAAGTGTCAATAAATGGTCAATGCAGCATCACCAGAACAAACTTAACTGCATTCTTTCCAAGTAATGCTCTCCCTAGCATATTTATTATCCTCTAATACATCACACCAGCATGCTGCTGGAGTGAGGTAGAGAAAGGTCTGCCCTAGAAGCATTTGATGAGCAGTTAATTAGCTTCTACTTTGCTCTGGAGCATGTCAGTGACACTGCATACAAAAAGAGCACAGAGAAGTACAACTGAGGAATAGCCCCTGCATATGTGTCAGCCTGCCACGTGGCTCACAGATGCCCTTGAAGCCTATGCCTTTTTGGGTTAAAATGTAGTAAAATCATATTCCTTAATTTTTGACAAATTTCTCCAACTTTTTGGCAACTAGAAGCAATAATAAGTTTTTTGACAATTAAGGGTCAAACCAGTTTAAATAATCTTCCAAGTAAAGAATGCTCAACTACTGTGGTCTGATTGCCACTTTTAAATTAGTCTCCTGAACTCATTGTGTCTGGTAGTTCAGCAAGAGTTGACGGTTCAGAGTCTACTGGACTTCCTGAATCCATGGTATGCAAATGAGTGAAACTTCACCATATGAAGCATAATTTTAAAATAAATCCTTCTTCATCTCTACTGAGAAACACCCTGTCTGTTTCAGCACTTTTTTGGTTTGTTTGTTTTGTTGTTTGTTTTTTGGCTTTTTGGAACAGTATTTTTCAACATTCTCTGCAGACCTACTGGATAAAGAAAAGGACTCAAGTGAAGCATCATTTTTCATGACACTGAAGCCTTTATCCATCACTGGGGTCCACCACAACTGGGACCCAGCACATGTCTGTTCTCTGCAGCATGTCTTTGTCATACAGTTTGAAACACATAGTAAGTTCAAGGGCATATGTTATGTTATCTCTGGTGTTTCAAAGATACATAGATATGTATTACACTTATGAGTATGTGTCATTAATCCTTTGAGACAAGATGGTAAAAACCAGAATATCTTTTATGGGAATTTGTTCTTCCATTTCTTCCGCCTGTCCTCTTCTTCAGGTTTTTTTCAAAGTTTGTGGCAGGGAGAGGGAAAGAGTATGTTGATTCTAAAACGAATCTTGAAAGGATTTAGTGAGTCCTAGGTGCTTGCGTTCATAAAGCTTGCATGAAAAAATATAATTTCATGACACCGTTTCTTGATTTTTAATATAAGTGCTTGACTGCTTTTCCAAAAATATGGCTACTGTTATCACTGCTAGGAGCACATATATATGCTGCAAAGCATGCATGTGAAGCTAATAGCATGTAGTGTGGTACAGCCATATGAAAAAGTAATTGGGTTTCATTTTTACCTTGCGACCAGTTCTCTGGCAGCTGTGAGTTTCTATAGGACTTACTCTTCTAGTGTTCAAGTCTTGAGCAACTTCTAAAAGTTCAGTGCCACAACAAAGTGTCTTGTTCCTCTTTTTCATGTGCAGGACAGTTTCCTACAATAGTAACAGATGGGAAGACCCAAGATTCATTAATATTATCTGTAATTAAAAATTATGCAGCATTATTGACTAATTCACAATCTTGGTAGTGTTAGGAAAACAATTTTTTTTTTGCCATTCCAAAGAGTGGCACCTTATTACGCAATCTAGGCTAGGAAACTCTCGAATACAACATTACTATTAAAGTTAATTGATGAAAACTGAATAATTGACAAAACCAAATTTTAATTTAACCTTTTAAATTTAACATGCTTTGAGGATTTAATGGGTTTTTATATAAACAAGTTTATGATGAGAGAGACACAATTTGCAAACGGGCCATTACAGAAATGATCCCTATAGACTATTTAATAACTATTAACATTTTTTTCTGTTCATATATCAGTGATCTTGATTTTTAAGTTCTGTTAAGACTGTCAAGACACATGCATCTAATTTTGGGACTGCCTCACTTGATCACTTATTTTTCAAAATGTATACAATAAAAAGCAAATTTTGAACTTCTTGATTTCCTCAAATTCTCACTTGCTAAATAACTGGTTTTTACTAATTCATATGGACTATTGTTGTAGCAAGATACTATTCAGTGACAGTAGTTAATAAATGGTCCCTAAATAAGAAGTAACTAATACCATATCTGGAATAAATAACAGGTAGATTTTCATCGCTAGCAGCTAAAGAGTTTGTCTGTGGCTTTACCATTTTTGTGTAATACAGTTAAGATTTTTGCATCTTTCTTTCTTATATTTACCTACATATATGTGACAGTGACTCCTTTTCTACCCTTGCTGAACCATTTCCAGAATTTCTACCCTAGTTTTCCTCTTTTTCAAAATGTAGTTTAAGGTGTCTCTAGATTTCACAGAAGATAGGAGAATTAGTTAGTATCTGAAAAGTATCTGAGTACAATTGGATACAATATTGGGCCATCTTGTTTCTGCACTGCAACACAGAGATGCATTCACACAGTTCTCACAGTAGCTTTTTTAAGAATCAGAAATATATGGAGCAAAAGTACTTTTCAAGAAAATACTCGACCCTCCAGCTTCTGAGATTCAAACATCACTTATGATGTTCCTGCAAAAACTGTTAGCATGATCAGTGGACTGAAAATGAAAATTGGCTGGAAATATATAATCCTGTTCCCAGTTTAATGGAAAATGTAAGCACTGAAGAGATTGTCCAGACTGAATTCAATGAAAGTCTTCCACAGTAAGAGCGGGGATCCTCAGCAACAGATTGCATGTCTCAAAAAGAGAGAAAAAAAATGGATTGCCACTCTCTGAATGCTTAGATGAGAAAGAAATTCAGTATATTTGAAATCAGTTCCTAAAAGTATTTTGCCCTATTAGCCAATAGAACTCCATAGAACATTTTGTTGCTACACAGTGGGGTGCCAGAACAATGTGTATTTTCTTTCAGTTTAGTATGTTTTTTTTCTCTCAATGTGAAATACTACAGGACAGCAGTTGGCTCATTTTATCTGGGCTACCCTGCAGTTGCCTTCTGATTCTCATTTTATTGGCTATTGCATAGAAAATGCCATTTTTAAAACTTTAATTGCAAGAGAAGGTTGTGAAATATTCACTGAGATTTACTACATTCCCTTTGTGATGTACCTTCACAGGAAAGTGACCCTGGTGGTTAGGAAGCATATTGTATAAATGGCAATTTAATGAGGGCTTGGAGACTATGAGGTCTCCAAAGAGCACTTCATTTTGAAATTTTCTTGTTATGGAGTATTTTATGAAAAAATCCTGCCAGGAATTCCAATGAAGATAGGCTGGATCCTTAGCCAGACACTGGCAAAAATGGAACAGAATTCTTACATAATTCTTAAACACTGGTAAACTACATACCCCTGAAGTCCAATCTTGCAGTTTAACTGAACTGATGAAGAGAGGCACTGAAAGGAAAAAAGATATTTATTTGTAAAATGTAAACAGGCCTGCATATTTTTCAAGTTTTTGGCAAGACATTTAATCACAGTATTCATGATTCACAGTAAGAATAATAGCTCAGAACATAGCAAGTATGTTGATTTCTTTCCTGTTTGAAGACTACCTGCATAATGCATAATAGATATATTACATCATTTAACGTATAGTGTTTTTAAATACAAACTCTGCTGATAATCTATTGCAGTCTCTGCAAGAGAGAGTTAAAGTGCCTCATTCATTTTATTGCTTGCTAACTTGAAACATAAAAATGACCATTTATATGTCAATATTAGGTATTTCACTACTGATCATTTTTAGGAAGAATTTGCTTTAGCGTGTTCAGGTTCAATCGTGTATTGATTCCACAGTTAACTGAGGTGTTAAACTCCTGTGCTCCTTTTAAAACAACTCCTGTTTTGGGTTAACCCCTGTAGGCAGCTTAGCCCCACAGAGCTGCGTGCTCACTCCCCACAGTGGGCTGGGGAAGAGAATCAGAAGGGTAAAAGTGAGAAAACTTGTAGGTTGAGATAAGGACAGTTTAATAGGTAAAGCAAAAGTTACATGAGGAAGGAAAGCAAAATAAGGGATTCATGCACTCCTTCCCATGGGCAGGCAGGTGTTCAGCCATTTCCAAGAAAGCAGGGCTTCATCAATGTGTAACAGTTACTTGGGAAGACAAATGCCGTAACTGTGAATGTCCCTTTCCTTCCTCTTTCTTTCCCCCAGCTTTTATTGCTGAGAATAATGTCATATGGTACAGAATATCCCTTGGGTCAGCTGGGGTTAGCTGTCCCGGCTGTGCCCTCTCCCAAATCCTTGAGCACCCCCAGCCCACTCGCTGGTGGGGTGGGGTGAGAGGCAGAAAAGGTCTTGACTCTGTGTAAGCCCTGCTCAGCAATAGCTAAAACAATGGTGTGTTAACGATGCTGTTTTCATCACAAATCCAAACATAGCACCATACAAGCTACTATGAACAAAATTAACTGCATCCCAGCCCAAACCAGTACAGGCCCCCACCCCGCTGAGGTGTTAAACTTATGGGCTCCTTTTAAAACATCTTTGTTCCTCTTCCTTTCTATCTGATCATTCTGGAGACGCTCTTTTGTGTTAAAAAGACAAATAGCATCAGGATTAGTAAAAAACAGATAATTAAGAGAAATGGACAAATTAGAAAAAACTTATAAGTAAGATAAATAAAATGGATATAAGAATGGATAAATGAGAACTGTACTGCTAATGTAACACTTCGGTAGTGTTGGGACAGGAACTTATGCCAAATAAATATTTTTTTTAATCCAAGCAAGCTTTTATAAACTAAACCAACTGTATGTACCAGTACAGAATCAATAGACTTTTGAAGTTGAGATAGGGAGGGCTAAGTGAAGTTCTGTAAATTAAGGGAATGATGTTATACAAAGCCAATATACACAGGCATACCCTGAATATAGTAAAGCTCGTAACAGCACTGTCACTCATAGCATGTGATCATTAATGTCACACAAACTACTTTAAAAACTCTGTGAGAGACTGAAATGCAGAACATGTTTTGTAGGGTTAAATGACAAAGTTATATCTGAAATGGAATATACTGTATATGAAAACAAGATAGTTGTTACAAAGAGGTTTTTGGCCTTTGACACTGTTAGTGGCCAAGACCTGAGAGAACAGGTGTCCCTTTCAGCTGCTGACAAATCCTCAGCCTAAGTCAGGTAATTTCAACAGTCCTTTCACTTTGTTCTTGAGATGGTGATGACTGAGGATTCAAGCAAGCATCAAAGGAGGTGAGAACCTAATTTGGCCCAGAAGATCAGAATTCTGCCAGCAAAATGAAAGTGTGCAATGTCAAAAAAAGAAAACAAACCAAAAACCAAAATAGCTGTTGTCCCTCTCTCTATGAGAGACTGAACAAAAAACACTCACAGGTAAGACCAGTGAGTGCCTAGACACTTTTGTCTAAAAACGAACTCCCTTGCTGGGCTGGATGTATAAAATTTAAACTGGCAGACCCAACAACAGAACAATCATCATTGCATAAGGGCAGCTACCAGTGAAGTAAATAAATGACTTTTCAAAATGTCACTGCATGGAGTGACAAAACAGACTTTGTTCCCCCCTACCTCCTTTTCCAATCTCAGAGTCAACATGCACAAGCACCAGGAAACAAGCCCTTCTGGTCTTAATAAAGTAGTGATTATACACCCCCTCCCAAGAAACCTTCTCATGTTTTTCCTTCTTTCACCCTTGTAGTTCCCTTGTTCCGGTATCTCTGGGATTTCAGAGTGGCACAAAAATCTCCCTTTCCCCAGAAGATCTAAGATGTTATGCAGGGTGGCTCTTCCCAGCAGCCTGCAGGCTGCCCAGTCATGCCTGGGGGGACCCAGCTGCCCATGATGGCACCCAGCAGAGAGAGGGGGCAAGGAATCGGTGCCTTCAGTGGGCACATGGGGCAAACAGGAGCCTACCCATACACTAAGCAGGGCCAAGGTGGGAAAAAGCCAGGAGCCTTGTCCAACACCACCGCTCCACAAAGCATTGTTTCTTCAGCAAGTCAGGAGCTCCTGGCTGGCACAGAAGAGATGTGACAGGCTTACAAGGTAGCTAGGAGCAGCCCCAGAGGGACCACCCCAACCTGTGTATAGCCAGCAGGTGTGTGGCACACAAGGGGCAGGAGCTGGTACCAGCTGCCCCTCACAAGCCTATATTCAGTAACCTGCCTTCTCCAGCCCTCTCTTGCCAGTCTCCAGCTGGTATGAAGCTGGCTCCCAAGGGCTTTACATGTCCAGTATTTGGGGCAACACACCTCAGCAGCTGTTGGAATCTCCCTCTTGAGGCTCCTCCACATCGCCCCCAGGCTATGGCCACTCAGGAGTGCCTCAGGTGGGCCCCTGCCCTAGCAGACAACCACCCACAGGGGAGGAAAAGAGGGGTCTGCTGCTGGCAGTGAGGGGGTAGGCTCAGAAGAAAAGAGCTGCCAGCTAGACGCTGCTGACAGGTGAGCTGGTTTTGCGGCAGCTGGGGCTACAGGGGAAGCACGGTGGTGTGGCTGTTGGGGTTCACATGGTGGGGCAGGGTCAAGTGCTTACAGTGTGCATGGCAGCTCAGGGATCTGCCTGTAGCCTGGCTGGGAGATGCTCAGAGCACCTTGGGGTTCTGGGTGCTGCAGTGCTAGGGACTGGCTTCTGGTTCCCACACAAAGGGGAAAAGGCAAGTGATGGCTTTTGGAGGCTCTCTCCTGCAGGGGATCATGCACCTGCAGGCCCCACATCATGTCTCAGCACGTTTGCTGTTTGGCAGGGACCAGGGTAGGGGAAGTTGCAGAAATACTGGTGAGGCTTGGCAAGTCTTGTTACCTTTGCTGCTCTTTTGTATGGGTACCAGCAATGCTGCCAGGGTTAACCTGGAGTCCATCTAGAGTAACTGCAGAGCTCTGGGAGTGAGGTGAATGGCAGGGGGCCTGGTGGTACTCTTACAAATCCTGTTGGTGAGGGGAAAAGTTTAAATGAAAGTAGGCATATCCAGTGGCTCAATACCAGGCTGCACAGCTGGTGTCGCAGGCAGACCCTTTGAGGAGCAAGGACTACTCGGTAGCCAACTAAGTGAGCAAAGAGGCTTACTAACCTAGTGCGGAGGACTTTAAACTAGATAAGCCAGGGGATGGTTACCATAACCTGAAGAGGAGTAAGGGAACAAGGGACAGAGCAGATGTATCTTGGGGGACAGCAGGACAGGCAGGCTTTCACACATTCCTTGTAAAAGCAGCATGATTCAGACTGATTTCAAATAGGTGCATGCTAATGTGTGTAGCATATGGAACAAACAAGGAACTGGCAGCCTGGCACAGCTGCCGACCTGTGACCTCACTGGGATTATCCTCAGGAATCAATACTGGGACTGTTTTCAGACCTGGATGATAGAAAGGGGTGTATTTAAGCTCAAAATCCTACACCCAAGTCTGCGAGCCAAGAGGTTAACCACCTGAACGGATTTAGGGGACATGACTGTCTTACTTCACGTAATGCTTTTAAATATGTCTTTATCTTGTTTATATCAGTTTCATTTTTCTGGTCTGGATTTACATAAAACATTCAAGTTGAACTTGGTGATCCTTACAGATCCCTTCCAACTTCAGTCTTTCTATGATTCTATGATTCAGCAAGTTTGCAGGTGACACCAAGTTGGAGGGAGCACCTGCTATTCAGAGTGACTTGGACTGGAGAAATGGAATGACAGAACTTCAACAATCTCACCAAAAGCAAATCCAAAGCCCTGCTACTGGAGAGAAATGACCTTTTACAACTGTACAGTCTGGGACTGACTGTCTGAAACAGCTCTGAAGAAAAGACTTAAGTATCGTGGTAGACAGCAAACTGAATGTGAGCCAGCAGCACACCCTGGCAGCAAAGAAAACCAAGAGGTCCAGGGAAGTGATCCTTCCACTCAACAATTGAGAAGACCACACCTGGAGTCCTGTGTCTAAGTTTGGGCTCCTTGAGCCACAACTACATTCTTCATTTATTCTTCAAAGAAATTTTTGAAAGAGAAAGCTGGATCATTGATGCTCTATAACTAAGACTGACCTTGGTTATAGGAGGAGAAGGCTGACCCAGGGGCAGACCTGACAAGATGGTAATACTTGTCCCACATGGAATGCAGCAGTGGCTGCTGGAGGTGCATCCTGTTGTCTCCAGGACCTCTGAGCAGAGTTTGGCTCCATATGGCTGTTTTTGAAGCTTGATGGTGCAGGCATGTGGCACATGAGGGCAGACGGATGGCTAGTGTGGCACGCTGAAGGATGTTTGCATTAAGTAGGCACAGTAGCTTCTGGAATATGTTCTCAGTCAGCAATACTCCAAGTGCTATGCAGTGTAGATGTAGCAAATTGGTTTTAGAAGGGTCTAGCCATAAATGGAGCGGATGCACACTGCTCCAGATTAAACGGATGGGGGACATAGCAATTATTCCCTGAATTAGATTACAAGAAGAGTATAGATGTAGCCTAAAGGATGCAAAACTGTTTTATACAACTATGGACCAAGCTGAGATTGATTATTCCTTCATTTGTGTTACACAAAAATTAAAACGACCGTTTTGAAATTCCATATTGTTTTTCTATGTCATTATGATGTTGTTATAGTATGTGTATACGATGATATTAATTTTTTCATTGCTTCTGTAAGTCTTATAAAAATGTCTTTAAATTTTTTGAAAGAACATACTTTGATCCAAACTCCAGATTGGATCTAAACATTTTTCATCCCCTTTTCCATTTTGGGTAAAAATATATTAAAGTCAATATTTAAAACGTCAGTTTGACTTGAATTTCTTCTTTCCCAGTATATCAACAGTTACTGTCAAAATGATGATCAAAGCTTTTAATAACCTCTCATTGAATTTCAGTTATATGTTTAATCCAGATTGAAGTTAAAATTAATTTTGGATTATATACTATCATTTTCAGAGTTTTTTCAATTTTATTTGGGGCTTTATTTCATGTCCCTGAATGTCATATGAAGAAGCAAGAAACATGATCTGTATAACCCATAATTTTATTCACTGAGAAGAATTAAGGTATTTGACACTCATCTCAATATTTAGTAGATGCACTATAGAGACTACCAATGCTAAGAAGGGAAAGGAAAGGTAGAAATGGAGGTTTCCCCTGACCAATGATAATATCTTGAGATTATTCTCTTAAAAAAGGACCATCAGAGCAGTCGTAAGTGACAAGCTCAAATTTAATAAAAGGAGGCCTGAATGATTTTTTGCAATATGCGGTGTAATTATTTGTGTTCATTTAGACAAAATGCCTTTTTGGCCCTGGGAAATAGCTCAGGAGAGACAGACTCTCACTGAAGAGGTCTTTTCATTGAAAATTTTTCTCTTAATTGCCTGGGCTTTAGAGATCAATGCAGCAGCTCCTGGTTAGGTAGCTGTAAGTTGAAGACGAAATATGTTGATCATCAATGCCATTGCCTATTTTCTTTGGAATTATTTTAATCAACTCAGTGCATCTGGTAATTGTGGGATAAGAGACCTGGAGAATATAATGTCCTTAGTTTGACTGAAAAATGTCTGCTAAGGAACTTGTTTCAATAGTTGATTCTGGTCTTTCAAGCGGTAGAAAATTACCTGCTTTTGTAAAAAAAGAATTTTTTTATTTTTAGTCATACTGAGAAAGCAGTAAAAAAGCCAAAAGCTGCGGGGGGAAGATTTTTCATTTGCAACTGTGTGAGTCAAAAAGTTATTTTTAATTTCCAGAAAATTATAAATGTAATATTTGTTTCAGATTTACAAGTTTCATAGAATATTTAAAAAACAGATACTGTAATGTAAATTTAAAAGTACTGTGTTTTTTCCATTTTGAGGAAAAGAACAGAGGATATTTGGCTAGGTGTTGAAACTACCAATTGAAAAGCACTGTTGGAAACCTTTCTTATCTTTAAAGATTGTTAGCCTAATTTAAACTCCAAATGCTGTGTGTCAGATACAATTAAATCCTTGTAAACAATTTTTTTTCCAAAATGCAGTCACTGAAATAAAGCACCAAAATTAAGAAATACAAATGAGTCAGAGGACACCTAGAATCCATTCAGTGGACTAGCTTTGTTACTCTGGATAAATAACCTGTGTATGTTTACCTGAGAATGAAGAATAAATGTATTTTAGAGTGTCTTGGGGCTCTTTGGATGATCAGGGAACTCCACGGTTCTATTTTTCTTTAGCTTCATAAGTGCGCATCAGAATATTGGCTCAATACGTAGGCTTTATGTCCAATTTAGAAACAATGCTCAAGGATTTATATATTATTAGCAGTATCATAGGAACTTACTTTTTTCTTATATCTTGAAAGATAAGAGGATATATAAATCAAACCGGTCACGTATTACTCTGAGGCGAACGGCTCTAGAGCGGAGGATGACGCCGAGGGACCCTTCCCAGGGCGGGAAAACGACGGCAAAACATCGACGGCGGGAAAGGCGCCGGGAGAGAGAAGGGCCCGAGCCCCTCCCGCGCGGGAAGCCGCGAGCTCCCGCGAGCGGCGGCTCTGACGCGGCCTGGGCGGGGACACGAGGGGCGGCGGCCAAACCCCCTCACCTACCGGGGCAGCCCCCGGGGGCGCAGCGCATCAGAAAGGGGTGGTGCGTCAGAAGTGCGTGCCGGGGCAGTTCGCGTGGTGTGGGCGCAGCCCCACCCCGGCTCTGAAAGGTGCCTCACCTAGCGGCCATCGCCCCTCCGGAGAGGCCCTGGCCATGGCTTCCACTCGCCCCAGAGCCATCGCCAGGAGGAACGTGGCGGCCCACGCGAAGCCCCCACACAACCACGCAGCTGCCCAGGTCTCCGGCTGCAGGGAGTGCCTGAGCTTGGTGCTCGTACCGGCGGGCAGCAGAGACGGCAGCTGCTTTCGGTGTGACCAGGTGAATGATCTGCTCAGCCTGGTGGCAGAGATGAGGGAGGAAGTGGGAAGGGTAAGGAGTATCAGGGAGTGTGAGAGGGAGATAGGCTGGCGGAGCTTCACCCTGCCAGCCCTGGGGCCAAAGCAGCGGCTGGAGGCTGCACAAGGAGCAGAGGGGCCCCTACCCTATTGCCACCAAGCAGAAGGGGGGAACCTAAGGGACGGGGGGAATGGACACAGGTCCTTACTTGGGGCAGCAGGCGAAGCCCCTCCTGGCCTCCCTCACCTTCCCAACTGCTCATACACAACAGATCCGGGGCTCTGGAACTTGAGGGCCAGGCAAACGAGGATGTAGGTGAAGGCCCATCGGGGGGGTTGCCTAGGGAGAGTCAGTCAGCCCCAAGCATTGTGGCTGCCTCCGTTAAGGAGAAAAGGAGGGTAACTGTTGTAGGCGATTCCCTTCTGAGGGGAACAGAGGGCCCAATATGCCAACCAGACCCACCCCACAGGGAAGTCTGCTGCCTCCCTGGGGCTGGGGTCAGAGATGGTACTAGGAAACTCCCTGGTCTGGTACAGCCCTCTGATTACTACCCACTGTTGATTATGTAGTTGTCAGTGATGAGGTTGCAGAGAGACATCCAAAAGCAATCAAAAGGGATTTCAGGTCACTGGAGCGACTGGTCCAAGGACCAGGAGAGCAGGTAGTGTGTTCCTCAATCCCATCAGTGGCAGGAAGAATAATAGTGAAAGTAACAGGAGAACTCATCTGATTTGTGGCTCAGAGGCTGGTGCCATTGGTAGAATTTTGGATTTTTTGATCATGATGGGGTTTACACAGCACTGGGCCTGCTGGCAGCAGGTGGAGTTCAGCTGTCTCCAAGGGGGAAAAGGACTCTTGCACATGAGTTGGTGGGACTTACTGAGGGGGCTATAAACTAGGTTTGAAGGGGGAAGGGGATGTAGCCAGCCCACTAGAGAGGAGCCTAGGGGTGGTGTGCCAAGTTTGGGGGTGAAATCGATAGCCAAACTCAAGTGCATCTACACCAACGCACACAGCACGGGGAACAAACAGGATGAGCTGGAAGCCATTGTGCAGCGGGAGAGCTGCACCATCACTTAGCCACCATCGCAAAGACATGGTGAAATGACTCGTACAACTGGAGTGCTGCAATAGGTGGCTATAAGGTCTTCAGAAGGGATAGGCAAGGAAGGAGAGGCGGTGGGGTGGCTCTGTATGTTAGGGAGTGTTTCGATTGTATAGAGCTCAATGATTGTGATGATAAGGCTGACTGCTTATGGGTAAGGATGAGGGGGAAGGCCAACAAGGCGGATATTCTGCTGGGGGTCTCTTATAGACCACCCAACCAGGATGAAGAGGTAGATGAAGTGTTCTACAAGCAGCTGGCAGAAGTCTCACAATCGGTTGCCCTTGTTCTCGTGGGGGATTTCAATTCACCAGATGTCTGCTGGAAATACAACACAGCAGAGAGGAAACAGCCTAGGAGGTGCCTGGAGTGTGTGGAAGATAACTTGCTGACACAGCTGGTAAGTGAGCCTACCAGAGGAGGTGCCTCGCTTGACTTCCTGTTCACAAACAGAGAAGGACTGGTGGGAGATGTGGTGGTTGGAGGCCGTCTTGGACTTAGCGACCATGACATGATTGTGTTCTTGATTCTTGGTGAAGTAAGAAGAGGGGTCAGCAGAACCACTGCCATGGACTTCCAGAGGGCAGACTTTGGCCGGTTCAAGGCACTAGTTTGGAGAGTCCCTTGGGAGGCAGTCCTGAAGGGCAAAGGGGTCCAGGAAGGCTGGGCTTTCTTTAGGAATGATGTCTTGCAGGTACAGGAGCAGGCTGTCTCCATGTGCCATAAGACAAACCACTGGGAAAGATGACCAGCCTGGATGAACAGGGAGCTTTTGCTGGCACTCCCAAAATAAAGGAGAGTTTACTACTTTTGGGAGAATGGACAGGCAACTCAAGAAGAGCCCTCATTAGCTCTTGCAGAGAGAAAATTAGACAAGCAAAACCCCAGCTGGAACTCAACATGGCCACTGTTGTAAGGGGCGATAGAAAATATTTTTATGAATACATTAACAACAAAAGGAGAACCAAAGAGAATCTCCATCCCTTATTGGACAGAGAGAGGAACATTGCAACTGAGGATGAGGAAAAGGGTGAGGTACTAAATGCCTTCTTTGCCTCAGTCCTTAATAGTCAGACCAGTTTTCCCCAGGGTATTCAGCCCCCTGAGCTGGAAGGCAGGGACGGGGAGCAGAATAAACCCCCTATAATCCATGAGGAAGCAGTTTACAATCTGCTGAGCCACCTGGGCTCTCACAAGTCTATGGGGCTGGACAGGATCCACCCGCGAGTACTGAGGGAGCTGGTTGAGGAGCTTGCCAAGCCACTCTCCATCATTTATTAGCAGTCCTGGTTAACAGGGGAGGTCCCAGATGACTGGAGGCTTGCCGATATGATACCCATCTACAAGAAGGCCCAGAAGGAGGATCCGGGGAACTACAGGCCAGTCAGCCTGACCTTGGTACTGGGGAAGGTTACAGAGCAGATCATCTTGAGTGAGCTCACCAGGCAAGTGCAGGACAAGCAGGGGATCAGGCCCAGCCAGCATGGATTTTGTGAAAGGCAGGTCCTGCCTGACCAACCTGATCTTCTGTGACCAGGTGACTCACCTAGTGGATGAGGGAAAGGCTGTGGATGTGTCTGCCTGGACTTCAGTAAAACCTTTGCCACTGTCTCCCACAGCAT
The DNA here is from genome assembly GCF_949628215.1 of Phalacrocorax aristotelis. Taxonomy (NCBI): domain Eukaryota; kingdom Metazoa; phylum Chordata; class Aves; order Suliformes; family Phalacrocoracidae; genus Phalacrocorax; species Phalacrocorax aristotelis. The sequence goes on along the minus strand of NC_134280.1, from coordinate 46,833,762 downwards.
CCTCCTAGAGAAGCTGGCAGCTCATGGCTTAGACGGGTCTAGTCTTTGTTGGGGGAAGAACTGGCTGGGTGGCTGAGCCCAGAGAGTTGTGAACAGAGCCAAATAAAGTTGGCAACTGGTCATGAGCGGCGTTCCCCAGGGCTCAGTTTTGGGGCCAGTCTTGTTTAATAACTTTATCGATGATCTGGACGAGGGGATTGAGTGTGCCCTCAGTAAGTTTGCAGATGACACCAAATTGGGTGGGAGGTTGATCTGCTTGAGGGCAGGAAGGATCTGGTGCAGAGGGATCTGGATTGGCTGTATCAATGGGCCAAGGTCAATTGTATGAGAGTCAACAATGCTAAGTGACAGGTCCTGCACTTGGGTCACAACAACCCCATGCAACGCTATAGGCTTGGGGAGGGGTGGCTGGAGAGCTGCCCAGCCGAAAAGGACCTGGGGTTGCTGGTTGACAGCCGGCTGAACATGAGCCAGCCGTGTGCTCAGGTGGCCAAGAAGGCCAACAGCATCCTGGCTTGTATCAGGAATAGTGTGGCCAGCAGGAGTAGGGAAGTGGTGGTGCCCCTGTACTTGGCACTGGTGAGGCCACACCTTGAATATTGTGTTCAGTTTTGGGCTCCTCAGTACAACAAGGACGTTGAGGTGCTGGAATGTGTCCAGAAAAGGGCAGTGAAGGTAGAGAAGGGTGAGGAGATTCTTATGAGTCTTATGAGGAGTAGCTGATGGAACTGGGGTTGTTTAGCCTGGAGAAGAGGAGGCTGAGGGGAGACCTTATCGCTCTCTACAACTACTCGAAAGGAGGCTGTGGTGAAGTGGGTGTCAGTCTCTTCTCCCAAGTTACTAGTGATAGGATGAGAGGAAATGGCCTCAAGCTGCGCCAGGGGTCAGGGGATGTTTAGATTGGATATTAGGAAAAATGTCTTTATTGAAAGAGTGGTCAGGCATTGGAACAGGCTGCCCAGACAGAGAGGTGGTGGAGTCGCCATCCCTGGGGGTGTTCAAAAAACTTGTAGATGTTGCACTTCTGGACATGGTTTAGAAGGCATGGGGGTGTTCAGTTGGTGGTTGGACTTGATGATCCTAGAGGTCTTTTGCAACTTTAATGGTTCTGTGTTGTCAGCAATGTCTTACCTTAGCTAGAAAACACTGCATTCAACCAGATTGCAGAATCATGTGAAGAAAGCAAGAATAAATTACATAAAATCAGGCACATTGACTTAAAGACTGGGAAGACTATATATTTTCAGAACCATGAATCAAGCTGAGAATCATAACATTTCAGTATGAAAAGTCTTGGTGACCCTAATCAGTTTTAATTAATTCAGTCAGAGAATAAAATGAATGCATAAAAACTTGGTTATGTTATATTTAAGATGAGAACTAGCTGAAATTGTGAAAAAGGATAGAACAGGGAAAATAACATCGAAAAACTTAGCTCAATTTTCTCAGGCAAACTCTAGCAACAGATGCTACACGATACTGTAGCAAAATGAGTATGCGGTGACTGTTTAATATCACTTAGAATCAGATTCTGAAACATTAAACTAGCAACAAAATATATATTAAGCCATCTATTTCCATATTCTATTCCAATAACATTAACAGTTCTTTGGAGAAAGACTAATTTACAAGTTCTATACATTTGGGAGAATGTTTTTCTCCTCTGGATTCTGCCATAGATAACTGAAGACATGGCATAATATTAATTTTCAAAATTGCATCTATCCTTCATTCTTTGCAATACTATATGGCCAATAAAGTGAAACCAGTTGCATGTTTTATGACAGCTATGATCTAAACCTTTATCCAAATTATAGGGTTATTTTATGATGGAGTCCTGAACTTTCCTGCCACAAACTGAAGAATCCTTCCAGAAGGTATGAGTCTTTTAAGACATCCATCCTGTTGAATTTCAAATTAAGATCTAAATTCATTAGGTAAAACACATTTTTAACATCCTGGACTATCATCTTTCTTGAAAGGAATGAGGTTTTTGTCATACCTGAAAAACAACTGAAAATTGAGCCCATTCTTGGTGTTTGGATTGAAAAGTAAATATTACTGAAGAACTTGATTTTATTTTCAAGAAATTTGAAGTATCATTTCACCATTAGCCATACAAAGCAGGTTATGACTTAAGATAGGTTTCTGGCCTCTCTTAGTCTGTTTTTGACCTTAAAATTGTCCTTTGGTCTACAACAGATATACCATACCCATTTGATTTAGAAGTAATACTGTAACACGGCCTTTGAAACATGAGAACATCATCAGAAGGGAATAACTCATGTAATATATTGCTTTAGGTTGTCTATAGCTTTATATATATAGCTTTAGGATGTCTAGTCTGCACACTTCAAAACAAAGACCTCGCTTATTAAAAGCCCTTGCTTATTAAAAGCCTTTATCCTTAAGTAAGTATCTTAGTATAGAGCTTTTGAATTATATAGCTAGTACATTTTATGGTTTGTTTTTTTTTTTGTTAAGATACTTTCTAAGTTCTGCTTTAGAAATTAAAATAGTCATGCTTTCTGCTGCTTGCATGTAACGACTTTTTTTTCCCATTATTCATTTTGGTATTCCATACAGTGCATTTTAAAGAGTGCAGGCTTCACAGGTTTTCTGACAGGGATGATATTCAGCCCACTAATAAGCTTTTCTATTCAAGGAATTTATTTAAAACTAGAGGAAAAGTTTCAGACTAAAAAGATGTTTTGCAACTTCATTTGGTTCCCAGCTTCAGGCTGTCCTCTAACCTTGGAATGTCTTGAGCTCTCTCTGTGCCTGTCAAATGCTATAGGATATCATGTGGAAAAGCTAATACAAATGTTACTGTAGCTCCTCCTGAGTTCTTGCTCAGACTGATTCCTCTATGTGTGTACACCATAATGGTTCACCTCCAGTAGGGCTTTAGGTATCAATTTGTCTGTGAAATCTTCTGTGATTTAGAAACTAGGATTTCAGTTCCACCTCAAAAACTGCAGCTGGGTAGAAATGTATGGGAAACATACATATATGTATATATACACACATACATGGATACATTCTGGCAAAGGAAACCACTGAGATTTTAATGACATTTATTTCGATCCTATAATGACATGTAGTTCAGTCCTACTTTCTGGAGAATTAAAACATATGTCTATATATTCTCTGTTGTGTAAGAAGACTTCTAATATGTCCTTTTTATTAATTTATAAGAGCTTTTAGCATGCCCAGTACTACTTACAAAAATAAAAAGACCACTCTTAAAATTCTTGTGATCTGGAAATACACAATTAAGGTAACCCACAGAAGAGGAAAAGTGTGCTGGTTTTGGCTGGGATAGAGTTAATTTTCTTCACAATAGGTAGTATGGGGCTGTGTTTTGGATTTGTGCTGAAAACAGTGCTGATAATGCAAAGACATTGTAGTTTTTGCTAAGTAGTGCTTACACTAGTCAAGGACTTTTTCAGCTTTGTGCTTTGCCAGGTGCAGAAGAAGCTGAGAGGGCACACAGTCGGGACAGCTGACCCCAACTGACCCAAAGGATATCCCACACCATATGGCGTCATACTTGGCATATAAAGCTGGGGGAAGAAGAAGGGACGGGGGAACATTTGGAGTGATGGCATTTGTCTTCCCAAGTAACCATCACACACGATGGAGCCCTGCTTTCCTGGAGGTGGCTGAACATCTACCTGCCCATGGGAAGGAGTGCATGAATTCCTAGTTTTGCTTTGCCTGTTAAGCTGTCTTTATCTCAATCCACAATTTTTCTCACTTTTACCCTTCAATTCTCTCCCCCATCCCACCTGGGTGAGTGAGCGAGCAGCTCTGTGGGTCTTAGTTGCCAGCCAGGGTTAAACAACTACAAAAAGAAAGGAACAAAACTGGAACGGTTTTATTTCATTTCATATGTAAAGAATTGGATGGCAAAGCAAGTTAACCATTAAAGATAAAGAGTCCGTGCAGCTGACAGACAAACTGAAACCATTCTCCAGTTTAACTCAGGTATGATCCAAGGAGAATCGTTCTTACAAAGAGTTTTCAGAATCTATTGCACATGTAAAAGTTGAGGGAAAGAAAAGGGAAACATAGGAACTCTGAGGATGGCATTACACACAAGAAATGTCATTGAAGAAAAAACATTAAATGATGTAGTGGCTTCCGTTTTCAGTGAAAAAATATGAGAAGACTTAATCAGAGCAGAATGCATAATAGAAGTAGGGACACTGAATCTTGATACTGCTGCTAATGGAGAGTCCGTGGAGGTGGTGGCTCAGAAAAGGCATAATATTGCAAGTCATGGGAGGAAAATCAGTGAAGAGGGATTTAGCACTTTGTACTTTTGCTGTATTTTTACCATACTAAGGCCTATAAAGCTTTAATCAAAAAATACATCAGTGGTTGTTATAGCTTAACTACAGTACAGATACAAATAAAACACTTGAAAATCTTTCCTAAAAACACCCACACAATATTTTCCTTCTGTATTATAGGCTTCTTAAAATCCCCCTGATTTTAAAAATTGTTTTGCTATCTTATACAAATTTTTACCACAGTTTTTCAATGCATTTAGCAAAACCCCACTCTAAAGATGAAAATGTACTTCACAGTAAGCAAACCATTCCAACACAAATATTTTTGGTGATGTTTGTTCCTCAAAGTTTTACTCTGTTGCCACTCAGCATGAAACATGTATTGATTCTGGCCTCAAGAACTGCATTCATTCTTCCCTCATTTGAGCTGGTGATAAATCAAAAGTGACACAGCAAAAGTGAACAAGAAGTGGGACTCTAGGGAGAGGGGTAAAGTAGTCCATTCCAGCTGGCTAGAAAAAACAGCTTCCAAACAACTAATGTTAGACTTAAGAGTTATTCAGTGTTCAGAAGAGGTTGATGTTTTCCAGTTGTCATATCTTCTTAAGAAAATAGTTTGTTTATGAAAAGTGTAAGTGTTCTTTTCTATGGCTTGCTTAGTTCTGTTTGATAGTGTTGCCACTGGTTCTTTGAATAGCTTGTTTTCAGTATCTGCAACTTTTTATCATAGTCCAGTAAAAAAGGTAAGGAAATTAATTCTTAACCAAGTCTAACTTTTTCCTGTGCCTTCTACTGGTCTTCTAAGGAGTTGTCCATCAGAGGGCTGTCCCAAGTTGCCTGTTTTATCCCTGAGCAAATGGGAGAAGAGGTAAATAAGTGGCCACAAGCCTTAGCTTATTTTGAAAAATAAAAACAATTATTTATTTACTTCAAAAACACTTACATTTGCTTTAAGAATTAAAAGAAATAAAAGGCAAGCACCAGATTTGCTGGTGCGAGTTAAGCAGATCATCACATGAGCTGCATAGCACAATGGCTTAGAACAGAACACAGAAGGTAGCGAGAAAGGGAGAGAAAATATATTTTAAAATTATTAAATGCAATTTCTCTTCATCTGCCATCCATGGCATGTATTTTCTTGGCCAGTAATTCATATATTTAAAGCCTTTAATAGGCTGAGCAATTGACTGAAGGGGCTGTGGTGGGAGGCTGCTCCTGCTGTTTCAATCAATATAACACGAAAACAAGCAAGAAGCCCAGCACATCCTTGAACAGCTGTTGTACTGTTTACCTTAGATCCTGATATGAAAATAAAATAGTCAATCAGAGTCTGTGAACTGCTGTGGCTTTACAAGAGGGCAATGTAAGAAATTCTGTATTGCCTCCTAGGTGCTGAGCTCCAAGGCATGGTAAGTTTGAAGAGAGGCATTCACTTTGCTGCTGAAACAATTCTGTAACAGTAGACTGGGAAGAGAGACTGCATGCTCACAACGGGAGATGGCTTCTTAAGGAGAAGGCATTGCCTATGCCAAGCAGGTAGAATCTAAAACTTGTGTCCTTTTTGTCCTTTCTTTACCTTTCTCCTTCCTTCTTATTCTAATTTTGAAGTGGCTTAATTGCCACTGCTATCTCAAGAACTCCTTTTTCTTCAGTTTTTCTTTCTCAGATATGTCCAGGCCATCTGTGCTATGTCACAAACCTTCCTGTAATATCCTGCCTCCAAAAACCATTTGTTTTCCTCCAAACATTCATCTTCTGTTCTCACTGGTTTATGTCTTTTTGCCAGCATCAGTGTCGCAATTAACCACGTCACAGAATCACAGAATGGTAGGAGTTGGAAGGGACCACTGGAGATTATCTTGTCCACCCCTGTGCTTGAGCAGGGACACCTAGAGCAGGCGGCACAGGAATGCATCCAGACTGGTTTTGAATGTCTCCAGGGAAGGAGACTCCACAACCTCTCTGGGCAGCCTGTGCCACTGCTCTGTCACCCTCAGTAACGTTTTTCCTCATGCTGAAGTGGAACTTCCTGTGTTCCGACTTGTGCCCATTGCCCCTTCTCCTGTCACTGGGCACCACTGAAAAGAGTCCAGTCCCATCATCCTGACAACCACCCTTTAGATATTTATAGGTATTGATGAAATCCCCCCTCAGTCTTCTCTTGTCCAGGCTGAACAAACCCAAGATGCTCAGCCTTTCCTCATAAGGGAGATGCTCCAGTTCCCTGATCATCTTGGTAGCTCTCCGCTGGACTTGCCTGAGCAGTTCCACATCCTTCTTAAACTGGGGGGCACAGAACTGGACACAGTACTCCAAATGTGGTCTCACTAGGGCAGAGTAGGGCAGGAGGATAACCTCTTTCGATCTGCTGGCCACATTCCTTTTAATGCACCCCAGGATACCATTGGCTTTCTTGGCCACAGGGGCATGTTGCTGGCTCAGGGTCAGCCTGTTGTCCACCAGCACTCCCTGGTCCTTCTCAACAAAGCCACTTCCCAGCAGTTCAGCCCCCAGCCTGTACTGGTGCATGGGGTTGTTCCTCCCCAGGTGCAGGACCTTGCACTTGCTCTTGCTGAATTTCATGAGGTTCCCCTCGGCCCAGCTCTCCAGCCTGTCCAGGTCTCGCTGGATGGCAGCACAGCCTTCTGGCGTAACAGCCACTCCTCCCAGGTTGGTATCGGCAGCAAACTTGCTGAGGTTACACTCCATCCCATCATTCAGGTCATTGATGAATATGTTGAACAGGACTGGACCCAGCACAGACCCCTGGGGAACACCACCAGTGACAGGCCTCCATCCAGACTCTGCTCCATTGATCACAACCCTCTGAGTTCTGTTGTTGAGCGGGTTCTCTGTCCACCTCACTGTTCTCTCATCCAACCCACACTTGCTTAGCTTGATTATGAGGATGCTATGGGAGACAGTGTTGAATGCCTTACTGAAGTCAAGATAGACAACATCCACTGCTCTCCCTTCATCGACCCAGCCAGTCATGCCATCATAGAAGACTATCAGGTTGGTCAAGCATGAAATGTCTTTGAGTGTCATCTTCCTTTTTGAAGTTCCATGCATATGTTTCAGGTCTTTAGCTTTCCATGGAAGAAACTCCCACTTAACTTTCTCTAGATGGGGTTTTCATTTGCAGACCCCAGAAGACTTGAGTTCATATCAACATGGGCAAAGGGCTAATGTGTGCTTTTCAAGATAATGAAAAGACTACTTCATAGCTGAACAAGTTTCATAAAGTGAAGCAGTGCTTATCTAGAATAAAGGTGTTTTAGAGAAAAGTCCCCATCTGCTTACCTTAACCCTTCTACACAGGGACCTCGCCAAAGCTAAAATACTTTAGGCCTTCTCTGAGGACCTATATTTTGGGGACATAATCTTTGCCCTATCAGTTTTCAAATATCTTCCAAGTCGAGGATGTGAAGTCATTCATTAAAGAACTTCAGTAAGTTCTTGTAAGTGATTGTAAGTCAGCCTGTGTACTTCCCTCCAAGTGTCCCAGAGTAAATAAAATTTCAAAGTACTTCTTATCTTACATTTTTTTACTTCTGGAGATTAATTATTTTCTGTTCTTTTCAGTTCTTTCAGGAAACAGTGCTTATCTTACCCATTTTACCAAAAATACAATTCTAGTAAGTCCAAAACCAAGTTACCTCATTTAGAATATTAATGCAGTTATCTCTGAGTTTTCTGTAGCCATTTTTATATATAGTTTCTTATTTTGTATTCAGCTGAAATTGTCTGTTCCACAGAATCCCTCTTGGCAAGGTCTCTTCTTTGCATTTATTCTCCTGAATCTTCGGCTTTCAGTGCAGTAATTTCTTACCACTTACCAGTCTGTTTCTGGGGCGCTGCTTCCTCTGGCATACTTCCCACAGTACTATTTTAATCACCTATGTAGTTTAAGACTTTGTGACCTGCCTTTCCCTTTTACCTTCTCTCTCATAATTTCCAAGTCCAATTTCTTACTTTTTTTCCTTTTAAGTTTTCTCTCCAGGGCACTGTGTACATCTCATGGCACCTTTGTTTATATTTTCAAATTTATCACTGTTTTTTTCTATCTGTGCTTCATCCTGCATATCCACCTAACTAATTAACCCTCATGGGCCTTCTGCTGTTATCAGTTATTAAATTAGTGTATAACGGCTCCTTTCTTTTTTACTTACATATTTTAATGAGACCTGGTGGAAGTCCATAACACGAAGAGACTAAATATCTTTGTTAGAGGTTGATTCCAGTGATCTGGATTGGTAGGGATTAGTAGAAAAAAGTTTAAATTACTTTTAAGATTGAGCAGTTTCTTCTCTGTGAAAAACAGGAGAGCTTCTTCCTGCTATGATCTTGACTATGATTAGAAAGAGATGACATTAAATATTCATTTCCTTCAGGTTCCTAGATTATTAAGGGATTACACCTCTTTCAAATAAATTTCACTGTTAAAAGCACCGAGTACTTAACGTAAAATGAGTGACTGTCTGCCGTGGGAGAAATTCAGCTTTTCTGTATTGTTTTTCTTTTGCATGGAATAATGGAAGGAATTAATACAGAATTAATAAATTTTTTTTTATCTCCTGAAGCATATAATTTAGCTGGGTGTCAGTAGCTGACTCTTTTAGTACTACTATTCTCGATTCTTGGAGAAGTAAGGAAGAGGGTCAGCAAAACCGCTACCCTGAACTTCAGAAGGGCAGACTATGGATTGTTAAGGAGGCTGGTTAACAGAGTCCCTTGGGAGGCAGTCCTGAAGGGCAAAGGAGTCCGGGAAGGCTGGATGTTATTAAAGAAGGAAGTCTCAAAGGCACAGGAGCAGGCTGTCCCCATGTGCCATAAGTTGAGCAGGCGGGGGAGAAGACTGGCTTGGTGGAACAAGGAGCTATGGCTAGAACTCAAGAAAAAAAGGAGATCTTACTGCCTTTGGAAGAAGGGGCAGGTGACTCAGGAAACTACAAGGGTGTTGTGAGGTTATGCAGGGAAAAGATTAGGAAGGCAAAGGCCCAGCTGGAACTCAAACTGGCCACCACTGTCAAAGATAACAAAAAATGTTTTTATAAATACATCAGTGACAAAAGGAGGGCCAGGGAGAACCTCCCTCCTTTGTTGAATGCGGAAGGTAACCTTGCCACGAAAGATGAGGAGAAGGCTGAGGTACTTAATGCTTTCTTTGCCTCAGTCTTTAATAGTCAGACTGGTCATCCTTGGGGTTGTCGGGCCCCTGTGCTGGGAGATGGAGATAGTGTGCAGAATGAAGTCCCAGTTGTTGAAGAGGTGGCAGTCACTGACCTGCTCCTTCACCTGGATGTTCACAAGTCCATGGGGCCAGATGGGATCCGCCCAAAGATACTGAGGGAGCTGGCAGAGGAGCTCGCCAAGCCACTCTCCATCATTTATCAGCAGTCCTGGTCAACTGTGTAGGTCCCAGACAACTGGAAGCTAGTGAATGTGACGCCCCTCTACAAGAAGGGTCAGAAGGAGGATCCGGGGAACTACAGGCCTGTCAGCCTGACCTCGGTGCTGGGAAAGGTCATGGAGCAGATCATATTGAATGCCATTATGCCGCACATGTGGGACAACAAGGGGATCGGGCTCAGCCAGCATGGGTTTATGAAAGGGAGGTCCTGCCTCACTAGCCTGGTCTCCTTCTGTGATCAGGTGACCTGCTTAGTGGATGAGGGGCAGGCTGTGGATGTTGCCTACTTGGACTTTAGTAAGGCCTTTGACCCCATCTCCTACAGCATTCTCCTGGAGAAGCTGGCTGCTCACGGCTTGGACGAGTGCACTCTGCGCTGGGTTAAAAACTGGCTGGACGTCCGAGTGCAGAGAGTGGTGGTGAATGGAGTCAAATCTGGTTGGCGGCCAGTCATGAGTGGTGTTCCCCAGGGCTCAGTGTTGGGCTGGTCCTGTTCAGTATCTCCATTGATGATCTAGATGAGGGGATTGAGTGCACCCTCAGTAAGTTTGCAGACGACACCAAGCTGCGTGGAAGAGTCAATCTGCTGGAGGGCAGGAAGGCCCTACAGAGGGACCTGGACAGGCTGGATCATTCGGCCGGAGCCAACGGTATGAGATTCAACAATGCTAAGTGACAGGTCCTGCACTTGGGTCACAACAACCCCATGCAACGCTATAGGCTTGGGGAGGGGTGGCTGGAGAGCTGCCCAGCCGAAAAGGACCTGGGGTTGCTGGTTGACAGCCGGCTGAACATGAGCCAGCCGTGTGCTCAGGTGGCCAAGAAGGCCAACAGCATCCTGGCTTGTATCAGGAATAGTGTGGCCAGCAGGAGTAGGGAAGTGGTGGTGCCCCTGTACTTGGCACTGGTGAGGCCACACCTTGAATATTGTGTTCAGTTTTGGGCTCCTCAGTACAACAAGGACGTTGAGGTGCTGGAATGTGTCCAGAAAAGGGCAGTGAAGGTAGAGAAGGGTGAGGAGATTCTTATGAGTCTTATGAGGAATAGCTGATGGAACTGGGGTTGTTTAGCCTGGAGAAGAGGAGGCTGAGGGGAGACCTTATCGCTCTCTACAACTACTCAAAAGGAGGCTGTGGTGAAGTGGGTGTCAGTCTCTTCTCCCAAGTTACTAGTGATAGGATGAGAGGAAATGGCCTCAAGCTGCACCAGGGAAAGTTTAGGTTGGATATTAGGAAAAATGTCTTTATTGAAAGAGTGGTCAGGCATTGGAACAGGCTGCCCAGGGAGGTGGTTGAGTCTCCATCCCTGGAGGTATTTAAAAGAAGGGTAGACGTGGTGCTTGAGGATGTGGTTTAGTGGTGGACTTGGCAGTGATAGGTTAGCGGTTAGACTCGATGATCTTAAGGCTCTTTTCCAGACACATTCTTTCATTCTGCATTGAAATTTTGTGAAAGGAAGAAGAGAAAACTTGTCATTTCTCTGAGATGTCTCCATGCCAGGCAGCTAGGCCAAGTCAGAGCTTTGATTAAGTTACCTGTCCTTCAGAAATCAAAGTACAGATCTGCTGTGCACCTACTGAACAAACAGACATCACATTGTGATCGGGGGTTTTGGTCTTGTCATGCTGTCATGGTTTAACCCCAACTGGCAGCTAAGCCCCACACAGCTGCTTGCTCACTCACCCAGGTGGGATGGGGGAGAGAATCGGAAGGGTAAAAGTGAGAAATCACGTGGGTTGAGATGAAGGCACTTTAAAAGGTAAACCAAAAGCTGTGCACATAAGCAAAGCAAAAAAAGGAATTCATGCACTCCTTCCCACGGGCACGCACGTGTTCAGCCATCTCCAGGAAAGCAGGGATCCATCACGTGTAACAGTTACTTGGGAAGACAAACAGCATCACTCCGAATGTCCCCCCTTTCCTTCTTCTTCCCCCAGCTTTATGTGCTGAGTATGATGCTATGTGGTGTGGGATATCCCTCGGGTCAGTTGGGGTCAACTGTCCCAGCTGTGTCCCCTCCCAACCCCTTGTGCACTCCCCCCCCAGCCCACTCGCTGGTGGGGTGGGGTGAGAGGCAGGAAAGGCCTTGACTCTGTGTAAGCCCTGCTCAGCAGTAAGTAAAACATCCTGCGTTATCAGCACTGTTTTCAGCACAAATCCAAAACACAGCCCCATACTAGCTACTATGGGAAAAATGAACTCTGTCCCAGCCAAAACCAGCACATTTGTGCAAATAGTACACATTGTGTCCACCTATCTGTCTGCTCTGAAGTTTTAGGCTAGAAACGTAGACCCCTAGTCTTCTAAACTGTCACAAGGTCTTGAAAAGGCTCTCAGGAAGTGGATTCTCTTTCTGTTGCCTATAGAAGGAGATTAATTGGCTTTACTAAGTAAATCAGGTTGTAAAAGTATGTCCCTGAATCTTAAATGAGATCATCTTATTTCTTCTACTGCTGTGTAATTATATAATGGATACTTTTTTATATATCAGTAATTGCAGCTAATTCATGTAACAGGGAGGTTAACTACAGAAATGAATTCATCATTATCCCATGATTTTCATACTCAGTACATGGCAGTGTCATTGTTCTGAACTAACATGTTTTGCTACTTGTACTGACTACACACTCCTGTAGTCATAAGGTTAATTGCCTGGTTTACAATTTTTAACATCACTGTAATTGCAGAGTAATTACATTGTGTTCAGTAGACTAACAATAAATTTTACAGGTAACAGAATTAGAAGTTTAGTATAATGGCATTCTCATATAACTACAATCTTAGATAGTAATTTAGGACTTGAGGTAGAGTATTTTTCAAATCCAGCTCACTCCTTTGTTTTTGCTTAAAGACCCAAATCCTGTCACACATATATCCTTCTCAAGCCATATTTAGAGCTCTTTTTCAGGATAGGGTTGGCTTTTTGGGGGTATCTGTTGTAAAGTAACATGGGAACAGCACTGCCCAGGCTTTTTCTAATAACTCTTGCCTGGGGAGCCTTGTTCACTTCAAGGGACTAGTGTACCAACTGGAATACAGATGGCACCATTTGTTCCTTGACAGCAGTAAAGCAAAGCTGACCTAGAAATGTTCCTGTCTTAGCAACTGTATCCAGCTCCTCTTAAATAAAGGAAGGCAGATGTAATTTGAAGAACTTTCCTTAAGGAAGAGGAATTAGGCATAAAAAGAGTGCAATATGCCTTACAAAAATATTATCACATACCAGCTATTAATTTCCTTTTTAAATTTAACACAAATAGCATTTTATTAAAGAGAGATTCACAACCCCTTATCTTCATATTATGCCACTAATGTACAGCTTCTCATGTGAGTTCCCAACACTCCAGGATCATTGACCTGTGTATTTATTTGTTCTCTGTGTGTTTGTGCATATATGGCAGCTGCTAAATGAGTTTGGCACTTTTACCCACAAGCACCAGAGGAAAGTTGAACCCTTGGTTAATCGGCATAAAGACAATTACAAGAGTGCTGCTTTTGTGAAGGAAACAGATAGTTTGACTTAAAGACCATTAAAGCCTTGAGTGAGGTGGGGCCCATCCTCCTCTACATTCATTATTTAGATAGTGAGTTGCCAATGATTATTGTCTTTAGCAGAAGAAGGAAAAGGAGGAAAGAAACCACCTGTGTAGCAGAAAGGAAGTGTTTTAATGGAGCTTGAGGAAGTAGCAGAGTAATCTGGACAGCAGAATCACTAGTGATTACGGAAACAAATGGTGTCAATTAAAGTGGCATATCAGCCTTCATTAATTCCAATGCACTATCAATATGCTAACTACCAAATACTTTATCCTGAGGAATGACCCCGATGGATCATAAAGCCTTTGTCTTCCTGGCATTATGTTTCTATACAAAGCCCTCCAGCTAAAGACAGGCACATTCTCACAGATGGGTCAGGCACATATTAACAGAGAGACAGATTTCATCCATTACCAAGTGAACCTTCTTTCCAAAGCTGGTTGCAACTGTGTGGTGTGGTTGTTTATTTACTATACATAAGAGTAGCGAACTTTTACAGGTTTTGTAGCTCTTTTTTGGAAAGGCAATCTTTCAGAAGAAACAGGAAGAATTTCAATAGTTCTTTCACACTGAGAAAACACAGAGATTGACTCATTTTATCTGATTCTGAAGCTACTTGAACATGGTAGATAGGGTAGCTTGATTTCAGATTGTGAAGCTTGTGTTCCACCTAATAGAATTAAGTGATGGGATGGAAAATGAACACAAAGAAGATGAAGAGGTAAAAACCAAGCATATAAAGAAATAAAAGGTGGAAAATTAATTTAAAGTAGGATATAATGCAGAAAAGAAAACTAAATAATAAATAGAGTGGATGGTATGCATAAGTTAGTCTATACTTTTAGGTGTAACAGAACAATAGCAAAGTGAGGACAAAACTGCTTATGTAACTTTAATGTATAGTCAACCCGCTCAAGCTCTACCTTTTCCGTGGGGATTAAAGATGTCTTAATATCCCTTTCACCTGAAGAATGCAGCAATAGGAGGAGCCTCTAACACTGAAATCTTTTAGAAAACTGTTTAAATACGCTCACTTGCAGTGTCCTGGGCTGCTACCCAGACTTCCTGGCTTCCTACAAAATCCTGCAGATATGTATAAAACACTCTGGGACAACTTCTTATCCCACTTCCAGTGACTGCTGTATAATCAGGTGGACATCTGCCATAAATAGAAGAGTCCCTTGGCAGAGGGACATTCTTTCATGGCTTAAAGCCACAATAACCAAAATAATCCCAGAAGAAGGCAAAGTAATCTGTCCTTTTTAACATATGCCAGGTCATTTGGCTTCTATAAGGATCAGAATCAATTCAGGCATAAAAATACATATCATAGTACTGTTTCCTTCCCCACTTTCCTTTTTGACATAATAGCTCACTAAAATTTCTGACCAACTGTTAATTAGAAGTCTGATTCTGCACAAGTGACATTTTAAACTGATGACAAGACATCTGAAAGCAGATTTCAGAAAGAGGAGCCAAACTGCAGGATTAGGTAGATTAAAAGAGACTTGTAAATAAAAAATAAAGGGATAATAACATTGTAAAAATGGACCACAACTAAAATGCAAACAGCACAAGGTTGTGATGACAGCGCTATAGAGCTCCACAGGTTAGACCCTCTTCCTTCCACTCTGTCCCATAGCTAAAAATACACTGAAGAAACAGCTAAGAAGAAGGAAAATTGGGCAAGGACTGCATAAAGGACACATGGAGGCTGAGAGACAGAACAAAGTCATTGAGATTTGACCAAAGAGAATGAACTAAAGCCCTGTAAAAGAGTAGTAAAAAGCAGATCAGTAGCAGTAACCCTTGAAGATGGCTTTTCAAAAATTAAGAGAACGTGACAACAATGCAGTTGGTAAAGAGAGAAGGAATGTGGATTCTTAGAATCAATTATTTTCTGTGCTTGCCACTACTTCAGTTCTACAGCTCCAAATATTATACGAATCTGCTGCTAAAATCCAGTTTCTACATTTAGAAGTCATGTCAAAATAAACACCCTCCAGCTTGACAGGCACTTTCCCCCCCCTTAGTCTTACCCTATTCTGCCATTCCTTTTCTGCAACGCATCTGTGAAAAAAAACAACAACTATTTTTTGTAATTTGTCTTTCACGTATGTCAGAGGCACTTACCATGATGCTTTTTGGGTATATTTTTAAGAAATTATAATGCTTCACTAAGTAAGCATATATATAGATGTGGCAAGTATACTTTATAACAGTGTCTCAAGCGCTATTTAATTTTAGAAATTAAAAATAGAAATTAAGAACCACTGTGGTTCCATTATTGTGATTATTTTATAATGAATACAGTGGGGCTGGATCTTCATTTCAGACCATCCTTAACACTCCTGTGGGGACAGGCAGAACTAGATTTTCAGCTCCTTTTTCTCTCCACAATCCTACAATTAGTTTTTTTTCCCTAATATAATTTAATATACATTGAGATCGCAGTATGTTTTCAGTATAGCTGGTTGCAGTTTTAACTCAGATGATATATTTGTTTCTTTTGCTAGAAACAGAAGTTACTGATCTAGAGCTCCTCGCATACTTTCTAGTGGGACACAAAGAAGGCCATCCCTGTTAAACAACAGCTTTGTTGTCCAGGCTTTCAGTTGCAATAGCATGACCTGTTAAAGTCCCAGTTTGCAAATCTTGAACTCTTCTCCCCTTCAGTGTGTATGACTCAGAATAATGAGTCAATTTCTTGCCCCAGTATGTGCTAAACTATTTAGCACCACTGAAACAACCCAGCAGGAGAGACTGAGAAAAATAAAACATTTGTCCCCTTAAACTGAAATGTCTGAGTTGGAATGTGCAGCTCTTGGGTTTCAAGGTCCTGCTTTGAATTCCTTAAAGATAATTCCTGTAGTGCTGCAGCCACTGGGTTGTTAGTAGGCTGGTCTTTCTGTGTTTTCCCACTCTCTTTTGTATATAGATGAGGTTGGTTTTGTGCACTAGAATTAAACAGATATCAAATTTCCAAAATTTTTTCACAAAATATAATTATCCGGTTCTGGCCAGCTCTATTTTCCAGATTATTATGGCTAACAGAGACCTTTACATTCTAAAGGCTGATCTAAGGGAAGAGAAGGAGGAAACATAAAGCCAGCACAGGCTGTATGGTTGTGGCTTTAGGAGCCTGTTGGGAACTTGCAGTGGGAGTAGTCTGATATAAAGTATACCTTTATCAACCTTTCATAAATCCATCCTTCCCAAAGTGTGACTGACTTATCCCCTGAAGTGACTGAATACGTCCTGATCATACACATCCTTGAAGAAACCAACCAGCCATCAGACGGGGATGCCCACAGGTGTCTCCTAGCAGTTTTGGACAGGAGTAGTTAGGAGGCTGAATCCAGTAAGAGGATGAAGCTGTTGGTGCCAGATGCTTCAGCTCTGGTGCCAGCTAATGCACCCAAATTTACTTTGGTAACTTCCATTCAGATATCTATGTGTAAAATACTGGGATCTCATTCACCATTGATGTGATAACAGAGGACCAAGCATCCTTCCAAGATAGTCCCTCACATGTTCTGTGTCAACAGCAAATGAGAGATATTCTAAAAAAGGCAGGAAAAATAAGTGAGTAGTACTGACATTTGTCCTGTAACAGTCTCTAAAATTTTCCCTTAGGCCTCTTTCTGACCTTGTAGCTCAGCAGTGTGAGTACAAAGAAACTTTAGTTATGAATGTATATAATCAAAATGCTATATAGACATTGACATAGGTTTTGGTGGAAGCTCAGAACTATTCCAGGTACCTATTTGAGTAGATGGATAGCATGGATAAATCAAGGATAGCATGGATAAATCAAAGATAAACTATGGACATTTTTTTCTTTTCACAGCCTGTTAATGCACTGTCATTAAGCACAAGGAAGAGAAAGTTATATGAAGGTTAATGGGGTACATTAGGGTATGGGCTTCCCACCTCCCTTGAACCAGTTGGCTACCCACCAGTTGGCTAGTGCAGGTGTCAGATACACTGCATACTCTGCCAGTGTATCTCAGTGTCATTGAGAAGGCTAACTCTGCAGACACACCTTGCCCTCAGAGATGAATGCTTGCTTGTCTAAAGCACTTGGCGCATATATAACTTTGTGTCTCTTTTTAACAGTTGTAATATAAGAAGGGCAACTTTGTGTCCCACGTTGTGCTCAGATAATACCTGTTTCACACCAGACATGCTTAGTGCCCCTTGGAAGTAACAACTTTGCTTATTCATTGTCCAGACTGACTTTGAATTGAGATCTAGATTGGGCCCTGTAATCTTATTAGCATTTCTCTAAACCAGTCAGTTCACATCACTGCATTAAGATGGATGCATATGTTTGTTCCAAGCCATCTCTAATGAATACCTTCCTATTACTTCAAATGATATCATTTGCCTCTGTGGACCACAGAAAATGAGCCACTACTAAAAGCTGATTTAAAAAAAAACATTCCCTCAATTCAAAACCTTAAAGGCTGCCAACAGCAGGGCTGTAGTTTCCCTAAAATCCTAATTATAGTGAATTAAATGACTAAAATGCTACTAATTACTTTTTAATTTCAAGAGAGATGTTTACAAAGCACAGTATAATGAGTAATACAGTACTTCAAATGATTACTAATGTTGCCATTTTGTCTGACTTAATCTCAATTAGTATAAATCACAATGTCATCATTGCTAATTGCCATTCCTTTTGAGCAAAATGCTAATTTCTCTTTACAATCATACAATTGCTGTTTGTTTTTCCCTTAAATTATTCCATTTAAGAGGCCCTGATAAATGGAGTGTTCAGAATATTTTATTTTCTAGAGCTCAGGAAGAAGCAGCCATGGACTGAGGCTTTTGGGGTTTATTTTTCAGTAGTTTTGTCTTTTAAGTTCATTCTTTCCTATAAAAAAAAGCTTTCATCTCTCAAATGAATCATCAAGCAAGATGTAAATTCCTATCAAACTGTACTTTCAAGGGATTTTGCTTGTTTTACTGTCAGAAATTGTCTTTATTTTCCATATCAGAAGGGAAGTTTTGAATTTTTTTCATGAAGAAAAAGAACGCTGTACACTTAACTGTAGCTGTGTTCTTACAAAGTTCTCACTGTACCTGGGAAAAGTTAAATATCAGCAGAGCAAGTTACAATTATTTGTCCAAGGTCAGAGAATGTAAAAAGGGAGTGGCAGAGCTGAAATCATGCATGGAGCTCCTTAGCTTACTTGTGCACTAAGTAGTAGTCTCTAAAAGGCTCACAGAAGTGGATGCCAAATGCTTGGGTCTTTTGAGCAGGGTATGCTTTACAATGCCAACGTATTTCTGTTCTTGTGTTAAATAAATGAATGGGGACAGGTCACAGGACTTTAGGACTCCTGTCTTCATTGTTAATGGAGACCAGCTCCAAACCTTGAGCCATCAGAAGTTATTAAAGTTCCATTTGTGTGCTGTGTCAGCTCACGTAAGGCATTGTTCTCTCTCTTCAAAACCCCTGATGGGATCAGACTCAGCCATGTCATGGCACTTCCTCCTGTTTCTCTCTCTGTATCATTATGGCAATATTTTGATCAGCAAGGCCTATTAAGCTGAATGAAGCTGGAAGTGCCAGAGTATCCTGTTGTCTACTGTAAGGCATCTTCATGCTTTTAAAGCAAAATTAATACTCCAGGACCTAGCCCACTTTGCTTTCATTAAGTCCTTTCTTTTTCCCTAGTATTTCCATAGTTTCCATAGTATTTCTGCTTCTTGGAATAGACACTTAAGGGTAAGCAATAGTCATAATTTTTAAGGCACAATACAGGTCACAACTCCTGTAACTCTGTCTTCCAGGAATGACCAAAAGATTTATTTTTTATTTTCTCCATACTTAGCATTTTAGGTAGAAAACATACCAGTGAAAATGCACGTAGTATATTTTCCAAACAGAAACTCAGTTACATTCCAGTAATTCAGTATTTGCATTTTAAGTATCACCTGATGGTTTGCTTCTAGGCTGTGCTTGCATAGGTATTACTAATATTGTTGCAAGAAGTTTACTAGTTCAAAGTTCTGGCTTGACAGGAGCAACAGGTCTGGAAAGCAGATTGTCCTTATGTCATCTTTAAGCATTCATTTCCCAGTCAGCCCAAAGAGGAAAATAAGGGAATGAAAAGCACTTTAGTTACTTCTCTGTTTACCAACTGCTGAATAGATCTTAAATCACCAGAGTTGGTAGGACTTCCAAGGCAAATTATGAGAATTTGAATGTGGTTTCCAATAGGAGTGCATTTGTTTGCTGTATTATTCCAGATACATCTTAGCTAGCTGCCTTCAAAAACAAATAAAAAAGATATTGAGAAATACAAAAGATATTGAGAGCCAAAACCCAGTATAGCTAGCTGAACCTTAGGTGTGAGGGGAAAACACAACTCCAGACTAAGTCAGCATAAATACTCCTGCACCTGTGAAAATCAAATTGTGAAAAATTTAAGAAGGTAGTCCCCAGTATTTTAAGGAGATACTTCAATGAAATTCCAACCTCAGATACACAGTTTACACATTTCCTGCATATTCCCAATGGCACTTACTACATAGCATTCACACAGGTACAGTGTCAGCAGTTTTTGGATCTGTGTGAGCTCATGCTGAAACACCGTGAAGTTAATCGGAGTTTTGCCACTTTCTTCAGTTTAAGCAGGCTGGGGCCCAGTATGACTTGTAGCTGATCTACCTAGCAATATTCTGTGCATTAAGCAGCCTTTTCCCCATCATGTAGAACTTTCTTTGTCAACATTGTAATTCACTGTGAAGGTAGAAAGCTTTAATTTTTTCCCAGTCCTCATTGTAATGCAGTCCTTTTTTTTTTTGCCCTTCAAGATTCTTTTTTTCCAAGCTGGCAGATGAACTTTACCTTTCATATTAGTATAGGCAATACCAAGTGGACTATGCCATTGTTGATGTAAAGAATGGAATTAAGAAAACTGCTGTGTCTTATAATTTTGCATTTTCCAAGCTTGCTCGATAAATAGACTAATCAATCTTCTAAGAAAACATGTCCTGGAAAGAAGAACTGCATTATAGAGTAAATAACACAGGTTTTCTTAGCCTTGTACCTAGTTCCTTATCACCCATCTGTAGCAAACAACAAATGGACACAAGCACAGAAACAGAGGTGGCTAGCCACCCTCTTGAGATTTTTCACCTAAATTGTTCTGTTAGATTTTTTTCTCATGTATTTTCACAGTTTTTTGGGGATAAGTGCACATCAAGGGATTAGAGGGAGAACTGCATATTATTTTTACTTTATTTTGCAAAAATGCTTCCTTCTCTTCCTGTTTTATTTTAAGCTTAAACCAAGTACATAAACCTGGTGCATTCCTATGGCAGGCAATACTGACTGGCTGTGTAACAATTAGCAAAACAATCTTTTTTGTCTCTCTATTTTCCCAACGTATCTTCACTGGAAAATCTGTGTCATACAAAATTCAATTTTTAAGTTGTATTTCTGTTTTTATTTAAATAAAAATAATGGAATTATTGGATTGCTCGGTGGTAAATATCATAGACTCTTTGGTCCCTGCAATAAAAAGCCTGTTAAATTTGTATATAATTGAACTTTTCACATTGACATACTTCGTAGCACTAAGTGGTTTAACTAAATCACTAGATTTTCATATAAAATGAGATATCACAACACTGAACCTCAGATGAAAAATGTAGAATTTAAATGGTCTCCAAGTAAATGGTATTAAACACAGGGGTTCTGTTGCTGTTGAATACAAAAATGAAAAAGTCATTTGTGAAGGTCAAATGAGGACTAAGATCTGTATTCTTCTAAACTGCAAGTTTGTTTTGATTCTGGGTATAGTGATTATGTTGAACTCCAGTGTAAGACATTCACCTATAAGACTTTGATTTTTGGGAAACGCCTAAAGACTCTGGAAGAATTAATGGCTTTACAAGATACTGAAATGTCTCTTTGGAAAGCAAAGAAGGAGAAAGTAACCACTGAATATCTGCAGTTTTTCTCTATATTTAGTGGATGCTATGTGTACAGCGATTTTCCACATCACATGACTCTAACTGTTCCAGTCTCTTGAAGCAATGCAGAACATTCAGATCAGCCTGCTAAACACATTTACACCCTCTTTAACCCTGACTCTCTCTCTGGTGCTTATTCCCCAAAACAGCAGAAAGATATGTCCAGGTAGAGCCAAGGGCTTGGTTTTGACATTGAATAACATGATGTCAAGATGAATCTATTGCTGTTACTGGAAATTGCTTCTCCGTCAATATTAGGAGACATCAGTATCATATCTCATCAGACAGTGTAGTTTCAGAAGAAGAGAGAGACTCAGATGTTACATTTCAAACCTTTATTTTAGTTCTGTCCCTCAGTGGGTGCCAGTGTTGATTTCTGAAAAGACACAAATGTTTTACATTCTGTTTTCTAGGAGCCTTGAAGAATATTTTGCAATCCATTCTGACAAAACAAGGCAGATGACCATGTAAGTTCCCATCTCCTGTGGGGTCCGTTAACGGGGTGAACACAAAGACAGTATCATTATTTCAATTACCAGAACTGAAAATTCATCCATAGAAAACAGGCAAAATGATCACTGGCACTCTTCTGCACCAAAACTCCCCTACTCTGTAGTGCTTCAGCCTTTCCTATTGCAGCTTTGATTGGTATTTGAAAAGCAATTGTTATTCTGGCAAATACTAGTTGCATTTTAAGTCTGCTGGATGAATTGGAAGGAGTATCACTATCACAAACATGACATACTTACAGAGTGACTCTTTTATTATTTCATTATTTTTGTTGGCTTTTTTGCATGTTTATTTCTTTGGTTTTTGTTGTGATAAAGGGATGGTATAAATGAAATGAAATCTTATGCAGGTACAACTGAATGGATAATAAAGACTCTCAATTTGCTTCACCATTTTCCCAATCACTAGAACTCAACAGTGGCTAAGCCTGACTTATTATGAAAAGATCTAAGTTCTTTAATAAACTCTTGGAATATATAATTTCTTGTACCTTATCAGGTCACTGAACTATCAAGTCTTACGTTTTTGTCATTGCCAGTAGCAATAATTACTATCTTATATTCTAATGCAAGGTAATTTTTCTTTACCTGACTAACTACTCTTTACCTCTTTACCTGTAAATATACACTGTTACATAAGATTTCATCACCCTGTTTTAGATGTTCTGGTTATAAATGCCAGAATTATTCATGTCCATAAAACCACTGAGTTCCCTTTAAAATATAACCACAGTAGAAGAATTAAAGAACTGCTATGCTGGATTTGAAGCATGGTTCCTTTACTCAGGTCTTATCCCCAGTACCTACCATCCCTAGATGTTTCCACACTGTTGCCATAAATTAATGAAAGTCCAAATAGCTGTGAGACAACGTGCTCGCTGTGAAGATCTGGTTCTAATCCCAGCAATGGGAGACTTCCTTTAACAGCGATGGTTCCTTAAAACCATTAAGTTTTTGTTCTTTCCAAAAATCTTTCTTAGTAGCATAGTTAGGTGGACTGAGGATGTTCTGAGCAGTGGTAAAACTGAGTGCCACTCTTCCATGTAGCATTAATACTTCTGAAGGCCTATACGGTAATTAGATGAAAAAACTCTTTGCTATCTAAAGGTAACTACTATAGTTTCTGAGATAGGCTCTGCCCAGAATAGGAGGTTAGCAACATATTTCTCAAGCAAGTTCTATGGCTGTCACTAAAATGTCAACCATTGATCCAGTGGTAATATTATCTGAGATTCAATTACAGTGGATCAATGTTGGCTTTTTAACAATAACCTTTGTAACATGCTGGGCAGCACTGGAAATATATCTTACTCCACATAGCTTGTACCATTTGACAGCAGTGGTACTATTAACATACACAAACAGAAAAAGAACAAACCATTAAAGAATCAACTTTGAAATGTTTGTGAAACTTTGAGCACTAAACTCTGTCCCAAAGGAATAAAGGAAAAAAGTTATATCAAGTAGAGTTTGAGAAATTCTCTAACATTTGCCCAAATATTTTCCTTTCCATACATATATTCACCCACAGAAAGATCCTGATTTCTAAACCATAGAATGGTTTAGGTTGGAAGGGACCTTTGGAGGTCATCTAGTACAACCCCTCTGCAGTGAGCAGGGACATCTTCAACTAGATCAGGTTGCTCAGAGCCCTGTCCAACCTGACCATGAATGTTTCCAGGGATGGGGCCTCCACTACCAGTTCCAGTGTTTCGCCACCCTCGTTGTAAAACATTTTTTCCTTATATCCAGTCTAAATCTACCCTCCTTTAGTTTAAAACCATTACCCCTTGTCCTGTCACAACAGGCCTTGCTAAAGAGGTTGCCCCATCCTTCCTATAGACCCCTTTAAGCACTGTCTGCAATAAGGTCTCCCCGCAGCCTTTTCTTCTGAGGGCCCAACAACCCCAACTCTCTCAGCCTGTCCTCATAGGAGAGGTGCTCCAGCCCTCAGATCAATTCTGTGGCCCTCCTCTGGACCCCCCTCCAACAGGTCCATGTCCTTCTTGTGCTGAGGGCTCCAGAGCTGGACGCAGCACTACAGGTGGGGTCTCACCAGAGCAGAGTA
This sequence comes from Phalacrocorax aristotelis, assembly GCF_949628215.1. NCBI lineage: Eukaryota > Metazoa > Chordata > Aves > Suliformes > Phalacrocoracidae > Phalacrocorax > Phalacrocorax aristotelis. Next base: position 46,809,943 of record NC_134280.1, on the reverse strand, counting down.
GAGGGGCAGAATCACCTCCTTCACCTACTGGCCACGCTGCTTTTGATGCAGCCCTGGATACGGTTGACCGCCTGGGCTGCAAGTGCACATCACCGGCTCATGTCCAGCTTTTCATCCACCAGTACCCCCAAGTCCTTTGCAGGGCTGCTCTCAATCCCTTCATTCCCCAGCCTGTATTGATATCAGGGGTTGCTCCGACCCAGGTGCAGGACCTTGCACTTGGCCATGTTGAACCTCAGGAGGTTCTCACAGGCCCACATCTCCAGCTTGTCCAGGTCTCTCTGGATGACATCCCATCCCTCAGGTGTGTCAACTGCACTGCTCAGCTTGGTGTCATCTGCAGACTTGCTGAGGGTGCACTCAATCCCACTGTCTATGTCACGGATGAAGATATCAAACAGTACCGGTCCCAGTACAGACCCTTGAGGGATGCCACTCATCACTGGTGTCCATCTGGACATCGAGCCATTGACCACTACCCTCTTGGATGTGACCATCCAACCAATTATTTATTCACTGAACAGTCCACCCATCAAATCCGTATCTCCCCAGTTCAGAGAGAAGGATGCTGTGGGGGACCATGTCAAAGGCCTTACAGAAGTCCAGATAGATGACATCTGTTGCTCTTCCCTTTGTCCACTGATGTAGTCACTCCATCATAGAAGGCCACTAGGTTGGTCAGGCAAGACTTGCCCTTGGTGAAGCCATGCTGGCTGCCTCAGATCATTTCCCTGTGCTCCATGTGCCTCAGCATAGCTTCTAGGAGGATCTGTTCCATGACCTTCCCAGGCACAGAGGTGAGGCTGACAGGATGGTAGTTCCCAGGGCCCTCCTTTCTACCCTTTTTAAAGATGGGCACAATGTTTCCCTTCTTCCAGTCCCCAGGGACCTCACCTGACTGCCATGACTTTTCAAATATCATGGAGAGTGGCAAATGGAAAAACACTCTTTCATATCAGAGTCCTTGACGTTACACTGTTTTTTGTTTTTCTAGCAGTTCCTTCAGAATCAGTCTGATTACTCCATGTAACACAGTTCAGTATTTTCAGGCCTTTATTTGCAAGTTTTTTCCTTTCTTTATCTGACCAGAAAAATTAATCACAGCACTAAGACATATGTTCAGTTTCTCATGCAGCGTTCATGACTGATGACAGATAAATTCATTCTTTCCTGTAAAAGAGGAATAGTAACAGGGTTTTTTTCCCCAGTCTATTGTTTTAACCTGTGGTTTTGGCCACAGACTCTATGTTACCAATGGGCAGTTCTGGGAACAAATTCCACTGTGATGCAGAAAAATAAATTAAAACTTCTCCCAGTTTTAGAGGGAACTTCACACAGGTTTAAAACAATAATACCAGAGCAGATGTTTTTTTCCTGATTTGTCATTTTTCACAAAACCTTTATGGGTCTATTAATTTTGTTTCTGCAATACCTAAATAGGCTGGGAAAATGTACTGTTCTTTCCTCTTCTCCATGTCCAGCTGCATTTACCAGTGGATAGCTAAGGGAGACAAGAAATAGGAAAATCAGAAGAAAGATAAGTATTTGTCATGAGAAGCTCCCATATATTTTGGATCATTTGATTGTGGAATTAATATGTGTGAGTGTTAAAATGTCTTATTGCTTTTTTTTCCCCAAAAAAGCTACACTATACTGTCCAAGACAAGGCTGAAATTGTTCAAAACTCAGCACCTTTTTCCCATTAACTATTACTCTTTCCGATTAATTTTGACATAACGTTGTTACAGAAATATTAATGCAACTCCATAGTCCTTTTCTGCTATAATCTTTAGATACCACAGAGGAAGATGATTAAAAGCTTTCCAAACCTTTTCAAATTGGGGATCACTCTTTCCTTCTATCACTTCCTATGGCTGTTAAAATAAAAACCACCAAAACCATGCTGTTCTATTTGTCTTAAAGGACTCAAAAGTAAAAAATGGCAGTTCAATATATCTCTCAAGCTGTGTAGCTGTAGCTGAGCATTCCTATAATATTTGAGATATATTAAAGACAATCTAAAATGAGGACTAGCTTAATAGTAATGGTGGTAGGCAGGTATTATCAGGAACAAAGGCAATAGGACTTGTGGATAGTATGTCAGCCTTTGCACATTGCAGAAATGTCTCCAGCTATTTCTCATTGGCCTTTCTATCGTTTGTCATCAGAATAAGATACTACCTTCTGACTCTAAGCATCTCCATGAATCGGGACACAGTGGTCAGTAACTGTCTGTACACACTTACCCACACACAAAGTTTAACAGAGCTGCAAGGGCCAGCTCCTCACAGGCATTTACTGCAACTGCAGGTGACATGTTTGTGCAGGCTCAGGTTAAGGCTCTATATTTACATAGAGTAGCCATGTCAGTGTATCACTTGGAAATAATTCTGCTTGTCACTTAAATGGTGTAGTAAATAAGAAAGGTAAAAGTGAACAATCCAGTGAATACAGGGATTTTCAGAAAATGTGTTTCATACAAATTTAGTGGTAGACTGAGGCAAACTAGGGCAAATTACCCTGAGTCTGTCATTTAGAAGGCTTTCGTTTCCAGCAAGGGGGTGTGAAAGGCTTTCGTTCCTATATCAGTGCAGTATCTGGCCTTTCTACTGAGTGTAGTCACCAATACAGCTTTAAAATTGTATTACTTGCCAAAAGAGTATCCAAGGGCTACCTGCAAATCAAGGATAAATTCATATCTTCCCATTTCACCCCATTAGAGGGGATAAAAAAGAAGGCGCAGAGAGTTTTCAAAGGCCTGCTTTGGGATCTGTTCATCTCCATGACCATAGTCTGGGTTCCAGGATGATTTAAAGACACTTTCAGGTCCCCAGCCACAGAAGTCACTACTGAAAGGCCATGGAAGCTTGGGCTGCCCAGTCCATACCTGTCACATCCTGCATAACTGGAAGGTGGGAATTTTGAACGTCTTCCTTTCCTCAGACTTCAGGGAACTCCACCTCTTTTTTCCCCACAGACACTGAGAGTATGCAGAAAGCAACTTTGGATAGGAAAATACTGCCGAGCTATATAAGCATGGCAGAGCCCCAAGGGATCTTGATCTTAAATCATGCAGGGAGGTGACAGACAAGCAGGAACAGAGGGAAAGGCCACCACTGCCTTTCGCTGGTGGGAGAGGGGAGGAGGAGTGTTTGCATGTTAAACTGCAAAAGCAGGCTGTGTTTCATGGAAGGTCAGGCATGGAAGGAGAAAGGAGAGGTATAAGTTGTCAAGCCAGACCAGAGATACGCTTTGCCTTGTCCAGGATGGGATCTCCAAAAGGGCCACTACATAACGCTTTTTGTGAAAAAGTTATAAATTGACCTCCTCACTCCTTCAAGCACTCTAGTGAAGAGGAAACCCTTAACTTGGTGACAAATCAGCGTGTGCTTTATCACATTGAAGGGAGCCTGGCTATTGACAGATAATTGATAACAATGATGTGCTTGAGAATATAGTCTTGATAGAAGTAAATACTAAATAATTGAAGTGTACAAAGAGATAATTTCTCACTAGATTTAGACAGCTGAAATTACACAAATGGACTTTACTGGTATAAAAAAGGTTGGAATTGGTCCCAGCATTGCTCCTCTTGTAAATCAGCTCACCAGAATAGTAAAGTTAGGAATTTGACAGTAAAGTCCAGGATAATCAGCAGCCACATTCTAACATTAATCTGTCATTTAAATCTATCTAGATATCTTCTTTTTTATTTTACTGTACAAGTGAATGGTATGGTTATATCTCTAAATGTCTAGTCTGAGACATATGGCCTCAGCCCAGGTGACATTTAATTCAAGTATTGTGCATCACTGACACTGCTCACAGAATGCATTGGTACTGAGTATATGAAAAAGAGGAGCAGAACAAGTCCTCCACTGTTAGCTAGTTCCCTAACTGAGCCCATCATTACAGAAAAGAGCTGCGCCCTGGAGATTCCTGTAACCTTTAACAAACACACCAAAGACAAGAAAATTACTTCAAAGTAGTCACACTTAAGGCTGTTGTTTGCTTCCAGGTTCTAACTATCTGTAAGAACATTAATGTAATTAACAGCGTGATTTCCCACACTTGCCCCTCCCCAAAGAGTGTTCATTAGGGAGAAAAGTAATATGAAATTGTTAATTCCTGAGTAAAAATTGCACTTGTGCTACTTGTAGATGGAGTATTATCATGTGCTTTAAGAAGCCAAACTTGAAATGGAAAAATTTAAGTTTGCTGCCAGAGAGCTCTTAGACGAACTTGGGCAAATCATCAAGCTTTTTTGTAGAAGACATTGAGACAGAGATATCTTAATTACTTGAAATTCAAGCTCTTTTCAGAAGGTATTGGTTTTAAAATTCCATACAGGGTTTGTACAGTGCTTGGATCAACCAGATGTCAATGACTTCCATGCTACAAATGTACATCAGGAGTAGGTCTACTTACTCTTAACTTGTAAGTTTATCCAGACTACTTCTTAGTTGTTGGTCTGTGGAATATTTCTTTGCTTGATCATTAATTAGGTAGAGCAATATCCCAGTTAAAAAATATTTCCATAAAGGAAAGATGCTGCAAATACTTAGTGGGAGCTACTCCTTCAGTTCTGTAGAAAAACTGTAGAATATAAAGAATGCTGAGAGGAAAAGAGACATATGCACCCACATCCCAGACTAATATGCACTGTTCTGACAAGATATATTCAGCCCATATTTCTCTGGTGTCTGAGTCACCACTTACTTTCCCTGTCATTTTCACAATGAAAGGAGAATGATGCTTTCTCCAGGCATAGTGGAAAAAGGTGATGCCATTTATAAAAGGCAGTGTGTAGCTGTACGCTTCTACGGGAGAACTTATCTTGGGCCGCATATCTCCGGGACACAGGGCTCTACCCACCCTGGGGACAGTGATGCACAGACATCAATATGATGGATACAAAATGTCCGTTAATTTAGCTGCGTCACACGCTTATATAGCTCTTGCACTTCCTGTTCCTGCCACTCCTATGGGGAGGAGTCTATCTTTCCGTCACATCCCGTGATCTTCCGGTCGCCGATCCCTGTCTATTCCCCTACAGCAGTGTAGTACCAATGGTAATTATTCACCTTTGTGCTATGATTCAACCTTCTTCCCAAATACACTTTGTTTCAGAACAAAGACATAAACAATGCCGTATCTATGTCTTAAATCAAAGCTTCTTTAACCAAAACATACAGAGTGTAAACTTCCTGTGGCCATTGGTAGGATACCTTGGGGATTTCCAAAAGCATCTTAAAAAAGAGAAATTGCATGCATATTTCATTTTATTCACAGCACTTAATCAGGAGCTTTATTGAGGTGCACATTTTCTGCAGTTCCTTTGGGCAGAGAGGTGTGTTTCTGGCGATACGAATGAGGGTCAGACTGTATCTTTTTCATCAGATGGTCATAAATTACTTTCTCCTGCTTAGTTAAAAGTGTGTGTTCTTTTTTATAGAAACACATGGATAATTCAAACCTACTATGGCAAAATAACAGTGTCCTAATATTTTCCTCGGAGTGAACCATTAGGACATCTGAACTTCAGCTTCTGCCCCACACATACTAGCTGTAACTTAAGTGATAAGTTATTTCACTCAAAAAACTCAGCTTGCCAATCAAAATATAGTAAGTGGGGTCAAGCAGAGAAAGAAGATACCGATGTGAGAGCTGAGTTAACCAGAATCAATATTTATAGCTGATTTTTTTCCTTATTTGCTTATGCTATAAAATTAAGATATTAATACTTATTGACCTCATGGAATGTTGTAAACTTCTAAATTTGAAGGAGCTGTGAAGTACTAGATCTGATTACTAATTAACACATTTTTTAATGTAAATATGAATATGTAGTTCTATGTAGAATGTGCAAACAAATGTAGTTAGGTAGTTCTCATCTACAAACTATCTGTGTAGTTGCTAACAATTTATCTAGCAAAGTTTACTTGCTAATGAGCACCAAGGTATTTGTATTTAAATTTCAATACATGTTTCTGCTATTAAGTGAGAGATTTTTAATGCCCGATCTAGTGGAAATTAATCAGTCAGTCAAATATGTCCAGGATAATAGGAGCACTGCAATTGCAAAGGTTGTGCAGAAATGTGGGGGGGTTTAACAACTTAATCTGGACATTCCTTCTTCAGCATACATTTCCAGTTACTCTACATTGCTGTTGATAGATGCCATGTGTTCAAGCTTCATGTCAGTTAACTCTTACCAATGAAACTTAGCAGCTAGCAGAATTTTTACCAACATTTTCTACAAGTTTTGATGGAAGTTGGATCTTACACCTGCGAGTGCAGACTACTTGTTTAAGATGTCCACTTTCGTGAGGCTTTAAAAAGGCCTGAAGTTCAGGAAGAAATGTGACCTTGTGATTATAAGAAGAAGGGCTGAGGTTTAGGGGATGGGATTTCACACCATTTATTTAGTAAAACTGGGTATACAGAAAAGGAAAACATATTTGCAGAAATTTACCTGATAGTTATTTCCCACTAGATTTCATTGAAATATTATGCATTTTCAATGTGGAAAAAAATCAGCCAATGATATTGTACTTGTTGATTGTCAATGACTGTCAACTTCTACAGGTAATTAGACATATATTATCGTTAAACACATCACACTGGGAAGAAACTTCTAAGAAAACTCTTAATAGAATCAATGGCATTTTCCTCAGAAATGCCATTTCTGGAGAAGGAGAAGTCTTAGGCACAATTCAGTCACTCCTAGCTGCATCTTACAAATGAAGAAAATCACTGCTCATTTATATTATTCCTGAATATGAGTTGTTCTGCTTTTTGTAAATAGATTTTGTTTAATCTTAGAAAGTTGTAAGTAGTAAATTCAGCCATTTTTGGCATTCCTTTGCTTTGATATGAGAAAGTATGTCAGGCTTTGCTGGCAGAGGACAGGCTGCAACCACTTTTTAGAATACAAGGCTAAAGACTAGAGTTTGATGACACTTTTGCACAAGCAGTAAAATGAAGTCCTTGATCCCCTAGAAACTGCAAAATACAGGTGAATTTCTGTGAATATTTTCAGCTCAAATAAATAGGGAAATATGTTAAGAACATAGAAATACTAATTTATTTTTAGGATTGCTGAAATGCCTTGATGGGCATTTGACAATAAAACTTTTCAACAATTCTTTGGTTGCAAAAAGAATTATAAAAATTATTGAAAATACAAACACAAAAGCTATTTTGTTTTGGATAAGGGAAATGTCAGGAAGGTCACCCAAAGATTTTTCTGCTTTATTTTGTGGGGTTTGTTTTCCCCAAATATTTCCATTCTCTGCATTTTTCTTTGGATTCAACATAAAGTTAGTATTTTTCTGAGGTTTTCAATTTTTCTCTTGCACCATCTGCCATTATTGGCTGGCCACTGCAGTATTCTCCTCCTGTGCTTGGAAGAGGCCTGTAAGAACACAGCCAAAGTTGGTGCTCCAAGGACAAACACAGTACCATTTCACCAAGAGCTACTTTTTAACATATGAGACAAAAAATATCACAGCACTTGTATTTCAGTTGCAGCTGCCCTTGGATTCTGTTCTTGTACTCTTCTTCACAATCACAAAAACTAGTCAGAGTGTGGCACTGTATTTTAGTACAGAAGAGACAGTTAAGCATTCCTGTGATGCAATCTATATAAATTCTTAACACGTGACAAAAAGTCCTACATACCTGATGTCCTGGTTTATGCTGGGATACAGTTAACTTTCTTTTTAATAGCTGGTACAGTGCTGTGTTTTGGATTTAGTATGAGAACAATGTTGGTAACACACTGATGGTTTAGTTGTTGCTAAGTAGTGCTTACACTAGTCAAGGACTTTTCCAGCTTCCCATGCTCTGCCAGGTACACAAGAAGCTGGGAGGGGGCACAGCCAGAACAGCTGATCCAAACTGGCCAAAGGGATATTCCATACCATATGACGTCATGCCCAGTATATTAACTGGGGGGAGTTGGCCAGGGGAAGCAGCAATTGCAGCTTGGGGACTGGTGAGGTGTTGGTCAGTGGGTGATGAGCAGTTGTATCACTTGTTTTATTTTTCATGGGTTTTACTTCTCTCTCTCTCTCTCTCTCTCTCATTGTTTTCCTTTTCATTACAATGTTGTTGTTGTTATTGTTGTTATTATTATTAAACTGTCTTTATCTCAACCCACGAGTTTCTTACCTTTGCCGCCCTTTGGATTCTCTTCCCCCATCCTGCAGTGGGGCGGGGGGGTGGGGAGCAAGCGGCTGTGTGGTGTTTAGCTGCCTGCCAGGTTAAACCACAACACCTGAATACAACATGAATGAAAGAATTGCTCTTACCTCTTTTAATAGTAAGAAACACACACTCAGTATTTTCTGAACTGTTTGGCTCTCTCTTTATTGGTGTTTCCTCTTGCATTTCTAACATACTGGGGCACTTTTGGATACCTCTATATTTACCATAGTCATCTTTGTTACACTAGGCTAAAAGTTAGGGTGTTAGTTTTGTTGTTTTCAGCAATTCCTGAAAATTTTAAATTTTCCTTATTTTAGAACAAATAAAAGTCTGGCTTATGACCATTAATTTCCACTGATGATTAGCCATGTTAATATAAAAGTTTTTTAGAAAAACAAACATGTAGATAAAATATAATATTTAAAATGGATAGACAACTCTTTATAAGGAGCTACTTCCTATTATTTAGGGAAAGCTGATCTGAAACTATTTCCTCTTATGTATTCTGAAAGGTTTTTTGCTAACTTTTCAGCTGCAAAATATAATAGCCAAAACTCATTTTCAGATGAAAACTGCTGTAAACCAAAAAAAGTTTAGGCAATAAATCAACAGATTCTGGAGTTGTTGGATGTTTTGTGGCTTTTAAAGTTTTTTGAATGAAACTTTGAGGCAGGCATCAGTCAACAATACAATTTTTAATGTAAAAGTTTTTCCAGCAAGTCTTTAACCAAGTACAAGTTTAAGGGTTACACTGTTGATAAACTGTAGTTTTGGGAGCAAAACATGAATATGTTCTTTCAAAAAGGTCAAAAGGCTGCAAGCAATCCCTCGAGGCAGATTTCCTTAATCGTGTCCTTTTGCTATACTAAAACACTAATAAATTTCCTGAAGAAGAATTCCCCTAGTGTTTTAGGGGAATTGGTCAAAAACGGAAAAAAGCTAAATTTGTGTCTCACCTCTGAAACTCTTAAACTACCTCCAGATTCAGCAGGAAGCTCATGACTTCTCCTTATCTCTTCTCAGGACTGTGCTGGAACCTGAAGTGCAACACCAAAAAGCACTGGGGGATCCCGAGTCAGAACTTTTTCTATCCTTAATATTGCTGAAAGGGAAAACAATGTATGTAATTAAGATCAAAAGTCAGGGAGAGGAAGGGAGAAAAAGAGGCACATACAACCCCAGGGCATGGCTTCTCAAGGACACGTGGGGACAGTTCATTTCACCTGGGGAAATCTATAGATTTTGAATCTGAGCTGTAAAACGTTATAATACTAGCTCAGATTTTCACCTATTGTTACCTTCTACTCGTTTTTGCAATGTGTTGGTTTATTCTTTTGGATTATAGTGCATTCTAATCACTATATCTTTTATTATAAGTTTTTCCTCTTTCAAGAATTTCAGTATAACTTAAAGAGGACCAACATGTGGGAATGTGATTTAGATGCCCTAATATACCATTTCTGTTCTTCTAGCTGTAAAGTACTAAGAGCCGAGGTAGAACTTCAGAAAAGTATCCGAGTGAACAGCTTTGTCTGCCTTTGACTGTGTCTTTTGGTTTCTGTGAGCTGTTAGATGTTGTTCCAAGCCCCTTTCCCTGCAGGATACAAGGCTAAGAAGGATTATTCAATCATCAAAACCCCACTGGCTCAGCTTATGACACAGAATCCTCTGAACTCACTGGGGAATTTATGCATGTCTTCTGGGGTGCTTCAGGCCCAGTTTTTGTCTCCCTTGGTAATTTAGTTGGCAAAAATGCTTTTAAAGTTGAGCCCTATAACCAAAGGGGCAATGGAAGTATGTTGCTAGAAGCTGATTTACCCCGAAGTCAGAAATTATACTTAGACTAATTGCACAATGAAATATACATTCCACAGATTCCTTTTCTCACATAGGAAGCTCTGTGCCACTGAGTCCTTTTCACAGTCAAGCAGCAGACTGATGGGCTCTTCTCTGCAGAAGAAGTAGCACTGCTCTGTGATTTGAGTGAAACTCAAGATTTTTGTTTCTCCATTTGTAAAACCAGATATAATTGTACTTATTAATCAAATAGGATTTTATTGACCACTAGCATTTTCAAAGTGATCTTTTTCAAAAGAGGTAAAAAGTGTAATTATTTTTTAAATTGCTGATTTCACAGATGTTGATTTCTGCTTTAATGCAATTTGTGATTATTTCAACTTCTGTCCCTGTTCTTGGATAAAATGCTGGATCTGCAACAGAATTAGCATTGTTTTTAAAAGAGACAGTCCCATCATTCTCTTAGTTATTAGTGGGAAAATACATTATATTACCATTGGAAATATGCAATGCTTTCTGATACAGTTCTTATGATTACTTATATCAGGACAAAAATTGCCCCTATTTTATATAAACAATGCCATCTGAAAGTTTCTAGCTGTCTTATGATTTGAATCACTCAGCATTCACATTGGGACTTCAAGGTACTAGAACGTGTACCTTCAGCAATAAACAAAGCCTGCTTTAGTGTACTTAAGTACTGATTAGAAACAAATAAACCTTGGAAAAGGCACATCTCATTCAGTGGGTGTAAGGTAGAAGCAAAAATCAGATATTTGTCCTTGCAGTTTGGGATCAAGCTAGAAATTGCACTTGCAAACCTGAATCATAGTTCTGTGACCACATCTGTTCTTACCTTTCACATCACAACACCTGTACATCAGTTTTCTAAACGAGTTAATTTCAAAAGAGCAACCAGAGCATTTGTAAACAGTGCAAGAGATCTGACAGTTTTCTTGCTCTTTACTTTGTGTCTAGTCAGACATTTGAACCTAAAAAGCACACTATTGGTAGTTCATCTGTGATGAATGAGGCCATTGACTGACTAACTGCTATTTACACAGCAGGTTCGTTTTTCCAGCCTGGAATACAGTCCCCACCTCTCGCATATATGTAGATCAATGTTATATGTAATATAATTGAACAATCATAGCTGAAACTGAATAGCAGAACTGTAGTCTGTGTTCAGGCCATGAAGGAATCTTCCATTATAGTAGATATTTTCCAGGCTACACAGGAAGAACTGATCCCAGAGCACTACTGTTTTATCTTAAGGTAAAGATTCATATCTCTGACATGGGTGAAAATGGCTGGTATTGTGCTACCATCCATCACACTTCTTTTATCTCTGCATGTATGCATTTTTGTTGTGAGACACCATACCTTTCTCTTCCAAGGGTCAATAAGTGTCAAGAACTGGCAGACCTCAAAAGCATTAATCAAGGAAAAAGGCAGTCTCATGGATCTAGCTATACAACTGATGTCTCTATTCTTGTTTTTTATTCCACATCCTCACACCTATAAAACCTGGCTTTTGCAGAAATGGGCACTCACTATGTGTGTTTTAACAGAGAGGGACCCAAACAGAGTGGCCTGTCTGGAACACCACAGTACAGTTTGTCCTGAAGAAAGGTATTTCACATTAGCGGTGTTTCCTTGTACTCTGTGAAATTATGTTGGAGAGGGGTAGGGTGCAGTGTGTACCTCTGAAGAATTTCAGTGATGAGAAGAGGAGGTGGGAAGGTACCTGGATGCTTTGCAAAGTAGCAAGGAACCTGTAGGGTATACAAAGTGCTGTATAGCCAAGTGAGATATATGCCTACAGTAAGAAGGCCTGAGGCCCCAATTCAATGTTAGAATAAAGAGATTTTCATAGTTATTATATCCTACTTCACCAGGATAGCTGGATTTAACTTTTTGGCTGTCAATAGTTACTGCCACTTATCACCTAATAATAGTAGTACTATTCAGTTTTCCTTTAGATTTCTTGAATCAAATGTTAAAGAGAGAGAAATGCGGAATGTAAGATTAGATCTCTTGACACACGATAGGAAGAGGCATATTTTGGTGGAAACATCAACTGATTGCATTGTAAGATGAATCTGAATGTTTCTTTCCTGCGCGATAGTGATTTGAGGTTTCTTTCTTCTTCCTGCAGTAACTGTTGTCCAATCACTAGACCCTCTAATATTACCATTATCAATTAAGGGAGATGAAGCAACAAAAAGTTCTGTAATTCTAGGCTAGTTGTTGGCTACGTTTCCCTACAATCTTTGTGAATTTTATGAAAATGCCACACAATCCCTGTGCCTCACCCCGATTTCATTTAGCACCTCCAAACAAGATTTGATTGCTTAAATTTTATTCTATCAGAGCATCCCAGTGCAGGACTGTTGCTGACAAAACAGCCTCCTCTGCTTTGTCCAATTTGGCTGTAAATGACTAAATCAGTGTGACCGCCAGAAAAATCTCCTAGATGATTATTCTGTAGCCTGTACTGCCAATATAAAGCACTTCCCATTTATCAGAACACTTCACAAAAAGGAACTCACTAATTGAACAGGTGGCTATTTATTTCAGAGAAGGGGAAACTGAGATAATTCCTGATAGAAGATAACACAGAAAATAACTTCTGGAATATTTCTAAGAAATTTAATGTACTGTTACAGTTATGCTCAGACTGCCAGGTCCTGCCAGAACATATACTGTGTAAAATCCTCATCTGCTATGCTACTCTGCAACTTTATATCCGTTTTATTATTCTTAGCCTCTAACTCAGTTATGGCAGAACGACTTTCCAAAGCTCTGATCTCTCAAAGACCTCAGGCCCACCCTACAAACACACACATTTGTTTAATTTTTAATGAATAGCCCCACTGCAGGTATGGAGAATCAGGTCATGTTTAACATTACATTTCAAAGAACCTAGTGGGATAAAATAGATTAATATCCTTAGTGCTACTAGATATTATAAATTTCAAGCTGCACTCCTCAGGACGTAAGCTTATCTTTAGCTAGCCCTGGATTAGAAAAGAACTTTGCACTACACATGTACTACAGTGTACAGTGCTTGAATAAGTATCCTGCATCTTTCTCTGATGCATCTGTTACTGATCACTGCTGAAAGAAGACACAAAAACTGGAGTGTGTTGTCTAAACAAGCATTGCAGCTCCTATGCTGCTGCTGACTTCAGTGGCAAAGGGTATTTTGGGTAGATTTTACAGTTCAACTCTAAATGACTGCGCTGGCCATGGAAAAGGCAAAAGTAGTTTCAGAGAGACACAGTGCCCTGCAGGACTTAACTGGACAGGCTTTTTAGGGCAATGAGAAAAAACCGCACTATTTCCTAGTTTTCCTAAAGAGCTATAGAAGACATTTTATTTCAGATTCTGGTTTCTTTTCCCATTTTCTTTGGTACCTCATTAAATATAATTTCTAAAGGCAGCTCAGTAGATCAGACATTAGAATAGCCTTACTAATTTCACCCCTTTTATGAATTTTTTTCATTTCTTTTCTCTTCTTTTCATTCCCAAAGTACTTGTCAAAAATCATTTCAACTCCTACACATAGACACAACATTTGGGTCATTCTTTTTTGATGTGCTTTTCCCTACAAAAATTAACTGACTCCATAGTGTTCTACTCTCCCCTCTTTTTTCCTCTTTTCCAAACATTTCCAACAATTTCCCTTGGGCCAAGGCCAATTGTATGAAGTTTAACAAGGCCAAGTGCTGGGTCCTGTACTTTGGTCACAACCCCATGCAACGCTACAGGCTTGGGGAGGGGTGGCTGGAGAGCTGCCTGGAGGAAAAGGACCTGGGGGTGCTGGTCGACAGCTGTCTGAACATGAGCCAGCCGTGTGCTCAGGTGGCCAAGAAGGCCAATGGCATCCTGGCTTGTATCAGGAATAGTGTGGCCAGCAGGAGCAGGGAAGTGATCGTGCCCCTGTACTCGGCACTGGTGAGGCCACACCTCGAACACTGTGTTGGTTTTGGGCTCCTCAGTACAAGAAGGACATTGAGTTGCTGGAATGTGTCCAGAGAAGGGCAACAAAGGTAGAGAAGGGTCAGGAGATTCTTATGGGTCTTATGAGGAGCAGCTGATGGAACTGGGGTTGTTTAGCCTGAGAAGACAAGGCTGAGGGGAGAGCTTATTGCTCTCTACAGCTACTTCAAAGGAGGCTGTGGTGAGGGGGGTGTTAGTCTCTTCTCCCAGGTTACTAAAAAGAGGACAAGAGGAAATGGCCTCAAGCTGTGCCAGGGGAAGTTTAGGTTGGATATTAGGAAAAATGCCTTTACTGAAAGAGTGGTCAGGCATTGGAACAGGCTGCCCAGACAGAGAGGTGGTAGAGTCACCATCCCTGGAGGTATTTAAAAGACGTGTAGATGTAGCACCTCAGGGCATGGTTTAGGAGACATGATATTGTTGGGTTGATGGTTGGACTTGATGATCCTAGAGGTCTTTTCCAACCTTAATGATTCTATGATTCTATTATAACCCTTCCTTTACCAAGCCACATGGGTAGATTTTCACCCTGACATTTCGAGCTGAGCAAGTAAATTGCAGTTGTTAATACACTCAGTCAAAGCTTTCTGCCACATGGGGATTACCTGCAAGAAGATCTTGATCTGAATTGTATTAGATACTTGAAGACTTTTGATATCTTTTAGATTTTGTTAATCTCTGGACGATCACAAATATTTATGCTGCCTTCTTTGTGACAGGTTGAAGAAACTCATGTAGCACTGATTGCTTCACATTATTTTATATGGCAAAACCGGAGCTCACAGAAGTGGAAAAAGTGGGCTAAAGTATGAGTGAAAATACTAATTTGTAAACGTCAACATATTCACAGGTATATGTTTCAGTGACTCTCATCTTTCCACACTCTTGTTTGTTGGAACTTAAGCCTATGGTAGCTTTCAGTGCAATACTTTCTTTTGATACCATAAGTCTTTCTCCAGAGCCATGCATTTGAATCCTTCTACCAGTCATCCTTGTTCAATCTGTTTCTGATTGATTTGGAGAGCAATAACATTGCAGGAGACCAGACAACACTTTTCACAGACTACATCAAAGCAATTTCCAAATGGACAGTTTCAGTGAGCTGTTATATTTCCTCTGTTCTCAAGGAGTGAGGCCAATGTACAAAGCCAAGAGAGAAGTAACAATGGTAGCAAAGTACCACTGCACAATTACTGAGCTCTTGATTAACCCAAAAATATTTGGCTGCTCTCTTTTTGACTGAAGAACACTGACATTTCATCACCTTTCCAAAATGCTTAAAAGCCAAAGTCTAAGAAGTTTTGGTATGACTGTTCTGTTTCAAGAATCTGAACTTTCTCCATATTTCACTTATGAAGCTTCTTCATTTACAGCACTTACTACTTGAGAGTGAAAGGAATAAAGTATCTGGAAAGCCAGTAAGAATGCAAAGAAACTGTTGACGTCTACACTTAGACTTTCTTATAAAGTAAGAAATTTTGGTCAGGGAAATATAGTCTTTCCATCTGGGAAATGTAGTTGATCAGTATTGCTCAATGACTGTACTTATTCCCTGGGACTTGAACCAGCATTCTGCCTGCAGCTTTTAAGATTTAATTCTCCTTGAAAATCACATTTTCTACTGCAGTCTGGTGACTAAATTTGAGGAAAGAAGATGAGAAGAGCAAAATGAAGAGGTGAGGCGTCTGTCCTAGTCCCTGTTCTGCTACAGAGCTGCCATGTGACTTTGGACAAGACACTTAACATCTGCACCTTATTGCTTCCTAGACAAGGCTGTCCTGCCTTTGAGGGGGGCTGTGAGCTTCGATTTTTTAACACCTTTGTACAGGACCACTCAAAACTGCAAAATAGAGGCTTTCATTGTTGTAACTAAAAAATTGAGACTTCAGCTCAGTAAAAACTAAAAATCAGCACTTTCTTCTTGTTGCCCTAGGGATGATGATGTAGATTCAGTTGAGTAAATGCAGGAAGGCTCTGAGAGATGGGAAGACTAACAAATCACAGCATAAACGAATGAACAGAAACATCCGGCACAAGTTTTCCTAGCTGTCGTCACCTCTGTTGCTTTGATTAATAGGGCACAATGCAATAAACAGTGCTGGAGGACAAACCGAGTAGCAAAGAATTGTAACTGACAATTTGCTGCTAAAACACGTAGTCCCTTGCAAAACTTATTGATTAATGGAGTCTCTCTACTAGCATAAAAAATATACACACAACAGAGGGAAACAAATTCGAGTAAATACTCTCATTAGGAAACTCAGCACCATGCAGCATTTAATCTGTCTGCTATTCAACAACAGCAGCACATGCAAGTAACTTTCCTCTTTTGTTATTACTCACACGAAGCTATTAATCATCAGACAACAAACAAAAGACCAAAAGGGATGAGCCTGTTTCTCCCGTGATGCAGCTACTGAAGAGGGCAGTGAACCCAGGGAGGGGTGCAAAGCAGCCCCCCAGGCCTGGTCTCCACCAGGGGATCGTGGGAGGGGGCGTGCACTGAGGATGGAAGAGGTGCACTCTTCTTGCGGCAGTGATACAGGGTGCCGTCAGCAGGACCCTGAAGTCACCTTTCCTTGCCAGCCAAAGTTTTTAGTACAACACTGCCATCTATTGCCTAAACTTCCAGATTTGAAGGAGGCTGGATGTTACAGGGTGGGCTGTCTTGTACAATGGTCCCAGATCTGAAATCATATGCGGCACCCCACTAGCCAAACACCACAGAAGTTACATCCTAGGCCTATCCTTTGATCTTCCAGCCCAAGCATATTACCATGACAGGTTGCTGGCTCAAGGCTGTGCAATGAAATATAAACTGACCAGACTGGACATTTACAGATAAGGCAATGTGAAAGAGGAGAGGTGCTCTAACTGTTCAGTTCTGACTAAACCCTTCTGAATTAACCTGCATTAGCCTTTTGAATACCACACTGAACTGGAGATTTATTCAGAAGGTGTACAAAAGGAGAACCTGAAAAGCTGCCTTCAAATGGTTACCGTACTAGAGCAATACTAAATAATCCAAAGGTCAAAGGAGGGAGAGGAGTTCTTGTACAAATTACTGACTTATTAACAGAACATTAAATCACTCTAAAAGCAATACTTTAGCTGAGTGTAAACGCAGGCAAATGTTTTTCCCACTTCTAAAACAGGCTGTTTGCAAAGTTCACCCACCGCTTGCTATTCAGCCTGAAATGCACATTTCGTAATTCATTATGGCACACCATTAAACAGATAGATAAACATAGATTTGTAGAAATATAACTCAGAGTTTAAGCCATCACTTTCAGATCTGTAACTGTCACTCTGTTGCTCCCAGAGGGAGAAAAGGATTCTGGGGCTGGTCAAGAAACAGAGACCCAGATGCTGTTCGATGAATCCTTTAAGTTTCAGTTTTGAAAAAGAATAAGTTGTGTGCTTAGCTATTCCAGGGAAACAAATTGAATTAGGTCTGTATGACAGAAAGAATATAGAGGATTAGACTTTCTGTATTGGCAAGGAGTAGACCAGGACACAAAAATGGGTAGCAATCACAATATGAAAGCTTTCACCCACAGAAAGGCCAGGTCCAGAAAGTGTAAAAAATTCAATTGAAATCTCTGTGTTTTCCTCCTTTCTCAAACTGTAGGCAGTACTGTCCTACCAAAGTGATTAAAACTACTACATTAGATTTTATTACTCTGTAAGGTTTCATCTTTTGAAACGGGCTTATTTAAGTCTCTCTTATGAACTGCACTAGCTACCCACGTGAGCTCAGTGCTATGAGAAAACACACGAACTCTGGGGTAAAGGTCCTAGGGTTAAAGACAATTGATAGGGAGGATATACTAGGCCACATGAAATCATATTTAATCTCTCTGAGAATTCTGGAAATACACTAGTGAATTGTCAGTAGGATAATTTGCAAAATATGTCACCCCAATGTTCTCATGATGGAGTAACTCTGATCACAAAGACAGCCAAGTCCACAGCTCCTGTAGGCTCTCTCAGCCCACCTACCTCTTGCCTGTTCTGTCACATTTCACAGCTGTCATGTTGTTTGAATAGGAATTTAACAACTTGGTGTGATTTCTAAAAAAAAGGAAAATATTTGAATTTTTCCTCTACATTTTGTATGTGAGAACTCTTTTATGATTCATCTTCCTCCAAAAAAACCATTTTGTTTCCTTGATTTTAATTCTGTTACGAGGGCCTTTCCCAATTTATATTGCAAGCCTACCATTTTTGTCTTTTTATGTTCCTATTTACAAAAAAGGAGGAGGAGGGTAGAGGACGAATAAAAGAAAAAGCGCTAAAAAAATTAAAAGAATTGATGGAAACAGACATTTGGTAGTGACACTAAATAATTAAAAACAAAACTTAGAAACCTTTGATGTAATGTTTAAAGCAGCTGCAATCCTGATGACACAGACTTTTTTGTATCCTAGGTCAACAAAACAATGTAAATTTCAACTTCTTTTAGCAAGGCCCAGGACACTAGCAAAGTGAGTCTCTATGGGCTCCGTTATTACTAGCTCAGTGGGAATTTATCTATTATTTATAAATGTTTGTGCTTGGAACTTCTGTATTCTACTATATATAGGGATTTACTTCCTCAATGATACCACAATGCCTTTGTTTGGATTTATCAAGCTTTGGTCTTTAGTCGTCAGCCAGAACTCTTGTGACCCCAGCTGATATTTCATGTACAGGACCCAGATGACTCTGCAGATGATCTGTGTTTGTTAAGACAACATCGCTACTCTCCCACATGCCCTCCCAGAAAGGAAGGGTTCTAACAGAGCTTTCACTAACCAACCTACATAGACTATGTCATCTCTAAAGAAGCTGCTGTGAAAAATAAGAGTGCATTCAAGTAAAATAAGATTCTACAGACTAGCCCAATCAATATTTCCCCAGATACAGAGGTCTATATTTAAACATTTCAATGATAAAATTACTCATTGACTTGCCTTTTCAGTTTTGCTTGGGTATGTCTTAACTGCTTCCACGAATTCAATCCAACAGCTTCACCGTATCTGAAGATGAAGGAAGGAAAGGAAAAAGGGACTGAAAAATTTCGGTAATGTAGAGCACAAAGAAAGACCTCTTATAACGTTTTTAAGGGCTAGAACATTTACATGATTAAACCATATGGGGAAAAAAGAGAAGCTTCCAGTGGTTGTTGCCGTTAATAGTTTCTCAACTTCCAGTGTTCACGGGTGTCAGGGCACAGCAAGGGTCAGCTGCTGCACAAAGGGTATTAAGCTGGGAACATGGTACCACAGCCAGCAGGGCAGGGGCCTCGCCGGCCAGGACCCAGCCCCACAGCGTCCAAGCAAGAGAGAGCCAGGGAGGGCAGCCACATTCAACCAGGAGTCCAGATCAGCAGGCACATCCTCAGCATGGAGGCAGGGCCAAGGCCAACTCAACCAACAGGTCAGGTCCAATGAGGGTGACCAGCATCCAACTCAGTCCAGTGATCACCATGCAGGTCCACAGTGATAAGGCCAAGCTAGAGAAGGACAAGCCAGGTGCAGTGGGATATTAAGGCGGGCACAGCTAGGGCTAAACTGGAGACCAGCACTACTTCATCGCAGTTCATGCAAGGTCTGGGCTGAGCTAAAGTACAGCCTCTGGGTCTATGTGCTGGAGGGGGTATGGGAGAGGCCCGAGGTGAGGCTGGTTTCTTTTATCACAACCTATTAACGCCCTCAGGACCCTGACAGTTGGCTTGAATACTTTTTAAGCCAATGCAGGAGACTCTTTTTAATAGTCCCTAGGGAATTTTTCTTCCATAGAGTTGTCCATTTGTTTTTTGATACATTGCAAGCTTAGATGGGCCCAAATCATAGTATTATCTTTAATATGTAAAGCTAGATGAGCACCTGGCTGAAAAAACTAGCCTCAGCACTTTAATCTCTGAAAAAGTACAAATTCAGGTTGATTTATATCAAGCTGCTAAAAGAAATAATGATCAGAGCACTGATGTTCAGATTTTCAGTATCAAACATTAATTTTTCAATTTTAAGTTGACATTTTTATTCAAAATTTGTTTCTATTTCGAAGAGCTTTTTTTTTCCTAATGCTTTGGAAGTTCAAAATAAAATATATTTAAGCATTTCATTTTTCCATTAAATTATGGAAAATATGCTTAACTTTTTGACCAGTGGTATCATTTCCTAATTTTAAAAATTTTCAGATAACTGAAAGGAATAATTTAGTTACAGATATTTGATTCTGCAACACTTCATGTATTTCTGTAGGAACCTGAGAATCTGGTTAACTGCAGCTGCAAACTTTGCAAGTTCAGACCTTGTCCAGAAGCTGTCTGCATCTTCAGGCAATCACTTATCATCAGGTGCAGTAAGCACTGAAATTAAGGTGGATACTCCTTCAATTAACATTGTGATGCTAGATGCTATTGGTTTCCCAGAGAGGAAAGCTGAACTTTGCAGCCCAGGTGACAGTAATATCCCTTGGCTCCAAGTGTTTCCTGGACTCCAGGGAGAATGTCAGTGGTTTTCTACATATCCAGTTTGCAAGAAGTTCTGTCAAACTCCACAACAGTGCCTTTAAGAGGCTGTAGTCCAGGTCTGTACTTCAGTGTGTCAGTCAGTCTGTAAACAAAATACTATGAGAAAAAGAACACTGAAGTGGTTAGACACGACTCAACATGGGTAACTCTATGATAGTTTCTGCCTCATGAGAAAAAATATCAGATGGGGCATATTTATAGCCTCTACTACTAATGCCTCTATGGCAATTCTGGCAGCTGGTCATGTAGCATTCATTTCTTCCAAGTCAGTTTGATCTCACATCCTGGAAGTTTTGATCTATAGCCTCCTACATTAATATAGCGCAAACAACTTCAGTTATCACAGTTCACATCAGAGGATTTTAGAATAAGGATAAATGAATCAAACTGTGCCACTGAGAGAGAGGCACACAGTACCATCAGAGTACGGTATTTGGAAGTCTCCCAAAAATCACAACAGATGATTACTAAGAAAAACAACAAATTTCATTTTTAAAGATGTTCAGCCTGGTAAGGTATCAATTTATGCTTCTTATTCCTCTTAAATATTCTAGCTGTCAGTCAATGGAAAAACTGTAGACTTTTTTTTTGTAAATTCAAACAGAGAAGAAGGTGGTTTTTTTAAAAAAAAAAAACACACGTGGAACAATGCTCTATTCTAGTAAAGATACAGGTTCTCTGAAACAGGAAAGCTTATTTTGCAAAGATAAGAACTTCAAAGTTCATCCAAAACAAGTAGTGAGAAAAGATCTGCACCCAGAGGATAACTATCTGCAGAACAATATGTCTCCTTTAATGGTATACTTTAAAAATTCTGCTTGAAATAATGATAATTCTGGAAATCTTAAGAATATTTCTCATTACCAAAATGTTTCGGTATGTAGAACAGCAAAACAACAAAACTTTATCCATTGACTTCTAGGATTAAATTGTGAGCTCTGTAGCTCAGGAGATCATTGAGTAAATGGAGGCAATAGGAAAATGACTGGGCTATGTAACTTATAATAAATCCAGCTAATCTTACAGAATTAAACACATTTTGTGATGCGTTTGATTTTTCTCATTGAGTAGCTCCACATAAATTCAGTGGAATGTGTGATCAACTAATGTGGTAAGGGCCAAGGCAGCAGCATAGCAAAAAACGAATGACAAAAAAGAAGCATTAAAGAGATGCTGTGTATGGAGTCTCTCTGGAATTGCTTCATATAAGTAGGATCACACTGAGGCTAGCATCCAACATCAACAAACAACATGACTGAGCCACTGTTAGATACCAACAGTTGCAGCATTTATGCTAAGAAAAACACATCAGTATATCCGTAAGTAGCCTATCAGTGCCCCAAACCCAGTCTGCAGAGATTCAAGCCTGTTCCAGTTTCTGCTACTAACCTGTGTTTGTAGTTCAATCTGCAGAGGCTCAGATGTTTACAAAGACTGACTACAGGTTCAGTCTCAATGAACTGACCAAAACAGGAGCTGTCATGTAGGGGGTGGAAGTATCTGTCAAGATAGCTTTTTATGTTAAGGTGCTGAGTGCTATATATCTCACCATGTAGTTCATAGCCTTGAACTGGATCCCTAAATGTGAAATGTCAAAGCTGAAAGAAAGGTGTTTATGGGAGCTTCTGCAAGAGTACTGGTCTGCATAGAGAACATTCCTTTTTTACCAGACAGGTACTCTCCCAGTGCGATCTACACCTGTCACATGGCGTGCACTTTCTTAACTGTTGCTGTTTTTCCGTTGCCTAATGAGCTTTTCCACTCCTGAAGGCCAGGAAACCAAGCTCCAATTCCCTTAAGATACTGAAAATTCAAATAGGCAGAGAAGCACAGTGACCATTGTGTGAAAGTGCTGCAATATGTTATGATAGTTTTAAAGTACATCCACCTAGTTTATCAGGAGGATCTATGCAGTTCCCAAAAGGAGTAATGAGGAATACAGAAAGTGTATAGAGTGAAATTTTGAGCTAAGACACTAATTTAGAATATATTATTTTCTACTGCATCCATGGGAACTACATCATGATGGGACACTCATGAGCCATTTTCAATGCAGTTTACTAAAAAATACCTCTAATGTTTTTAAATAAAGTTGAAAGAAAAGGGGACTGCACTACAGAGAGAGGTCATCAGCAATGCAGCTTGTCTATTATATATAGCACATTTCAAAGGTATATACAATAGACTGGATTGCAGCCTGTTTTACTTTACAGCAGAAGGGAATTAGAACTTCTCTACTAAATATTAACAGGCAAAATTATGTCTAACTCGAGGACCTCAGCACACCTGGTTCTATGACATTCCAGTTCTCTGCACATGTACATGTCCACCACTGGCGCTACTGGCATAGATGGCAAAGTTTATGCATTTTCGAACACACTGATAATCCAAGATCTCGGTAGCATTTGATGTGCTACTGTAACTGCTACGCTGGGACAGAACATAAAAAGCATGGTTATGAGTGCTTGCCCAGAAACGCCAATGTTTCTCCAGGGGGTCATAGCAGATCTGAACCATTAAATGTGTGCCTTCAGAAGCACTAGACTTAAACAGAAGCATCAGGCCTCTTCTGTCTACCTCATCAGCATGCAGCAGATGGCCTTTTCTCCCTCATTCTATTTCTGGCTCTCTCAGATATATGGCAAAAGGTCCACAGCCACCAATATATTAGGTCACCTCCTGTCACTCAGTAGCAAGAGCCGTGTCAGACAGGAGAGGCCTTGAGAGTTTTCTTACTTCTGTGCTTTCCAGAATCTATCATTTGGTCACATTTTCTTTATAATCCAGATGTCAGATATATTTTTTTTTCTAGGGAATTATGTCACTGTTCCTTTAACAAGACTCTAATCTCTGCAGTGCTTGTTATGCTGTCTGCAATGTACCTCTGCTGAGCACAGTTTGTGGCAGAACTGGGAACCATGTAAAGCAGGGTCTAATTCAACTCCGCTGTAAAGTACAGCACCCATTATTTCTTCAGGCTTTTCCTTTCTTGTCTGTTAAGTGAAGGTAATCTTAACTCATAAGGTATATGACTATGGAGCATTTTTAGATTCAAAATTCATATTATTTTCATTTTCAGAAAATAATCTTTAGGCAGGAAAACATCTTCAAAATGGTAAGAGAACACCTGACATCAGTGACTGATAAACTGTGTAAGAAAGCTGGAAATAAACCATAGTAGCCTTTTCTTCTTCCACATCATAAAAACTCTGGCATCCTTTAGTTTGCTATTCAGTTTAGGAAATGTTTATCCTTGAAGAGAAGCCAGCTGACACTTCAGCTCCTAGCTGACTGTAGGGAGCTGGATGGTTGCTGAGATCCAGAACTGAAAGGGTAGCTTCTACTTACAGGAATGCAACTGTACTTTAGGATGTGAACTGCTTTATAACCTCAGATTATCAGCCTCACTTTCTGCTAGTTAAGGGCCACAGGTACCTGAGAAAAGTGAGAAGGAGGACTGGAAGCTTAAGAGTTAAAAGAATGGCCCTTTCAGGAAGCCTTTACTTTATCCACTTTGCCCAGCTGCAACGCTGAGCTCTGAAGGATATGTCAAGCAAATAGGCTAGGGGTTTTTCTCCTGTGTACCTATGCTACATAGGAGCTTTTCTGCTTGTGTCACATGTTTACCAAGAAATCCAATTCTTTTTCTTTTGCTCCTCTCAGTAATGGGGTTTGAACTGTGATATAGTATAGTCATGCTACACGCATGTCTTAGATATCTCCTCAGTGACTGCTAAAACTATTAGTTTTCTTTTGGGCTAAATTGCCTCAGTCTAGCAACTAATTGTACTGGGACCATTTATACATGTTGGATTTATTATCTATAGTTATGTGGTTGGATCGTTTTTCTGCATGGAGTATAATTGGGCTATTTTTCATAACAAATGGAGTGTGCCCGTACAGAAGGAGGTTGGCCTACATCATGTTTTGCCTCACTATTTTTAATAGTTCCAGCAGAGAAGGGGTTTCACTCCTCTGTTGAGGTCTTCCCAGACTAATGTTTCTCTGTTTGTTTAATGTCACAGAAGTTGGTCTCTGTCATATCATTATGAGTGAAAAAGTGTAAGTCCTGGTCATCCTCACACTGCTTTTTTGGAAACCAGGTGAACAAAGTCCAGAAGGAAGCAGCACTACTATTTGAATTTTCTATACTAATGAGAAACTAGTGGCCCAGACCAGTGAGTTGCGTATGAGAACAGCTGGGTTTATCTTAACACAAAATGGGAATGTAATGCTTGGGAGACATTCCAGCCTGGAAGTCTTTTATTGGCAGTCCTGCAATCTATTAATGCCTGATTTAAAGTGGACATCACCAGCAAAAAGGGAATTAATGCATCACAGTCTATGAATAAATTCAGTATATCAGGACTACAGTTTTATACTAGCAATGAAACAGTTACCTGACCTGTGATGGCTGAGTTTTTTCATTGCTTATCATGTGGTATAGGTCACAGGCATGCTCCAGGAGAAAAGAAATATTTAGAGCATTTCATGAAAATCAATCAGACTCTTCCTCTTTGAGCATCTGCTTTTGTTTGGGTTATGTTTTGCTGGTAACCCTTTGAATCACAACTAAGGAAGAGATAGACACACAGGGAGAACATCAGGCACTGTCTTTATTCCTTTATGCCTTTACTCTTAAATAAGTTACTGGGTAGAGAAGAGAGACACAGCAGGGCAGTAACAATCAAATCCGTTTTCCAGCATATTCCTATGCTAGGCATCTGGGAAGGAACACAGATGTTCATTTTACATACTGTCTGCGTTGGACCTTCAGCTTAGGTGTATGTCTTCACGAAAAATGAGTGTTTATTATAACACAAAATGAGACTGTCGTACTTTGTAATCCTGTCCCCTTCTCCAGGTAGTGCCGTGGTATATGTGTGTACATGTCCATGCACATGCCTCTGTGTGTGTGTCTGTGTGCATGCGCACTTGTGTGCATGTGTTACAGTGTGTTTATACTCTTCATACAGCGGGGTTACCTGGTAGGTTTTATCTTGGTCAGTTACGCTTTTCATTCAGATTGATTTCTTTAATTGTGGTAAGCATGAAGCACAAAAACAACTCCCGCTTTTCCCTCTAACCCTGCAGTTCTGAAAGTCTGCTACTGGGCAAGATTCAAGGGGCTCAAAAGTGTGCAAAAAATTACAGTGAAGTCATATTTCACCTGAATGACTCTTTGGCATGAATTTCAGGTCACTATTTTCCTTTCCAAAATACCCATGTGTGTGGTGCTCACAGTATAGGCTTCCATAGAATAAACAGCTTTCTATAGAATAACTAAACCTTGATGTCGGTACATTTTAGTAATATGCACAACAGAGCACTGAGAAAGACTGAGAAAGGAAAAGAATGTATTTCTTATTTAATTTATTTATTTGGATTTATATCAACATTAGTTTTAAAGCAAAGAGCTAGAGCTCAAAGCAATGTTGTCACTATTAGAAATGTGTGCACTAATGTGAACAAAGCTCAATATATCTTCCAAAAATGGTCTGAATGAAATCAAAGTTTAATTGACCAGTTTTATCAGTTGGCATACATACGAACATTAGCTCGTATCATAATTGTTTTTGTTACTGTAATGTGCATAGACCTGATCCAAAATCAGGACTTCACTCCATTTGTATAATGCTCCCACAGGGAAGAGACTGTGCTATTGTATAGAGCCATTGTAAGTAATTGAGTTCTGTTAGAATCTGAGAAGATACAGAGAAAAGTACCGCTTTTGTGCAATAAAAAAGGTTAGACAAGACTATTCAGCTACAGAAAGTGACGAGTGAAGGGGAAAAATAATGTAAGTCTGTTAAATCATGAAAGTAAGGGAGAGGTTAAAAGATAACAATCATTTATCTTTCATATAAAGAAAACACTACAGGGAACACAATGAAATTATCAGGCAGGAAGTTTACAACAAATAAAAGGCAGTACTGTCTCTAACAACATGTACTAACTTATACTGTGTTTTTCTTTCTCAAGCCATAGTGGAAACCAAAAGCAGGAACGTTTCCAAAAAAGGGTTCACAGAACTGTGTTGAGGGTAAGTCAAGTGGCAAAAAACCCACAAAGTCTGGATCCAGAATCCTGGCACTCAGAACCTTTGGATTATTGACTGTCAGAAGCTGGGAGGATGTATCATGGAAAGTGCATCAGATCAGCTGTTCATTGGAGTAGTGCAACATGGATATAAAATCTTATAAACTCAGCCTGTATCCCAGTTGCCCCTTGCTGTGCCTTTTATATTTGGAGGAGCATATATTTCAAGGAAAAGGTATTGGGGCAAAGAGCATCAAGGGTTCAGTCAGTGAAGGATAAACTTTTCTAAGGAGTGTCTGTGTACGTTCCCCTGGCACTGTTTTTGTTGTAGCTTCTCTAAAAATAACAGTTGTAGATGGTCAAGTAATTGGCTTTAGTTGCATAGGCAAATGATAAGAAGGGAAATAGAGGCCCAAGGAAGGAAAATTACTTCTCCAGCCTGTAAGTCAGCAGCAGAACTAGAAAAACAATCACCTTTTTATATTTCCTAGTCTGTTACCTCCCTTTACCTTCTCTGTTTGCTGTACCCTAGTGGCACCTAGTGCATGGCAGAAAAGATGGGCTGCAGTTTCTCCTGAAGATCAATGGATTGGTAGCTGATAGTCAGGATGCCTCCCTGATGACTCATTGATGGAAGATCCTTTAAAACAAGGGTGCTTTAGCATGCTTGCTGATTGCAACTGTGACATTACTGCAAAATCCTTCTTATCTTCAGATTTGAAGCCACAGGAGTCTTTGTAGGTCAAAACCAACCATTTGTATTGCTCTCGGAAAACAGCACCCATGTTTTAGCTCAGTGCCTCCTGCATCAGCTCTGCCTCTTATCTGATTTATGCTTTATTTCCATGTACAATGTATTGCAGTAATCCAATTCCCGAGTAACTCAGGCACAGATGGTAGCGGCAGTGTCCTAGCATCTGAAAGAAACGGTTGCAGCCTACCAGCCAGGAGCAAATGCACAAGAAAGTAATTTTGGCCTAAGAAGATCTAAGTGCAGCTAAGGATTTTACAGTCCTTCATCTTCAGTCCTATGTCAGATAAGAAAATATTGCACACAACACTGCGGAGCTGAGGGATTGCTAAAATCAGAGAAATGCACTACACTGATAATTTACTTCCCTAACAATACAATGAATGCCTGACTGGGAGACACAGACCTTTAATCAGGTTAACAACTGCATATTTCAAGTTCTACTGAGACTTGATTTTTAAAAATTTTTTCTCCCTTACCTAAAGTTGTAATTAATTGCACTGGGAACAAACTTAAGAGATGTGTAACTTCCCAGAGACGTAGCAGAGTTTGATTACCTCTTTCTACTAATGCTCTCTAATAAATAAGTTTCAGAAACGCACATTAGTTAACATTTGAAATGCTTTCAAAAATTAATCTAGCCTCAAATTTCCTTGTTCCAGCTGATCTGGTTTAATAATACTTAAATATGCACAGTATGCTTATTTTTGCCTTGCCTTTTTTAAGTAGAAACAGTTCACAGAAAACATCTAAAAAAATTATTCTTTTACACAAAAACCAACTTTGCATTCTTAAAGATGAGATCCACTCTTATTTTACATCAGTTCACACTTCACTGAGTTTAACAATGCTTCTCCTTATTCTCACCAGTCTAAGGGAGCCCTGAACCAGGCCTTATATTTGTATTCATTTATATAAATGCATAGCTAAATCTAAGGTAGACTAACAGAATCTGGTACACCAACCATCATAGATTTCTCACAGACAGTTTCTTGCTCTTGCATTTTTATGACAAGTCCTGCTATTTTGAGTGGTTTTCTTTCTTGAACTCCCAGTTTACAGAGTTATATTATTTTACAAGAAATTCAACTTTCAGTTTTCTTTTCAGAAAGTAAGCTTCAAGTTCTCATGACTGCTAAGAGACATTTGGAAAGGTTAATCTGAGAGGATCAAACACTAGAAGGCAAATAATATAAAGATCCCAAGGGATATTACTTTTAAAATCTCATGATTTTTAAACCAGTTTTATGGGATTAAACTGCAGCAGGGGAGATTGAGGTTAAACATTAAGAAAACCTTCTACTGTAAGGATAGTTAAGTAGTAGGACAGGTTGTCTAGAGAGTTTACGAATTCTCCGCCAGTGGAGATTTTTAAGGTTTCTATCCAGGAATGTTTAAATTCTCACTGATTCTGCCTTAAGAGGTGGAGTAGTAATATGAGGTCATGTAGTGAGGTAATCTCTTGCCCCATTTTCAATAGTAATGATTTCTGTAGCCTGATTTACCATTTTGAACTTGTTGGGTTAACATGTTCAAAATGCAAAATTGCTTCATCTAAACCCCAGTCAATCACTGCTTGTAATGAATTTTTTTTATCAATGCAGCTTAGAAAAATCTTTCTCAAATTCAATGTTAGTAGAAAAAAAGCATGGATCCATTTTAAAAAGTTGGGGTTTCCTCCCAAAGTCCTTTCCGTGGGTTCTAAGGGATGTCTATTCAGGACATACCTTCAAAGACTCTTGAACTATATTTTAGCAGCCCCAAGTAACCCCAATGGACAGGTTTTTGTTTCATTTTTCTATTCTCTTCTAAATTTCTTATTTTATTCTTAGCCTACTATGGTTGTATTTCTAGCATGCTCATACTTTTAAAATTTTATTGTGTCATGGCTTTACAAGTTCTGTTGTGCAGTGGCCCAGCCGACACTTACCATGGCAACTTTCTTATATGAAAATAAGTCAAAGTTACCTTGCTAACAACTGGAAAAATCAGGTCAATAAAGACTTCGGCAATGATTTTTGAGCTAATTTGCTATATATGGACTTTCTTAGCTGTTAGCAAAGAATGAATGCAGTGCACAGCATGTATAATATGTGCCCTTAGTATAAGAAATCCTCAGAAATAACTAGCACTGTAGGAGAGAACAGAAAGGTCTAGAGGAGTCAGGATATCGTTTCCTGCCCCACAGCCTAAGATCAAAGCACACAGCTGAAAGCCTTGGAGTGTAGTGGACACTCACTCCAGTAGACATCCCCGTAACTATTTCTCCCTCATATATCTAATATGATATGCAGAAAAGCTACAGGAGAAGCATTTTGTTCCAGCTGATAAACCAAGAATTTACATGGAGGAAAATGTCAGAAGCATGGTTCCTTGTATAATGCTGCATCTGTACCATTCTACACTCATTCTGGATATCAAATGAGGCAAAGGTCCTATGTAGAAAAAAATATATCAAAGCTTCTGCTATAATGCATACCTGTAACACAAAGAAAAGCTGAACTGAAGTTTTCCCAAGTTACTCAAGTATAATTGAGCTTTTCCATGTTTCATGTTATAGCCTAAATAATATTACTCTGAGGGCTTTCTCAAGAAGAGAAAAATGCACAACTCTCAACATTCGGGTCCCAACATTGCCAATAGGATTTTACTATCAGTCTTCAAAATAGACCTTTGCCCTTGGAGCTTATTATTTATTTAATTAATTTCTTTCTCTTTATTAATTTAATTTCTTTCTCTTCATGTATTTATTGTTATTATTTCTTAATAGGCAGAAAGTCATTTGCAGTTGGTCTAGCATGCCTGAGGGAGCACAGTGAAACCATCTCATCTTTCTGTACTTCAGAAGTTGAGGGATTCCTAAACTTCATGTTATGTGCTCTGTAGGCAGAAGAAACCATCTACCATGACCCAAGAAATGGTTAGAAGAATTCCTGGAGATGGTCTTCGGAGGCCTGGTGCTGACTCCAAGCACTGCCAGTTCTGTTCTTGCTTCAGCAGGTCCTATGACTTTCAAATGCAGTGCTGTGCTGCTGGTGCTTTCGGTTGGGCATAAGTTTATGGTACAAACAAACAAACAAACAAACAAACAAAAATGCAAGTCTTAAACTGCAAATGCAACATGGTCTGTCTCAGCCTTAAATAATAGAAAAGTTGCGTGTCTCAGCTTTTAAATAAAAGGGACGTTATAATCAATTTCTTCACTTGTCCTGTTCCTACTGTAAGAGTCCCAAACCAGGCACTGAAGGATCCAAAAGCATCTGGTTTGTAACGTGGGTATGATCATACTATTAATTCATTTGCAATTTGTCAGTTCAGGTCAAGAAGAGTGCTTCCTGGTACTCCATTCACTGAAGAGTGGAGTCAAGTACAGACACGCCATTCACTAGTAGTCGTAAAATATGTTCTTTGTTTTAGTTGTACTATTTCTTGCATCCAAACCAGTGTCCCCCAACCGCCCCAGTCTACTGTGAACATGTATCCATCCCTCCAGCTCTACTTTATGGAAAATAAACAGGCAATACATATTTTTGCACCAACTCTGTAGTTCAATGTTTGCTATTAATAAAAGAATCTGGCTACCTTCGGAACTCTTACACACTTTTTATTCCTAGAGGGTGAAAAAGTTACTGAAAATCAATAGAACTACTTTTTCTTTTGCAATATCAAAGTTAATGCTGTTCAATGGAAAAGACTCAGCCTTTCAGAATGACTTTCTCGACATCTCTCTTCTGAAACTTCACACACTCTCTTGAGAATTGTAAAAAGTCATCCTAAATATAAATATAGAAATATGTAACATTCTTAGGTAGGGTTATAAAAATGAATCAATGCAATATGCCTCTTGTTCCTCCAGCAAACACACCAAAAATGCAGTAGGCAACTTCCTAGTAAAAATGTAATTTGTTAGATACACAAAAGAAGACAAAGAGCCAAAACCTCCTGCCAGTTAAGCCTATCTAAATCTGAAGTAACCATTTTGTCATCCCAAACCCTCTACCTCAGAGCTATACTGGTGTAACTGAGAGGAGATACTTGGCTCAAAAAAGAGGGAGGCAGTTGCTGTGCCTCCCTCTTTTTTTGAATGAAAACAAAGTCTGTAGTTTAAAACTCTCCCCCTCTCTAAATGTAACCCTCAGATGGTGCCATTGAAGGCAGTGGATTTACTGTGAACATAGTATAACCCATAAATTTCACTTCCTCATCTCCAAATGCATTTAACATAAGAATAAAGCCTAATTACTTTTTGTGGGTAGGTGGGCAATCTTTTTCTGAGGATTTTATTCAGTTTTAAGGTAAAATAGAAGAATTAGTTCACTGTAAATAAATCTTTGTAACATTCTAATTGTTTATCAGCCTTAATGGGGGTGGATTAAGAGTGTGAATAGAGTAGAAGAGTCAAGAGTTGATGCAGAGCTGAAATAAGGCATCAAGGTAAAAGCAGGGCTTAAGTAGAAAGGAAGTAGTAAGGAAAAAAGTTCAGAAAAAGCCAAAAAAACCAGGAGGGAGCCTTGAGCAGGCATCCTGCTGCACCCAGAGCTGAAAGATAGAAGACAGGAAGGCCCATCTCCAAAAGGTAAAGCAAGCCCCTTTCAGGGGCATCCGTCTGATGTAGTGATATTGTCAGAATGACAATGGCTATTGCCCATAGATGTTGGTCATCTCCATAATGCCACTGTGACCCTCATTTCTCACTGTGGGTTCTTGTAATGATGTCGTTGGTCAGCTCCAGGCAGAGAAATATGCAACAGTGCTTTTCTTTTTTAAGAGGCCTTAATGTCATGTACTACTGGTGGCCTGGTTCCAATACAACAAAAATACCAAATTATCAATAATCCATGTTTTATGTTGCTGTTGGTGTGCATGTGCAGGGTCAGGTTGGAATTGAAACTCAAGTCCCCTCCCTGTTTCAGTTCTAGAATTGGCTGAAGGTGATAGAATAGCATTAACATCTTCTTTGCTGAAGTGATTAATTGATTAATAATGGTAGCTGAGTGCACATAGTGACTTATTTGACAAGCCAATTAATCATCCAGGTATTGTAGGACAGGATCAGGAGCACAGACTTCAGAGAAAGGTCAAATTTAGAGGTCAGGAAGGCACTTAGCAACGATAGGAGAAGATGAAGAATCCAAGAGGTGAAAGGAAAAGAGTATTAAATATTTGAGCAATATGAAATAGCTTCTAATATTTTTCTTCGAAATTGTAATTTAATTTTGAGACCTTTGAGACCTTCAAGGAGCAGGAGGACTCTGCACCATAAAAGTCTCTCATCCTTTATTTCGTTTTAGAGGAACATCATCTGTCTACTTCCTTCTCACAGCACAACATAGTTGGTATAATATTGGGAATAATACCTTTAAGTCTGTAGCCCCAAACACAGAAGTTTGGAGGACAGCTGTAGGAACCCAAGTACTACTGTGCAAAAGCACTTAAAGCTGGTATCTTTCAGGCATTTTATATTAAATGCTGCATTATTTCTGAAGCAAATAAATTGTAAGGAGAATTATACTGAATGGAAAAACAGACCTGTTAAAATTTTTAAGCTGAATCTGTCTGGAATACAGTGGCAAGAGAGTCAAACCTGTATCAACAAGCAATGGGTTTTTGGAAGACCGTTAGCACACTGTATGATTTCTGACACAAGTTCAACAAGTTCACTCAGTATGTGAAAGTTTTTCCTGTTGTTCCAGAGAAGATGCTGTGATCATGAGGACTGTTTAAGAAGTATTTATTTCAGTATTTATTTACTCTTTAATTATTTTTTGTTTATTTATTATATATTATTTATTTATTTATTTATTCACAGGGTATTGATTTCACAAAAATTAAGCCTGTAAGAAGTTTTCAACCTAAAGACACACTCAACATGTAGCCAGAAACAAGATGGTGCTGAAAAAAAACAAGCAGTAGGAAAAATAAAAAGTAAAACTTAGGTCATACAAGGGCCAGTTTATCGCTGTTAAGCAATAAACACATGGCATAGACTTCAGTCGTGTGAAGCTGAGAAGTTAGAGGTCGGCTTCCAGAGGATAAAGAAGCTCTTGATGGAACAAAAAATAAAGCTGGAAGAGCACAAATAATCTACAGTTTGTGTCCTGAGCTTCTTTTGCTTGAAAGGTGAGGGTCAAAAATAATAGGTTTCTTGACTCGTAAATAGAGGAACCAGCATAGAAGACACATTTGATTAATGCAGAGGAAGAAACTAACAGGATTATTTGCTTGTAGACAGACTTGAAAGCATTGAATAAAGATGTAGAAAAGAAACATGTTTCAATAACCAACCAAAGAAGAAAATTTGGGCCATATGGCTGATGCCAAACAACTATCTAAAATAGATGCATCAGCCTGTGCCCTTGTACCTCCAGTGTACATGTTCAGAATATTTAACACTCCTTTAAGGAATTTCTGAAGACTGTTATTTGGATTTGTTTTGGGCCATGAGCTATTTCTTTGGAATATAAAACATATTTAATGGTATTGAGATTAAAAAGATTTAGTGACATTTTATCTGGGAGAAAGCCAACACCTAGGCACTCCTGGCAGGTCTTCGGAGAGAGGGAGAGCTGTTGGGTTAAAGAACAAAAAAACCAAACAACCCCAAACCAGGTAAAAGTCCAGGAAAAAGTATCCCTTGGCGTTAACACAGAGAGCTGCACAGACAAATCCTGATTATTTTGAGTTCATCATCAATACCATCATTACAAACAAGAAAAAGAAACAGAGGTGAGAAATTCATACTTCACTGAAAATAGCCACGTGAAAAGATGCCAGTTGCACTGTGACTTGCAAAACAACAGGTCAGGTTAAAAACCTCCAGGAAATAATTTAGGCTATTAGCACAGATTGGCTGGTCATTTCCCAAATCAAAGTTCCAGTCCCAGGTGATATGTTATTTTGATCATGATACATTACTTATTGGAGTAAACTAATGGAAAAAGGATCTTGAAGGTCAATCAGGGACTAAAACTCTAAAAAACCCACTTTTTATGAATAATAACACTGAAGATACTGGCTTGGCATGTTACAAATGCCAAAAATACAGCAGAAAAGCTACACTGGTCTCACATGAAAACATTGCTCCCTGAAGCAAAGTGGGCACAGATTTGTTTGTGTCAGCTACAGAACTTTGTACTCATTCTAGCTCATTTTTTTTACTTCCCCAAGAGACTGCAACTAGATAATATTATATACAGGAATTTGTTCAAATCTGGGGTTGCTAGATGTTATGCACCTGATACTGGGAGCCATTTAGAGGCATATATAATTCAGGAAGTTTTCACCAATGGACTGGGCATATAAATGGCAATAAAAAGACAGAAGTCAGATTCCTTTAGGTACCTACAGAACAGAACCAATGAAACCTGGTTTATCACCCGTAGAACTGGACATTTGTACTCTTAGACACTCATCACTAAAATCTCAGGATTTCTGAAAGTAGAAAACTCAGGAGGGACAACACAAAAAATTCAGTATTAATTTAGCCACTAAACAACAACATACGGACTAGATGCAAAGATCTAGGTCAGTAAACCACAGGCTACTGCAGGCTGGAAGACAGAATTACTGTATTTTTGCCTTGTTCTTGTGCACATTCCTAGCTATTTCCCACCGGCTGCTTTCAGAGAAAGGACAGTGGCTATACAGTCCTTCTCTATATATTCTTTTCTCTATCCATATGGAATTTCCTATGCAGTGGAAAACCAGGATAACATGTTTGTTATTGTGTGTTGTATGTTGTTTCCTCATTGTCTTTGGAGATTCTCTCTCTAGATAGACCCATAATGAACAGGAGAAATAGGCATGTTATCCAGTCTCTGGAGGGGAGGGAGGAAATGGATATAAAGGTGGCTGTTTTGCTTAGAATTCCTTAATGAGACAGAGCCACAAAAAGCAATGGCAGCTCAGGCTCAAAACTTATGAACATATAAGCATATTCTTCATATATATGAAAGATTTGTTTACTGGTTCTTGAAACAATACAAATATTTCAAAGGAGCTGCACAAATCTAAGCAGCAACTGAAGGATAACTGGATGTCACTACCTAGTTTATTCAATAGGCTTACATAAATATTTGTTACATAAATTATTTCTATTAAATGTTAAGTTTTGACTGAGGAGGGAGAATGTGGTTAGGTTATACCACAGAAGTGAAGTGGTGACTCTTCACATTAAAGGGAGAATTCATTAAAAGGCATCCCCTTTTCAGTGCTTACAGCTGCTGTATCCCCAGTGCCTTCTGGGTGCCCAGGCTAAGGAGCAGGCTGGGATCTCCCTGACCACAACATTGCTCATGGTGCCTGCACTGCAGAAGGGCGTTCTGAACTCGCTCAGGCAACACACAATCTCTGCAGACTGGATGACTTGACTGTCAGTCACATGATATTGTTGCCAAGTCAGACTGTGACACTGAAGTGGCTCTGACCACAACAGTCCATGCAGACTGATGCAGACTGTGTTGTAGTTCAAAGTTTTCTTACCAGCCCCTGCCAACAGCAATGCCTGAAACTTGTTCCCTGCCTGCCAGAAGTAGGCATAGATCCACCCACAGAAGATGTGGGACAGAGGCAGAAGGGCACCTATTTCTATAATTGTGACAGCTCTGAAAGTTTGCTTGGTTATTTCTGAAATAAACCTTGGTTTGGGGCTCCTGCTGTGATCAAACTTGTCTCCAGCAGACAGCAACTTAATGTGAAACTAGCAAAAATAAAGTGAGGATTTTGACAAAGTATCATCAGAAAGATTTTTCCAAACACACAGGAAGGCTGTTAGAGCTTTTTCAGTATAATTCCTAATATGACAGGGGCTAAAGCTGAACCCTTGGTCATTCATTTTAAATTTAAACCTTCCTGGGTCACTATGCTAAAACCACTCAAGGTAATTTTTTAATGCAGAAGTCAAAGAAGGAATCAATGCAATTTAATTTGAACAACCAGGTGGTAGAATAAAGCATCAGTACTGAGAGGTGGATGGCATTGCACTGTCCTCTGAACACTGGATGTCACATTGTGGATGAGGCCGTAATAAAGAAGTCATAGCAATGGCTGGCCAGTGGGACATTTTTTAACAAAAAGCAGAACACATT
This sequence comes from Phalacrocorax aristotelis, assembly GCF_949628215.1. Taxonomy (NCBI): domain Eukaryota; kingdom Metazoa; phylum Chordata; class Aves; order Suliformes; family Phalacrocoracidae; genus Phalacrocorax; species Phalacrocorax aristotelis. The sequence continues at coordinate 46,773,534 of NC_134280.1, read as the reverse complement.
ATAAATATTTGCCCTATTTTTCCAAGTAATTGGAGATGGATTTGTCATGTTGAAATCATAAAGTGATGTTGTAAAGATCATTTTAGTAAACTAGTACACACTTCACAAACTGCTTTGGGATGCCAGACTGAACTGACTTACAGCACATCAGGTACTTTGGAACATAAATAAAATTTTCTAATCACCACTGTTTTATATTATCTGTATTATTATAGCTCTATGAAGTTTAGCTAGAAGTAAGAGACCTAGATATTTCAATGGATAGCATTATCATAGTGGTTACGTGACATACACATATATTAATCTTTTGCCTCAGGGCATAAACTTCAACTGTGTGAACTACAGGTTTAATTTTTGCACAGCCATTCCCATCTGATGATAATACCAGTTTCAGGGTGACTTGTCCTCTGCTTGATGCAGTGAAATCCTTCTTTTTTCACTGTCGTCCTCAGGAGCAGTGATATAACAGCCACAGGCTTTCTCCTTTGCAGGAATTTGAGAAACAAGTTGTAGTATCTTTTTTTCATCCTAGGACTTGGAGATGGAACTTTCACTGCTCTTTTCCTCTTGTAGACACTAGTGCTGCTCTCTGGCTGCAATCACGACCAAACCAGTATGTTATGTGGAAGACACAGGTGCAATTTTCCTTGAGCTCACACGCATTTAGGAATGCTGAAGAAATCCTACAAATACATCAATATATTTAACGCACTGACCTATGAAGAGTACAGCTGAAGATGAAAAGATGGTTTAGACTTATAGACAAATGAGACTGTGACCTTTCTGCCAACACCACAAAAAAGGTCAGCTTTTGTTTCAGTAGTAGGGAGTTTGCGATATGACTGCCTGTCCAACAGGAATGGGACTATGAATGTATTTGTTCTTATTACCAATTTTTCTAACAAATGATATGGAACAATTTCCAGATGGAAATCATCTTTCACTTAGCAGGGCTAGGGATAGAAAAAAAGGGTAGCAAGGAGGCAATTTTGCTGATAAGACGGTTGACCTAAATTAAATATTTCATAGTGGTAGAGAAATCAAATGAAAAATAATAGGCTCAGTAGTCTTCCAGAATATGATATTCTGTCCTCAGCTGAGACTAATGTTGAAAACATATGGGAGATTCCCAATTACGAATTCAGTGAACCCAACTTCAGTATTGAAATGGCACAGAAATAATGTAGTATTTAAGAGCCACTGAAGTCTTACTCCTGTGCAATAAGATGCATAATGAACCATCTAAAAGTGAAGAAAGGATTAATGTTTTATAATAAAGTAATTGCAAAATGATATAAAATAAAAAAGAAAATTATGAAAGTCATCAACAATTTAAATTCTGTTATAAGTAATTTTTTGGTATGAAGGTCATTGTAGCTTCAAGGTACTGATTTTCTTTTTTGTCATCTTTGAGACAAGGAGAAGAGAAGTAAGCAAAATGAAGTGCAGCTTTTACTCAAAAATAGACCTGAGAGCTTCCACGAGCAAGTCAATTCCCCAGAAACAGGATTTTTACGGAATTGTGAAATATGATATTAATGTAATCTCATTTATGCCAAACTACACTTTCATCTAAGTCAAATCCCTTGATTTGAGATTTGTTGTATGCGTCCAGCATCCAGTCAGTGACGATGCTGTTAAAATGGGTAAACGATTCCATTGCACCTTCTTCAAATGTCTGCTTACTCTAGAAAACAGCAAATATAGTTGGGAATTTAGAAAATTATGGATACATTGACCTTTTTTTTTTAATTCTTTTTAGTCTCTGCTTTTCATAAAACATAGGAGGCTCTGAATGCATCATACATATCACCATGAACAGTTAGTTCAGAAACATAGCATTATGGTGCTGTGGATGAGGGCAGGTTTTCAGGCATGATGATCATGTACAGCATCCTCTCAGGGAAGGTGGAATGAAGTCCACAAGGAGAAGCTTGTTATATTGGGTGCCCAGGTGGGCCTGATCCCCACATTTTCCAATGGAGTTCACTGATACATTTATTATGCTACAGGGGCTAAACTGCTCTGCCTAAGAAATATGTGCACATTTAGTGTGCCTCTTTCAGATCCAGGGTTGACTATTACTTGCCATTTAAATAATCAGTTCATCAAAGCAATAATATCCAAAATGTGTAAGCATTAAATTCTACGTATGTGCTGCAGAAATGACATCTGAAGCAACTCAAGATTTTACTAATATGCTTAAAATATCTGTTGGGCGTGGATCCAACCTCGATAATACCATTCAGCAGTGCCATTTTGACCACAGCTTGAAACATTAAGAATCTGCATGGAGTGTTACCAGTGATATACATCTCTGGACCTATCTCCAAACTCTATTACTGGGTTGGCATCATAGAATCTGAGAGGTGCTTACTGTCTGTGACCCCCTGCTCAGTTAAATGAGATGAAGCCAATGGTGAAGAATATTCCCTGTTCTTTTCAAGGATGGATTATTACAGACTTGGATGTGGGATGCAGCCTGTTCTGATTCAGTTAGTTGAAGGAGAAAACGGTACCAAACCTGAGACAAATATATGTAGAGCAAAATATGTTCAGCAATGACGTAGACAGTGGGATTAAGTGCACCCTCAGCAAGTCTGCAGATGACACCAAGCTGAGCGGTGCAGTTGACACACCTGAGGGACAGGATGCCATCCAGAGGGACCTGGACAAGCTGGAGAGGTGGGCCTGTGAGAACCTCCTGAGGTTCAACAAGGCCGAGTGCAAGGTCCTGCACCTGGGTCAGGGCAACCCCTGATATCAATACAGGCTGGGGGATGAAGGGATTGAGAGCAGCCCTGCAAAGGACTTGGGGGTACTGGTGGATGAAAAGCTGGACATGAGCCAGCAATGTGCACTTGCAGCCCAGAAGGCCAACCATATTTTCACCGAAATCAGGAATGAACCTTGTAACACCAATGTAGTGTTAAAAGGCAGGCATTCTTTATTTGCAGCGTCGGGATGCACAGGGGATCGCTCCTCCTAAGGTGCATACCTTCAGATCTCTTTGTGCCAGTTAAGTACATGCTTCATACACATATTCATTAGCTTTCTGATAAAAGAGATACATATTCAGACATTATTTGCACATGCCTATTGGTGTCTCAGGGTGGTCGTCAGGGGTCTCTGGATGAAGGATGTACTCTTCCTCCTTGTGTCCGCTAGTTAAACCTTGTGTTCGTGCAAACTCAGTTCTGAGATTACGTATGTACTGCCCTTGAGGGGTGGTCTGTTCTGGTTTAGTGTCTGCTCTGCAGTTCCTTATCTTTATGGCTCTGTATATCTGCTTTTCTCAAGGACAAATGTCATCATGACTTTGTTTAGGTACTTTGAATCTTGAGGCCTCTTTGACTCCCTAAAGCAACAAGGTTTAGTCATCGTGCAGGCTGTTCTTGTTTTGGCTACCTCCTTATCCTAGCTAAATTTTGGCTCTGGGTCCCAGCCTTAGCTCAGCTACACTAGATTGTATTAGTAACTCCCAACCATTTATACCCTGAACCATTATTACCTGAACGTGAGGCTTTAATTTAATCCTTAAAACCGAGGTTTGGACCCTAAGCACTAAGAGTGAGGGTTTTTGGGATCTAAAATTAGGCTTTGAGTCAGAAAGGAGAGGGGTTCTGACAGAAACGCATTATCTCTTACATTAAGGATTAACTAATGACTAAACTACAGATTAATGAATACATTGATTGTTCCCAGACTTAATGTTCAGTTGAATGGTATAGCAGCATCCATGTTTGGTTAACTTCATCACCCTGGTTACAATATCCTGGGCTGCATCAAAAGCAGCGTGGCCAGCAGGTCAAGGGAGGTGATTCTGCCCCTCTACTCTGCTCTGGTGAGACCCCACCTGCAGTGCTGTGTCCAGCTCTGGAGCCCTCGGCACAAGAGGGACGTGGACCTGTTAAAGGGGGTCCAGAGGAGGGCCACAAAATTGATCTGAGGGCTGGAGCACCTCTCCTATGAGGACAGGCTGAGAGAGTTGGGGTTGTTGGGCCCTCAGAAGAGAAGGCTGCAGGGACACCTTATTGTGGCCTTTCAGTACTTGAAGGGGGCTTATAAGAAATACAGGGACAGACTTTTTAGCAGGGCCTGTGTGGCAGGTACGCTCCCCTCCCCCAGGAGATAGGGGCTTTGGGCAGGGCTTTTGGCGCCTCATTTTCGCGCCCTTTGTGCTCTGCCGTGCCCCTCGGCAGGGGAGGGGGGAGACGCGGCACTCCTTCGCCCACGGAGCGGGTCCGCAGCGCCAGTGCGGCGCCGGGGCTCAGAGAAGCTTCTGGATGCTGGCCAGTTCTGGTATCGACGGGCGGGCGCCGCCGGAGACCCCGCGGGGTGGCCTGCTTGGGGCGGCCGGGCCGCGCTCGAAGCCTCTGCCTTGGGCTGCGACGGCGCCTGAGGGAACTTCCCGGCATTGAGCGGCCTCGCCTGCTTTGGGGTGAGTGATTCCTTCTGGATACATCCTTGGGTGAGCCCTCGGCCCCCCGGGCGGGCGACTCTACCTTCTGGGTGGCCGGGAGAGGGTTCCTTTGTGTGAGAGTGTGTGTGTAGGTCTGTGTGCGCATTTGTACCATCATTCATGTGTGTAAATGCGCAGTAATGATACCCCGACGGACAACTCGAGCCTGTTCTGTGTTAAATGTTATCGGAGGGTTGACGGATTTCAGTTTACCCCTGTTTCTCCTTGGTTTTTGTTGCGGTTTTGGCTGCTTTGTGAAATAAAGTTGTTTGAGCTTGTCCTTCATCCGGCTTAGTTTTGGTGTACCTCCGTGACAGCCTGTTGCCGTAGGACAAGGGGTAATGGTTTTAAACTAAAAGAGGGTAGATTTAGACTGGGTATAAGGACGGAATTATTTACAAATAAGGAAGAAATTATTTACAACCTGATCTAGTTGAAGATGTCCCTGCTCACTGCAGGGGGGTAGGACTAGATGACCTTTAAAGGTCCCTTCTAACCCACCGTGTTCTATAATTCTTATAAATATTACCCACAATGAAATTTTTCCTGCAGAATCCCCCTTTAAATTTGGTGTGGATTTCAACTTTTTTTATTTAAGGTCTTTACTGAAGCAGCTTTATACTAATTGACTCGGTTCCTTCTCATTTGTTACCAGTAGACCATTCATATGTAAGTCTGTCATTTATACAGCAGGTTGGAAGACATAACTTCCATTTCTCAGGAAATTCCAACAGTTCCATTTTTTTCTAATTCATTGTCAAGACTAAAAGCCAACATTTCAAAAACATTCGCAGTAAAGTTGAAATTGTTTAATCATATAATTTCATTACTTTGCTGAAACATTTTAAGAGAAAATAAGTACAATACGTAATTTAACATAATGCATTTTATATATTATAAAATTAAGAGAAGTATTTTAATATAATTTAAGACGGTAAAGGAATACTATCTAAACTATGACGTTAAAACTAATCTCTGCATACTACTAACAAATTTTTAAAAACCAATTCAGTAGTGTAAAACCAGAACGAAATCTGAAGAAATTTTCTACTTTCTCATTCAAAAATATGACAAAATCTATTTGTTTCTAAGAACTGTTTGAATTTAATAAGATGGCATTTTGAAAGAAAACTAGCTTCCTTTTTTTAATCGGTTCTTATGTAATTTGACTCAATTATACTCCTGATAACAGCAAGACCCTTCAAAATTTGGAAATGTTTAAGATGTTCCTGTTCTTGGCCTGTGACTGTAATGAGCCAAAGTGTAGATATACAGCACAAGGGTGGGTATAGTTCCAGTACTAATTAATGAGCCTTTGGCCTATAGACCAGATGATGCCCCACAGCTGGTTACATATTGTGGACATATTTCTTTACAGCATCTCACAAGACTAGGATATCCTGCTGTGAGGCTTCAAAAGTGAGGCAGAAGGTACCTGATACTAACGTGCAATATGGCACAAGTATTCAGCCCTCTCATATTTCACTGATGTACCTCCAGCTGTACGCATACTTGTGCACATCTCTAAGTGTGCTTATATACAAACAGTATAGGCAGATAACAAAATAGAAGAAATGCATCATTTTTTCAGCCACAGATAAGTATTTGGTTCTGTCAGCAGAGACTCTAACTGAAGGTAAACAACAGTTCTACCGAATATTCAATTTATCCTACAACATGTCAGTAAAAATAACAAAGATCTTCTTTGCTATAAATGATACAGATTACTCTTTCAGAATTTCATAACTTCAGCAATGCTGTCAGAACTCTGTAAGGCAAAATGCCCTGTAATATCAGTATTTCATATGTCACATTGACACCCTCCACAGCTTTTTCTTTAGGCTTCAGTGGTCAGAGTGAAGATGGGTGAAGTGGCATTAACTAGCTCGAGTGCTTTACTGCCAGCTCTCATTCTGTTCAGGCTTGTTCAGGGACAGCCTGAATCTCTCTCACTGTGACATAACATTGCATAGTAGCCAACCCTCATCTCTGGCGGTTGTGAGTACTGGAGGGGACAACATAATTCATACTTAATTTTGAAAAAGTTATTTTGGAGCAACTTTTAATTTGCAACTGATCACAGGTCTGTGGAGCAAAAGGCCTCATGTCTACCAGATTCCAAAGTCACATTAGAATGGGTGAGAAATGGGGTTTTCTTGTTCATACCTTCCTCACCTCTTCATTGATTGACAGTAATAGAATGACCAGAGCACAACGCCTTTGTGCACTTACATTCCTAGTACTGCAGAGTATTGTAACACATCTCCCTAGCAACACAGGCTACTGAAAGCACATCAGATTTGTCCTCTGCTCAGTAAAATTGCTTACTATAAAATACTGAATTGAGTTCAAGGTCACGGCTTCCCCTAAAAGCATTCAGTTGTCTGGGCCTGGCATATTTGAAGTTTGAGCAGGAATGACAGCTTGGACCTTGAACACTTTTCAGTGATGGGAAAGTTCATGTGTGCAGATGGAACTGTCTTAGAAATCAGTGTAAAGCTGCTATTGAGCTCTCTTAAGAGCAAATGGCCACCACAAATCTCGCTGTTTCCAGCCCAAATGCAAGGTTTAATTCTTTGATTTGTCTTCTCTAACATATTTATCTTCTCTAACAGATATATTAAAGAAAAGTAATGTACCACACAAAATAAGACATTCCAGGCTTCCTTCTACAGAAGGAGGTAAAACGGACAAGCTACATATTGAAGTGGCAATTCGTTGCCTAATGCTCTGAATTTATTAGTGCGAGTGATACCGAAGGCCACTTCTAGGGCAGCTGATCCCCATGAACTTCCCCACCCTTCTCAGGCCCCTTGGGGGTACTTTGGGATAGACAGAAAGAGGTAGAAGGCTCAAGACAAAGTGCAAGTGTGAAAAAATGTGTCATTTAATCAGAAAGGTAGATTGTTGACACAGCACTCCAGCATGCTCTGTTACTGCCTGGACCAGCAGCTTAAAAGCAAGAGCTCTTGTGACAATATAAATTCTATTAAATAATTGTAGTTATTTAAAAGGTGAGTAGATTGTAGTAATTTATTCTAGTTTTATTACAATGTTTTTTCCTAAGGGATCCTAAAAGATTGTTACTGTTTCTCATAGAGCACTTTTAGTCCTAATGATCAATATCAATTTTACTACATCACATTATTGTTTAGATTTTTTTTCTTGTTTTGTGTCGGATTTAGGTGTTAATATAGTTTAAAAGAAATGAGGTAGAGTGCTCGGCTTCAAAATTTCACATTAAAAATAATTAGCTCTTCCTCTCATTTCTGGATAATACAGAAGTGTTTGCACTGGAAAAGAGTTTTTATACTTAATACATTTCTTCTGTTCTTACGAGTTAAGAGTATAAATAAATAAGGGGATAACAGGGCCTTTCTTTTGGCAACATACATGTAACAACAAAGCTTCCTCTCACCTCAGTGGGAATCTAGCTGAGGTAAGAATTAGGTCTCTCAGAAATTTGAGGAGATACGCAGTTTATTTCCAGTGTTATCAAGTGTTAATTTAAACTGTTTACATAATTCAGGCAATAAAGCTTTGACCAAAGTCATTTTCTTTGTCAGAACCCTTATGCGTTCCATCCCACATGATTAAGAAATTTATTTTTCTTTGTTGAGCTTAAATATTTGTTAACTCAGTTCTGTGCCATGGCTCCCACTTACATTTATCTGCCCCAGACAGTTTCTACCACAGTCTGCACCAAAAAAAACCCCATGGAGCAGAGTCTGCTCCAAAGTACTTTGCAGTCTCTTCTGTTCTGTTCTCTGCAGGGATATATTTTGAATATCAGAAATGTGATGGCAAAGAAAGAGAAGCATTTTTCAAAAAGAAATTCCGCCTTTTACTTTCCATGCATTCTAGGGCAAGTAGTTTTCCCACAGAAACAGATTTATTTTTAAAACAAAAATTAAAGGAAATTTAGTGCCCTATCCTCTGCAACTGGCTGATCTGATCCGTATTTACTGCAGAGGCATCAGAAGCAATCAGACTGAAAGAAGCAGAGATTTATTTCTCTGTCTTGGAAGAAGCCATGTGTGCTTCAGTGTGACTTGTCTTTGGGGTTTTTTTTAAAGCTATATACTAGCAAAAAATGAACTTGCTTCCTTATTGTGAATGGGTAGGTATGCCAGACCAAAACCCAGTGTTGTGATTCTACCCACTTTACATCTTTATTTTATAAACTATCTGGAAAGATCTCCAAAATAAACAGATTATAATGGTGTCAGATACATAGAATGCCTTCACATGGATTGCCAAAGCATTTTCAAACCATTCATCCAGAAATTACTTTGACAAGTATTAGAACACAGCCTTTTCAGATGTGGTATATGGATGATATTAAATGGTGAAGACAGTACTAAATATCAAGTTAAGACAAGGAGTGCAAAATAATACTAAGTATTTTTATGCTGAATAAAACAATGGGGTCTAGATCTGAGGTGAGGCCCCATAGGCACTCTTCAGTCATAATAAATAGCAACAATGTTATAACATCCTCTTTCACAATTGTGAGCGTGAAAAAATGTATAAGAATTTTCTCTTAATGAAATTATAGATTTTACAAGAATCCACTTTCTAGTCATATATCAGAATATATGGTAAAGGTACTATGTAATAGAAGCAGGCTGATGCTCTTGAAACACTCCTGACTATAAGCCAAAATGTTAATGAAGCAGCAGAGTACTCAGAAACATGATCTTTCAGGTAATTTCCAATCTAAGCACTAACAGGCCTAATCCTTATTTGCAGAGAACTCAAGTACATATTGCATGTCTTCCTGGTTGTTTCATCAAGGGAGAGAAGGATGTATTATCACAAGGACTTCAGTAATGAAGGAGAAATGAAATCAGAATCCTTTCAGTCTGTTCATATTCTGAATTTTGCAGGAACAGGAGGACCTCATCCAAAGTTTTTTCAATATGGTATAAGCATCCACTCACTTCACTGTGGCTTAGAAAAGGTCTAAACTAGGTGGGAGTAGGTTGTACATATTTCAAGCATAGAATTTTTTATGACAGCAAATTACCTTCTCAGAATAGACTTCCAAACCACAAATGAACATCAAATGCCAAATTGCCATGGATCTTTCACGTAATTTCCCATATATTCTATGGGAAGGCATGACAGAGGAAGTATCATAAGGGAATCATAACTCAACATATATTATAGTCTTGTCAGCTTTACAGCCAAGCTTCGCTCTGGGATCTTTGGGTGTTCTTTCCAGGGGAGACAAGAGAATAGAGGCTACACTTGCAGTTCTTTGTAGATGATCCTTAACACAAAAGATCTCTGAACTGTCCAAATCACCACTTTACCCTATTCTCACTAGAGTTTATGGACCAAAATTTATCTTTCCATTGTAAGTCATTACAAAGTCAATGGAAAGTATATAGAAAATTACCAAAGCAAAACTCCAGTCCTTTAGCAAACAAGAGGAGATGATGTTATTCAATTGACACAAAGCCAAACAGGCCAACTCACTACTTAGAACTATGGCTTAAAATAATGTTGTATTTCCAACTGGAAGACGTAACTATCTACAACCCTGCTATTCCTGTCTATAACTTGTTTTGTTATCTATTTTTATGTTTTTATTTTTATGTTATTTATTGATTTAATTATTAAATTTTTTTATTCTATTAATTGTTAAGGAATTATGCAAAAATGGGCCTCTAGTACAGAATTTGACCTCCTACTTAAAACACTGTTCTGTACAGTCCCCTTATAGTTATCAGCCGAATAATTAAGTTCTAGCTGGCTAGCTAATTTCTAATGTGACAGTATCTCAGGGAAAAGAATGTTTATCTTCTGGTTACCCAGTAGACTGTGGGTCACTTGTCTTTTCAACTCTAACCTCCTTGTAGCAAGTGTTATCACTTCATCTATGTTCTGTAATGTTCCAATCATGGTATTGATTTGCAATAAATAATAGTTGCAAGAGCACACCTCATGGTACTGCTACAGGCCCTGATTCATATAAAACTCATTGCCAGGCCTGTATGGTGCCATTTTCTATTGCTTATGTGGGTCGTCACATAATTTCCAATGTCATCAGTGCATTTCATAGATCATCTTTTGAAATTATCTGCAGTAACATTGCAGCTAATGAAGATAGTCCAGCGCTAAAAAAAAGAGAAATACCCACTGAAAAAAAATGTCACTGAGCAATAGAAATAAACCTTTATTCATTCCTCCAGGGAAAACTGTTGTCATCTACAGAGGACCTGGGACATACAGCAATAGGTCCAGTAGAGTAGTGCCTCAAATCTGTGATTTTCTGTCTTTCTTTTCTTGTCCCCAGTGGGACTGATGTTTTGTTCCATCTGCTGCAACCTACAGTTCTATAAGTTAGTAAAGGAGCAGAACTCAAATGTGAAACATCCCTTGTTCCGTCAAGGGCAGGACTGTTTTTCTAGGGCTGTATATCCTCTATGTTTCTAACCACAGGAGCTCTGTACTTTGGCCCAGTACATAAATTAGTCACGGTAATTTTTTTCCTTCAAAGGCCACCATAGCACCCATTGACACAAAGGGATATTTACTATATAGAAAATGAGCCCTTTTCTAAGGTGCTTGTGTGTGAAGTTAGAAACCTCAGTGTAGACACCATTTCTGGTCTAATAACTGATCTGTTCTAATAATTTTTTGTGCTAAATTAGCTATTGAATCAGAACTTTTTTTTTTTTTTTGGTGGAGGGAAGTTCTATTTCTAATTTAATCATTATTTCTGTTGCTGCTTTTGCTATATAGACACATTCACCAAATCACTAAGACATGTGAATTCCAGCTTCCATATCTGTTCAAAGACGTTTACCTTCTGAATTTTCACTTTTTGTAGGTTTTGGTGAAACTCATGATGAAGGGCAGGCAACGGTACAAGACCTGGGAGAAATATTTGGGTGATAATTTGCTTATGAACTCATAATGCTTTTGGGATGCATGAAGATTTTTGCTAGTGAAATGCAATTTGTCTGATAGGTGAAGGGTATAAAATATAATCTGACCCAACGAATAGCAGCTGAGTAAACTTGTCACATTTATCTTGGACAGTGTTTGTGATTCATCCTGCCTGTCTAGGCACTATGAAGACACTGAATCAAATAATTTATTTTCTTTCTATTTGGACAATGCAAATTTTGCCCCAGAGGTGGTGAAAACTCCCCATAGGTTTTGCAAGCGGAAAAGTGTTTGACCTAGATGGATGAACTGGAAGGCAGTGCTGGAAGCTATGTTCCATCTTGCTTTTGTGTAGATACAGTAGTGGGGCTCTGACTCCTACTTGTCAAAGAAACAACACATTAGTTCTTTACTACTGTCTTGTGATTTACTTACGTTGCCTCAGTTTTCAAGAAGGGTAAGAAGACAGACCCTGGTAATTACAAGCCTGTCAGTCTCATTTCAGTGCCTGGTAAAATTACGGAGAAGGTTATTCTGGGAGTTACTGAAAAACATTTGAGAGGCAATGCTGTCACTGGTCACAGCCAACACAGGTTCATGAGGGGAAAGTCCTGTCTAACTAACCTGATTTCCTTTTACGATGAGGTCACCCGGTCTTGAAGGGTAGCCAGTAGATGTGGGTTGTTTTGATTTTAGCAAAGCTTTTGATACTGTCTTTCACAGTATCCTTCTGGACTAAATGTCCAGTGTACAGCTAGACAAGTCCATAATATGGTGGGTGAATGATGGGCTGAGGAGTCGGGCTGAAAGAATAAATGGGGTTACATCAGGCAGGTGGCCAGTCACCAGTAGGGTTCCCCAGGGCTTCATTTTAGGGCCAGTGCTCTTTAATATTTGTATAAATGGTCTAGACGCAGGAGTCGAATGTCCATTAAGTTTGCCAGTGGTACTAAACTGGGAGGAGCTGTGGACTCTCTCGAGCAGACAGGCCTTACAGCAAGATCTCGATAGACTAGAGAGCTGGGCCATGTGAAATTTAACAAGAGTAAGTGCTGGATTCTCCACCTGGGTCAGGGTAGTCCTGGTTATACGTACAGACTGGGGGAGGAGAGGCTGGAGAGCAGCCCCGTGGAAAGAGTTCTGGGTGTTTGGGTTGAAGGCAAGTTGAATATGAGTCAACAGCGTGCTCTGGCAGCCAAAAGGACCAACCATGTCCTGGGGTGCATCAACCACAGCATCACTAGCCAGTTGAGGGAGGTGATTGTCCCACTACATACTGCACTGGTGAAGCCCCACCTCAAGTACTGTGTGCAGTTTTGGGCACCTGAATATAAGGACATCAAACTATTAGAGTGTGTCCAGAGGAGGGCAACAAAGATGCTGAAAGGTCTTGATAGCAAGACTTATGAAGAGGTCACTTGGCCTGTTCAGTTTGGAGACAAGAAGGCTGGGGGACACCCTCATCGCAGTCTAAAACTTCCTCAGTGGGGACAGCAGAGGGGGAGGTGCTGATGTCCTTTCTCTGGTGACCAGTGACAGGACATGAGGAAATGGAATGAAGCTGCATCAGGGGAAGTTCAGATTGGACAGAAGGAAAAGATTCTTCACTGAGAGAAAGGATCTTAGATTCTGCTTTCACAGCTAATATGAGAGATTATTCCGCTCCACCAACTATCCTCTAATAAGCAGGAAAACCCAGAGTTTTTATTGCATAAACTTATTAATATGAATAAAACAAATGATACCTCAGACATATTAGCTGGTCGGTTATTCTTTAGTACTTCTCATCACAGCCTAAGGATTAAACTGTGACAGAGTAAAATTACCAGCAGGACATTTTGCTTTTACTCTTGCATATGGAGACCTAAAAGAAGTGAGAATGAACTTCAGAGAATTAAATTATAAAAAGCAATGATAAGGCCATAAATCTTTGTCTTGATCTCAGCCATATATAGACCTTTTTCGTGTCATTTTTTCTACACAGGTTGAGTTAAACCTCATTGATGGAAGAGAAATGCAAAGCAAAATGAAAAATACAGTAAAGTGGGGTCTTTGTTGGCCTTGCATTGGAGACATGCTCTTGTTTTACTGTGTTAGCAATTGTTGTTGTTCTCATAGACTGGAACACTTGTGAATTAAGATATTGAGCATTGGAACTGATTTTTAAAAAAGGTAACAATAGCCTTTTGCTTTTTAGATGGATTTTTCTTTAATCAGGCCGATGCTATGTGTGGCCAGAGTGGTCACCATCTGATGGCTTTATAGATGGACACCAGTGAACAGGCTGGTGGTTTTGACCATGCCACAAATTTAGTATGATGCATCTGTCATCACTGGCTTCCTATACGTGGATTATAGCTAAGACTCTGTGCCTAAATTGGGGTTGAAAATGAAATGTTGTCTCACATCAGTTGCAATTCTCCTTCAGATTGGCAGAGAAATATGAGGAAAATAGTTTGGGCTTGATTTAACTGAATAAATCCAGGTTAATGAAGGGATGTTTTTTAATAGCCCTCCATGTTGTACAAAGAGAAGTGAATTTTTGTCTGGTAGAAGACGAAACAACTCCGTGCAAGAGTGGTCTGGTGCTCGTTTTGCTGTCCGTTAAGAACACGACTTAGGAGCGAACAGTGTTCATCTCAGTAGAGCTGTACTGTACATTGGAACAAGATAATCCCATCTGTCTACATTTTACAAACCATTTCCCCCATCTATTCCAAAAGAATTTTATATTTGTATTTTCTAAATGTCCAAATTTTTATTAGACTCCTTATGGACAACCTGGCAGATTGCATAAAATCCACATGACAATAGGCAAAAAAAACCCCAAAATTATTTTAAGTTTTTTTAAAAAGAACTTTTTTGACTAGCTTTGTTATCTAGTGAGGAACAAAGTACTACCATCTTACACTCCCCTTTTATTTAATTCTCTGATAAAATTAATTTGGTGTGAAAATACTGTTCACAAGTTAGATCAACTCAGATGAAGTTGCTATACTACTGCAATATCTATGTCTTCCATCAGAACACACTTCTGCTCCCTGGCAAGCAGAAGTGGATGAGAGGGCGCAAATCACAGCAGAGATTAAAAACTATTTCCAGTCTAATCTTGGAAGAATCTCCTTCTTTTCTTTTTGAACAGTCCAGCCCTTGTGAGTGCTGTAGGTGCATGCAGAAGGCCAGCGTTATAAAAGTATATAATTTTGAACTGGTATGATATCTGAGGAGTAGGCGTAGCTCTTTTTAAGACAGAGTCCAAACAGCATAACGTGGGTAACTATAGGGACTAGTCTCGCCATCACAGATCATGGAAAGCTGTAGAGCGAATACTGAAGGAGAACTAATTAAGACCATTAAATGAAAATGGAGTAAAATGCACCACTGATTTACTAAAGCTAGCTCATTTCAAACTATCTCCGTAGCTCTTTTTTAGTAAGACCTCTGATTTTGATCATTGTAAGCTTGCAATAACCTTGCAAAGTGTTCATTCACCACAGTTCAACCCCCCAAAACACACTAGACTTCAGTGTTACAAGGAAGAGGCATTTGTATTAATTACCCATTTAGATAAATCTTCCCACCTCCTCTTATATTTCATATACTGTCATCACGTTTCCCCCACACTTTCCTTTTAAATCTGGTTGTGCAGGATTTTGTCTGGGTTTAAAAGAGCATTTTCTCTAGTAACAGGGGTAGCAATGATTGGTAAATAGTAAACTGTAAAGAGTTCTTCTCTAGCTTTTAAAATAATTAAAGAAAAGGCTGCTTATACAGTGAAGTGGTGAATATATGTTAAATAGATCATCTGAACAGTGAAGGCAATGCATTGCCAGTCAGAAGAAATAATATCAATAAGCAATGTGCAAAATTCTTATCTAGAACAGTGAGAAATTATCTTAATTATTATTATTATCTAAATAGTGAGAAACATGGAACAACTGACTGGGTAGTTTACAAACATCCACTCCCATGTGTATCTTTAGCCTAAAAGAAAGCTACAGTGGTGGTTATTTTCAAGTTCTGTATAAGCTCACCTAAAGCCTGTGGTGGCTGACAGCAAACCAAACTAGTTTAAACAGATCTTTTGGTATCAATAACTAATTGCATCCTTGTTCTGCCTCAGTAACACAGATTGATAGTTCCATTATAGTGTTGAATTAGAATTGTTTTTAATTTATCCTTAAGAAATGGTCTAATTGGTGAAGGAACGGATGTTGCAGGTCATGTGGCACCAGGGTGACTGTGCTGGTGCAAAATAGCCAACTGGGCTGTGAATGCCTTTCAAAGAGAGAGGGGGGAGTCTGCAGCATGTCTAGTTTCATTTGGGTTTTTAGCAGTTTTGCAGATGTTACCTGCAAAATCTGTGACGCGCAGTCTGCTGCTGGGGTGAACTGTACATGGCTCCAAGGCAGAAAAAGGTTCAAACAACAGGGCTGGTAACACCTCTTTGCATCAATGTCATGATTTGGTTCTCAACTACAGTCTTGTGCTGCCGACAAAAGGCAAACCTACTGATTGGGAGAAAGAGCCAATAGCTATATATTTTGTTATCATTTATTTGACAGCTGGTAAATACAGCAGATTCAGGACACTGCAGGTAAACTGTACTCTATTTAGGCCTCTCTTCATGCAGTGTTGCTTTCTGTCCTAAGTGTGTGACAGACAAAGAATTACACTTTTTTTTATGTATCATGCTCTATTAACACTGACTCATGAGAGAGACACAGCACTGTGTATTTGACAGAACTCATGGCTTGCAAGTGTGATTTCAGGGAGATGAAATGACATTTACATTTGGAATAGCCTTTACACCAAAGCCTTAGCCGTCTGAATGCTGAAGTTAAATGGTGAATTGCTCAGCAGAGCCTTGAACCTGTCTAGATTGAACTAAAGAGGAGTGAGAACTTTACATTTTTTAATTTCAAATCAGGAAGGCCTAGAATTTCAAAGCAACGTAAAAATCCTCCAAATTATGTTCCCACAGAGGAAACAACTGTGGAGACATTTAACACATTGGAAAAACAGTCATTTGGCACTGGTAATTTCTATCTATTTTATAGTCAATTTTATTAAAAGCAAAATGTAATTAGAAAAGTAATAGTTGATAATGGTAAGAGAAGCAGCATAAAATGAAATACGCAAAAGACAGGACAGTTCTGACTCAAATATCCCAGTAGTGAAAGCTCAAATCTACATTGTCACTGTCACCCCAAAAGGTACCAGTTGCTCACTGTAAAGTGAATGATTTGTGTAGGGATCTGAACTAACTACTGAACAGTGTTGAAAAGCAGCTGCTGCAGGGTGCAGTGCAGCAACAATCAACCATTACAAAAAGGGGAAAAAACAGAATTCTGAATGCAGCAAAAGCATTGGGAGAGTTTATGTCAACGAGTGTAATTAGTCTGGTGATTGCAGAAAACAGCATTACACCATGATCTCAAAGGCAGAAGAGGTATGTCTCTCTCAGGATGCCAGGCACCTTAGATTAGTTACAGTGGGTAATTAGTCAGATTAGTTAAAATGGATGTTGTAATATATGATGCTTTTTTCTCTACATACATCACACTGTAATTCCACCAACTTCCTGGCTGTTGAATCTGTTGGTGGCAGACTAAATGTCCTTGAGATCTGTTCATTGCTGCCTAAGATGTCACCAGCCAGAGACACTCTCACATGGTGTAAGCAAGTCTCTCCCAGGGCCCTAATCCTGACTGGGAAGCAGGCACTCAATGTCAGTTTTTTGCCAAAAGGTGAGCTGATTTGCCAGGGTCCTCCTCCAGTCCTAAAGACTATGTGAAGGATTTTCACTACTCACAGATGGGTTAATTGTCCCTGAACCTAATCTGCAAATGCTGTTGTATCACAAATGATCCTTTATGAATTGGAATGACTTATTAATATCCCTCTGACTATGAACTGTTTCATATATTAATAATATTTGCATATTTAACTGAAGCGTGACATTCAACAGCAAGAAATGAGGCAGAAATCAAACACATAGGCTGGTATCTCTCTCACCTATCTTACAAATACTTCTGAGACTATCCATTTGCTGTATACATGCAATTAGATGATATTTTCAGAACTGAACACAGGGAAAGCTTAGCCTAATTAAGACCCAAACCATATCTGAAGTAGTACTTCAGTATTTAGTCCAATTATCTGCATGAAACAGAAGAGCATGGTAATTTTTTTCTCATTTTAAGTGTTCTAATGAAGCTGGAATTACAACTGTCATTTTCAACTACAAAATGCAAAATTTACCCATAAGGACAATTAGTTTTTAGAAGTATTTGAATGTATTTTGAGATTAGTGAAAGCAAATGTATTTGACATCTTTTAAGCAGTATGTGACATCTCAGAGAGATTTCATAAAATAAACTTTACTGGAGAGGACAGGGCAATGGAGATCCTTGCCTTAATGCACATAAACCTTCCACCTCATTACCTGCAGTTGACTCTCACTTGCAGTACATAATGGCATGTATGCTTCCTCATTAAAAAGTGATACACTTCAGTTTTTTAAGTTGTTTACCTCTGTTTAGCATGACCATAATACCACAATCTTCTATTAGCAGGGGATGTGTAACTATCTTTTAATAACTCTGGATTTACAGAAGCTGCCCATGGTAGAAGAGGTAGAAAGAGAAGATAAATGTTTTTTTCTGGGAAAGAAAGAAGATTAGATGAGTGAGTTGTAGGGTCTGTCACAGCAGCTACACAATAGTCAAGGACTTTATTGATGAATAAAAAGAGCAGTGCTGGAATTTTATGCATCTTTTGCTAGCCAGTGTGAGCCAATCATACTGGAGACCCAGGGAAGGTGTGTGTTGACTGGTTTGATAGATTTGACAGGCATAGGAAACAGGATGGATGCAACTCAGCATGAAAAAGCTATTTCTTGACACCTTTCACTCAGAAGAATATACATCATCTCAGTAAGATGTAGTACCAATACTGCCAAAAAGATAAATGCAAGTGCAGAAAAGCCTGTGTACCATCCATTGTAGTATTTATCCATGAATAGCTGAGTGCCTTCTTTGAAGAAATACACCTCTGGCTGGCACTCTGAGGAACAGTGAAAAGTGAAATTAAAATGCTGCTTTGCCACATGAAGAATTGTCACAATTAACTAGCAAATAATTTGACTGAAGTACTATGCTCAGTTTTGATCTCAAATGCTCATACGTTATTTTCATTGACTTAGCAACTGGAAGTAGTCCTGACAGTTGATGATGTTCTTTGTCTAGTTTATTTACATCAAATATCTAATGCTAAATGTAGCATAACATGCATTGAAGTCACTCCTGTCAAAGTTTGTGTCTATCCAGTATAGGGAGGGCACTGACTGTTTACTTACAAGTTTCTCTTTTGTTTCTGAATTCCACAGTAAACCTCATATGTCCTGTCCTTTTTCTGCAGTTGACTTCATTGCAAAGAAAAACATTTCAAACATTTGTACCTCCACATTGCAAAAGTAAGATGATAATTAATATCCCTGTCACTTTAAGTGCCACTTAGAAAGCATCATGCGATTATTTCTAGATCAGTAATGTAGTGGCAAGCTTATCTACAGGTATCATCTGTGGAACTTGTGATCTTGTACAACAGTAAGATCTAATAAGGGTCTGTAGGTAACATCAAGCTTTTTGTAAAATATCCTTCTTTGTAAGATACTTCATTCTGAGAGGTTTTGTCACTCAATTTTACAGACCCATGAAGGAGCAGGAGCTCAAAAACCTGCAAGATATGGGGGCAAATATTCCAATGGTTTTCTTCCTTCCCTGCCTTCTCCCTCTACTGTGCCCTTCCAATCAAATACAGAATGAACTGGCCCTTGTAGCATAAACTTAAATTCTGGAGAAATGTTTTAATTTCAGTTGTGTAGTAAACATAATGAATAAAGTTGGCTTCTTCTTATTTTCTGCCAGATAAGACATTCTTCATTTCAGAGATCACAAAATTACATAATAATATTTCAGGAAGGATTTGGGCATCACCTTCTACAGATTTATGACACACCTATCACAGTACAACCCTTCCATGAGGGTCTGATTGAGTGATATTTTCTTTAGATCCTGGATTAACAGCTCCTCTGTGTTACAGAGAGGAGGAAGTATAAACAGTAATTATACTTGTTGCATTAGTATAAGGGCAGGCGCACAGAAATCTTTTTTTATGGAACAAAAATAGTCAGGATTGGCTGCAAGCCTTGTTACCTCCAGTAAAATATTTCCTTCTAGGGAGTTTCAGTCACCTCTCAAATGGCTCCTAAATTATCACGTAGCCCCTGGTAACTGACTGTTTTGCTGTGGGAATGGGCTATATCTCTTAATTCTTTCTCTGATCATTAGACAATTCCCCCTCCCCCCCATATACCTGTACATGTAAATGGAGCAACATACTTCTCCTTATGGCTGTGCTAAGGAAGACTGTGACAGTGCAGTGAAGAAATTGTCTGTTAAGTTGGTTTGTGCTTGGATGACTGCCCTTTTCTGAAGCTGTCCTGCTTCAACAGCAGCTTGAGAATTACAGAATATTGTTTGCACGCATGTTTGGGGGTGGGAGAGTGTATATCTTAGCAGTAATTAGTTTCACAGAAACAATACTTTCTGCTTCATCTGCAAAGTACCAGGCAGGTAGATTATGGTTTAGTGAATTACACCCAAGGGCTGTCTCTAACCTTCAAATGTGCTACCATATTATTTCATTTTCAGACAGTTTAATACAGTTCCTGATAGTTAATATGATTTTAATATCTGACAGTGCAAAAGGGTAATATTGTTGTGGGGATAAGAAAGTAGAAGAGAATAAAACAGCCGTCACTCACCATCGGTGATTCACTGCTGGTATGTCATCTATAGAAAATATATTTTATTGCCCTGGTATGTCTGCACAGCTCAAGGAAAGAATCAGTCATTCAGCTCTCAGACCTGTAAAAATTATTTTAATTCCGTTCCTATTTGTTCCCACTCTTACTTCTTCCCCGAGCGCTGTGCCAGATACCATCTGTGACCACCCAGTCCCACTCAGCCTCACATTTGTAGAAACGTCTCACCAGCTGCAGGCTTTCCTCAGGAGTGTGACTGACAGCTACAGCAAGTGCCTGGGGTGGTTGGGGCCAAGGGGCAGTAACTGGTAACAAACCAACTTCATGCTTTTCTCAGGAGGTTCAAAAGTGTGACTCAAACCCATCTTGCTGGGGATACTTCTTAGTTGCTTCTTAATTATCTTCCTAATTTGCCTGTGTGTCTCCTTTTTAATTTTAGATTTTTACTGACATTTAAATACATACTTGGGGGCCTTAAGTGGTTGCACTGTTTCCAGAGATGGGGATCTCTGCCTTCTGTTCTCTCAAGTCCTGTCTGATTTACATGTAATGGAAATTGCTAAAGGGGTCCCATGGCTAGCACAGACCACCATCTAACAGTATGTAACCATGTCACCGTGGCTTTGCACCTGTGCAGATAAAATTCAGCTGATAGGCAGAACTGGTTAGCCTACATGAAATGCCATACTAATGCAGTCAAGCTGCTTTCAGGATTGAAGATAACATCTGTATGGGACTGTAATATTCTCCATGTACAGTTTAGTACACTTAAGAGTTAGCTCAGGAAACTGTCTTGCACAATATAGGCTCAACATCAGACTTGCAAGCTCTCGAGGGAAAAGCTGCGTTCTTTCTTGTGTTGTAATTGCCAGAGAGTACGAGGCATGGCAAAGACTTAATCGGGTTATCTCTTTCCACCACCAATACTGACCATTCTTTCCTATCATTTTCTGTGTTTGAACCAGTTAATTAACTCTGTGATGGCTTTTGCTTTTACCTGTGGCTGGTTAACTTAAGAACGCATGACAAGGAACTTGTTCAGTTACTTTCGAGAAACCAGTATACCAGAAAATCAGTATAGCAAATGATACTCCCATGCCTGCAGCCAGTGACTCCTTCAGAGAATGCAGATAGATCTGTAAGCTCTGACTTTATTTGGTGTGTTTTTTGAAAAGCAATGTGCAATATTTAACTAGGGAATAGTTAAGTACTTAAAATAGTTTCTATCAGTTTGCCTGGTACAGTCATCTGGCTTGTCTGTCTCCCCTGAAAGCCTTTAAACTCAGTGTAGCTAAGAAATCAGTGATTTTAATTGTGGTAGGAAGTCCTTCTAAGAAGAGGATCTCCATGAATGGCTGATGTGTAGCAGCAATGCACAGCCCTGTCCAATATGCAGCCCTCTAAGAAGCAGCCTTTTGACACATCCTGCCCCAGTCTCAACTGTCATGGCACTAGTCAATATAGAAAATCACTTTCCTACAGACCTGGGTCCTGCATGCAGCTTGCAGAGTTAGGCCTGCAAACTGGCTCACTTGATTGCCTCAGTCATTTTATCTCACACTGCCTTCCTGTTTGGTGGTAATAGATTAGGTAGTTATTACAAGCAAGAGGATTATGAAGATAATTAACAAATGGGGTTGTTGAAGGATTTACTATTCTGGCCTGATCCTTCACTAGTTTCCCTGAGAAAAAGCATAATCTAGCTCACATTTGCCAGTAATTAGCTTTGTCTTTATTGCATTGTAAATACTGCTTTAATTACTTCACTATTTAGCTCAGGAGATGAGATTCAGTTGCAGTAACTTAAATGGGATTCTTGTGCTACAAATTTTCATTTTCATCTCATTTTCATCTTAACTCCTTTTAAGATAAACACACAACAAAGATTGGCAAAGACATATGGATGTGTTTTCATGATTAAAACCTTAAGTAGGTCTTCTCTAAGGGGGGATGAACTCAGTTATTAGACAAAAAATACACTCTTCCAGGGGACTGCCATAATGGACCTGTGCTGGGAAACAGTCATTTTCCACCAGCATAAAGAGACAAGCACTCAGCCACAGAATGCTAGCAGAAAATTTCCTCAGCTTACAGCAACTCCTGCTGCTCTATGTGCTTTGTACCACGCCCTGTGTCTCTATCCATCCAAACTCAATGACAAGATGTAATTTCAGTCTAGTAGATGTCACCAACATGAAATTCAGATGAGCTTTTGCTGTGTTTCATCCATAGACAAGGTTAAGCAAAGGAAGATGGCGCAGGAGAGAAGCGCTGATGTTCCTTGCTCCTAACTCAGCCTTTTGTTGATGCAGAACTCACATGGGAGCCCTACTTGGAGCAATACAAAGTGTCAAGGCACGTACTCTTCTGACTCTCGGAAATATAAAATCTGCAACAGATATAGCTCCCTGTATCATATGGGATATAGTGACAGACGTATCTGCCCTCATTCATCTGTCCCTGCAACTGATTAAGCTTGCCAAAATCTGTCTGTTTGACTAAAAGAGAATGGCTGTGTGCCCACCATAAAAACTGATAGGGGCTGAGCCTATTCTGCTGGTAGAGTAATGCTGCTTTCTCTTGCCTCTCTGTGCAAGGGATTAAAATAATTTTAAGAATGCCAGGAAGCATGTCAACTTTTCTGATGCTCAAAGAGAGGCTCCGCTTCTCTTTTTCTGGCATTGTCAACAGATGGGAGTGATACAGTTTTGGCTGGACTTCAGAAAATACTTCCTATTGGAGGTATCTATTAGGTTCTGATTATCTTCAAGAAGAAATGTGTGGAACCTCATTACTTCAGTTGTTTAAAACTAGACTAGACAAAGCCCTGAGTTTGCTATCACAGAGGACACCAATGGGAAAAGTCCTTCAGCTCCTACTGGAGTTCATGTTGTTGAGTCATGAGGAGCCAGTTGTGTTTATTGTTTATAGTGGTCCATAAGTATTGACCAGTGGATTTTCTCTAGAGGTAACAGTAACTGGAGTAATTGAAATTGGATTGGAACTGTAATCAGCTTTTGTATAACACATTAAATAATTACTCTGATTATTTTCCTAAATGAAGGCCTCCCTTTATCAAATATTTGTCTTAGACACAGCATGGCATGCTAAATCTGTTCTCTTAAAAGATCAAAGTTTACAAATTAGGATCAGTTAATAGGAAACTTGAAAACACTAGGAAGATTGAGGCAGACTTACTTACAGTTGCATTTTTGTATTATGTCAACCCTGCCTGTGAAACTATGCCAGCTACTTGATACTTTTCCTTAAAAAGGAAAGAGGAGGTTGTTACCAAACCGTGAAAATTGAATTCCAATAACTATTTGCATTCTGTCCACCACTTTCTCCTGCCGATGACGGTATGCCTTCACTTCTGGTCCAAAATTGCTGCAACGTTCTTACACAGTAATCTTCAGCAACCACTCTAGTCAGTACCAAGTCTATATACTAAAAACATGTGTGAATGAGGCCTGAAAAGTACTGTTTTCACTCTAACTGGCTCTTGATGGCTCTTACAGTACGGAGCTTACTAAACACCACTAGGGGTCCCCAAATTCCTCACTCATGAAAGGGGATACCCCTGTATACCCACATACTCCACTACAAAGTGTCTGTGGAGTTCTTTTCTGGAGCTGGCTATGCTTCAGCTATGACAGAATTGGCCCTCATTTATAGCAAAGCCATTTAATTACTTTGAGAACTTCAGATCAAAGCCATTATATAAAATTGTGGTCCTATCATGAAAGATAAATGAGCCTTCTTATAAAGCAGGCCTGCCAGATTGAATATATTTGATTGAATGCTTCATACAGGGTACTGTGCCATAGTTTGGGTAGGAAACATCTATGATTTAATCCGCCCAACCTCTGTTAGAGGCTTTGCACCACATACTCTGTATTAGCCCCATACCCTCATTCCTCTTCCATCAAATGCATTTACCGTCCCAGCAACAGAAGGCTGGAGGTGGATAAAAAATGTGCCTGCACAGCTAGGAGTGCTTTGATGCCATTGTAATGTGGGCATAAAATCAAGGAACATATGTAGAGGCAGCTGCTCGCAGTTGTGAAGGCATGTAAAAAATATAGGACTGTTGAAAAACTTTGATAGATTTTATAACTGGGGGACTATATACTTTTATTGTATACTATACGAACCCACAAAAAGTGATGCTTTCCTTTAGTACATTTATTCATTGCTCGTTTACAACAGAGTAATTCCATCATGCAACAAACCGGAAGGTTTATGCCTCGTCTCTTCACTGAGTGTTATAAGTTCGTTGCACTAAATCTGTCTGGCAGAGAAACCAGACAGTGACAAGAAATGGGGGCATTACAGAGAAGGCTAAAAGAAGCTCGCTCTTATGGTGAAACCCAGGCCATATTTTAGTTCCCTGTGCATAGCTTCTTAAAGGAACTAGAGAAAACTTTTTTGTGTGTGTCTGGAGTTGGGATCCTAGAGTAGATTCTTTAAGGGAATGCTAGAAATCAAGTTTGAAGTTCTCCTCTGAAACAGTGAGGACACATCTAGTCCTCCTGGGTTATTTTCCCAGTACCATCCTGATCTTTACCTTTGTTGACAGAAGTCGCATATAGCCTGCAGATCTTCAGATGACTGTCCTCCTCATAAGATTGCTGCCTTTGAATGAGAGTTTGGTTAGATAAAGTGACTGTTACAGCAGAGAAGACAATATGTAGAGTATTGCTGAATTTACCATACTTTGGACCTTTCCCTTTTAAAGCAATCCAGGAGCTTTAACTGAAGAAAGGCAGAGGTAACTAAAGTAGAGGACTAGCAAAGGAAAAACTACACACAGTGTGAAAAACTATATACAGAAACTCTGCAAAACTTTCTTGAAAGGGCAAAGATTATATATTTTTGAGTCTACCTTATATTGTAATGCCACTGGCCCTATCCTGGAAATGTGACTATTTAGTTTAGCATGGGTAGCACAAAGCCCTCAGTGCATAAGAATGCCACTACAGACTAAATATCACTTACCCTCACCTTGTGTAAGGCCAGGAGAAAGACACCCAATTCTGGCAGTCTCTTGATGTGCAAAGTGAGTAAACAAAGTGAAATTGCTACCTTGCAGAGGTGCTGGAAGGATCATCTAGCTAACATGATCAAAGTGATTTTGAAGTGTGTGCACTTTCATTACAAACTAATTGAGCTCTTCCAGAGAGAGGGAAAATAGGATGTAATTATTATTTCTATGTCTGTCACTCATATTCTAATTTGTTAATTGACATAAAATACCAGATGGAGACACTGAGCAGTCTGATGGGAAGAGTTAGCTTTGCAGTAGCTGTATGCAAAACTATGGTTTTAGTAACAAAGCAGATGAGAGCCCAGGCAGAGAAAGATACGACAGCGGGAAACCTAGGAGTTCATGGCAATGGGTCTCCATCAGATTGTTACAGCAGTAGCGTCATCAGGGTGTGCTCCACTTGAAATCACTGGTGCAATTAGTATGGATTAACTTGACCCATAAGACCAATAGTTTGTAGAACCTGTCAAGGAACATGTTTTTTGTACACAAGTAGGCAAGTACAAATCTCTGCTTTTGACATAAAATTTAACTTACTGGAAAGTTGATGTGTGCATGCAAATACAGGTAATAGTCTTAAAACAGAAGGAATAGTCACTAAGAGAAGTAATATCCATGGTGTAGTTAAAAAAACTAGCAAGCAAATCTTCCTTACTAACACTTTTATCTTCTCCCACCTGTAACAATACAAAATAGCATAGAGGGACACAAAATTTTACCTCCTGATTATTGTTTTGGAATTTGGATCAGTTTAAGTCAAAAGGAAAGCAGGCACCATCTTAAATTTTTCTGGTTGACTATGCAAAGTGTTTAGACAGTCTCAATCTATTCTCAAACCACTGTCAATGGGAGTTACATAAGAAACAGAAAATGAACATGCAACATATATCACTTCTAAGAGAAACATACAAGAACAAGTTAATTCTTACTAATGTACAGTGCGATTCTATGCCATATTCTCCTGTGGATAATTAGAGGTCTTCAGTCACCAAGAGTAAAATTGCCAGCATTTTTATCAATGTTAAAAGTCCTTTGCCCTCTTTTTCAAAAAATACGCTGTGAGAGTATGATAGAAATTGTGTTAGATTTCCTTCTCACCCTTCTTCCTCCAGATCCTACCACCCAGAACTACCCTGAAAGCTTGACAGACTTTTCTTACCAGTATTATGTTTTACCTGGTTCTTTGCCATCTTTGAGACTAAATCAGAAACATGTGGCACATTTATCTGCTGCTACTGCTATAATTCTCATATTCGTAATCTTTCTCTCTTCCTCTTTCTTGCTATCAAAATGCTACCTATTAATTTATGTCCGAAAAGCACCTTGAAGCTGTCAAACCTAATGTAAGTGCTAAGTGTTTGGAGCACAGCAGAGTCAGTCCAGTTCAGCATTCAACAGTATCGTTGTAAGCATGCTACTGAAATGGAGGTTGGAAGTGCCTTATCGCCATATGCTCCAAGCAGCCTAATGCCAAGTTCCTGTCCTCCAGAATCCTCATAATTCAAGATCTACTACTTTTGGTGAAATCCCTACTTGTCTCTGAAGTCAGGAGGCTGTTGCCTTCTTCACCACATGGTCAGTCTCTCAAATTCCCCACATCTCTAACTACATAGAGGAAAAATCCTGGCTGTTCATATAATTGAGAATATGAAGAAGTGCATTAACTTCTGTTTTGCTCTTCAGGGGTCCAGAGAAGGTAGCACAAGGCTACTGGTTGAAACTGGGTAGGGCAACCAACTGTGAACAATACTGTAGTAGCTGTGCTTGGCACCTGATGAGGGTGTGTCCTGTCCTGATCAGAACCCGCAGGAGGAGGGCTAGGTTTTCTTGAGTCTAGTACTACTTGTCAGGGAGAAGCAAGGGCTAGCTGCCTGTGAAAAGGGGGTCAAGGCAGGAGCCAAGGTGAGCCCTACACCAGTTCTGCACTCACCAAGAGGTATTGCAGGGGCTGAGTCAGGCAGAGATAGGGCCCTGCAACAGCCCCAGGCATTGCAAGGGGACGAGGGCTTGCTTCCTCTGGGCAGTCCTGACAGAGGCTACAGGAGACAGAGCTGTGATGTGAGGCTGAAAGGGCCAGACAGAACTGGAAATAGACACCTTCACAACACAGCTCAGAGAAGGGCTGAAGGTCCACATTCTGAAATAGAATTCCTGGTCCTGTGGGCAGCATGTGAGCGGGGTGATGAGGCTGTTCAGGGCTGTTAAAGCCTGCAAGTGCCCTCAGGGACCTGACACCCTTAGAACTTAGAAAAATCAATGATACTTTCAAAAGTATCCACTAACTCTGATGAAACAAATTTAAGAATTGTGCAGTTTTGCATGCGTGCTCAAACATCTGCATTATTCATCTGGCCCTCATCACTATACTGAGCTCTAGGGAAACTTTACAATACTGTCAAAATGTATTACTGTACATTTTATAGGTCAAACCATTGTCTCTGTTTTACAGGTAGGATCTCAAGGTTCAGGCAGACTGCTGGCATGTCTGCATGGTGAAATGGTGTGTGAAACACACCTTCCTGAGAGAGCAATGTTCATGGCTGCTTCAGAACCAGAAGCCGTACAGTTTCAGCACAGCTGCTGAACAAATAAGCTGTCATGATGAAAGACTGAATTTAAAAAGTCTGGCACAGCAATGTCAAATGCGGCCAGGCTGCTTTTGGATATCATGAGTCTGCTCCTTACTAAGCAATGCCATGCAAATGCATCAGCTTGAAATCTCCATGTTGTACTTGGCTGTATGTTGCAGGCATGCCCTAAGTGATTCACCCACAAGCAGTAAGGGAGTTGATGGCAGAACAGGAAATGGTTTTTTGAGATTTCCTCCTACAGCCCTGGCTAATTCTCAGTAGAAGACCACCTCCCGGAGTCACTGAGAGACCATGGGAATAGCTGCAGAAAAGCAGATATTTTGGAGGTGGACGAGAGGTGAAGCATGTCTTATGAACAATTGTACAGATCCTCCTGTTTGATTTGAAACACAGAAACGTATCTTAGCTCTCATTTAGACAAAAAAGGAAAAAAAGCAATCTATCTCCTTCACAGAACTTACTGACAGCATTACAGCCTGTGCTGCAGTCTCAGTATTTTTCCTACGTTTATTAACTGAAAGCAATTATAAGAAAAATCTGCATAGAGTAAAAAGCAGTTGAGCACATTCTACTCTACGCAGTGTGGTAGCTGAATTTCAGAGTTAACGCAATTCCAGCAGGATCTATTCTGCTGTTTTGCAGACTTTCCCTCTCCCCTTCTTCTTTCCCTTGCAGGGGCCATATAAAGCAATTCTTGAAAATGTTTCCATGATTGCATTATAGCAATCAAAAGTGCTGAGGGAGATACAATGACAAACAATGCACCATCATCAACAGCCACAATGCAGAACGACTCATTTGCTCTCAAATCGGTTGACTATTAGAGCTTTATTTAAATTCAGTTCTATCTGGGACTTCGAAAATATTACTCCTGCTTTTTAATTCAACATGCAGCAACACAGAAAGCCTGCCCTTTGCCCTTCTCCATCAAATGCTTGGGCCCCACATTGTTTTTTACATTAAACCTCTTCTAAATAAATGAGATCAG
Organism: Phalacrocorax aristotelis; assembly: GCF_949628215.1. Classification (NCBI taxonomy): domain Eukaryota; kingdom Metazoa; phylum Chordata; class Aves; order Suliformes; family Phalacrocoracidae; genus Phalacrocorax; species Phalacrocorax aristotelis. The sequence goes on along the minus strand of NC_134280.1, from coordinate 46,744,716 downwards.
TGGAAGAAAAATCTAGGAATAAGCAATATTAGCTGTAAGACAGGTGGCAAGAGGAAAGGGGCACAACTGTATGTTTTTGGCCTTTTAATATCTCTGTCTTCATTCTAATAACAAGTGAAAAGACACTAGAGGAAATAATAGGATGGGACATTCAAAATACAAGTTGGCAGTTTGATGAAGATGCATATAGATAGTGCATAACTTCCCCTAGCATTTAACTATTTCTCTCCCCAATATAATACTTTTGTATTAGTTTTTTTTCCCAAAAGGTAGCAAAAACAATTAGTTGTGGAATTTTAACAAATCTTAGATTAGAATTTTACTCCTACCGGTTCTTCTATAAGGTGGCTTATGAAGTCTCTCCAAGAAAGTTTATACCTGTGTGCAATAGGCAGAATAGTCTAGTTCATATGAAACACATACATTTAGAAACTGGAAAGAATGTTTTTACTGGAGAGTATAAAATAGACAATGGGCCTATCTTACTGAGTCAGCTTTTAACGTTGGGTGTGGAATTTGAGACTCAAATTGCTGGTTTCCTGAGCAGGTCTATCTCCCATTGACTCCAAGGGGAGCTCTGTGTGCTCAGCAGCTTTGTGCATCTCAGTGATCTGAGTGCCTTGAAGTGATTTTTGAAACTAAGAAGTCAAAAAGTAGGAGTAAACTTTGAAATGATGAATATTGAGTTCTTGGCAGTAGTTTCCTCAGCTGCAAAGCAGAGAGGTATTTACTTGGCTGTCCTTTAGGGCCTGGTAGGAAATCTTTCTATAATATTTGTAAATATGTAAAGTTGTAAGGAGAGCTGGAGATGTGCAAGTTTTACTTCTGCTAGATTTACAGTGATGTGTTTGAGACTCACTGAATATGCGGCTTTACTTAGCATAAAGTGCTTTGTATATAGCAGCAAATCATCTTGGAAAGGAATAAAATGAGCTAATGATCTAATTTTTTCATGTTATTATTACAGCCTGTAGGGCAGTCACGTTGTGCATCATTCATAATATAGCATTTCAGTAGAGTTATTTTGTCTTGAAGGACATAAACAAAGAAAAAGCCCCTGAGTTAGGTTTAGCCTTTAGTATGAGACTCTGTTCCTGTTAGGTAAATTACAAACCTAAGAACTCTAAGGCCTTGAGCATAAAACAGCAGTCTTCCATTTCTGGAAGAATTTTTCATTAGCATCTTTCCCCAATATTTTAAGCTATTAATAGACTTCAGAGTAGTATGATGTGATGTATGATTTTGTAATGAAATGCATGACATCTGACTTTTCTTTGAGTTGTATTGGAAGCCTGTCAGTGTCAACATAAACTGCCCAGGTCGATAAATTGCTATAAATCAACATTAAATCTGACAGTCAATGCATTTACACCCATAGGAGCAAAATCAGTAGTTGTCCCCATATTAAAAAAAGGCTTTGCTTTTCTTGGATTATTAGCAAATCAAATACTGCTTATAATATAAAATCTATATAATATACATTTATGCAAAGTGGAAATCTCAGTTTTCACTTATCATGCACGTTTTAGTGCCTGAATTGGATTGACTTTGGGAATTGATAAAACGAATGTAATAGAATGGCAAAAAGATTCCCAACCATTATTGCTGAGATTATGTTTTTGAACACACTATACCAAAACCTGAATTTGGAGCCAAAGTCCCTTGCAGGTTCCAGATGGCGTGACATTTAGCCATACTGTGTTCCCCAACTGTGCCCACTGAAACCAAAGGCTAGATCTAGAGACAACACTGTTTATTGTACAGTATAATAGCAAAAATAGAAATAAATGTAATTTAGTTTTAAATGGTGTGGCAGATTTTTAACAGAATTTTACTTGGCTCGTAGTCTGTTTTATTATCTGTTTCATGCTTTTTCTGAAAAGTAGTCTGAGAGTGTATTAAACTGCTGCAATGCAAGATGCGTCACTTTTAATTCTGCTAAAGGCTTGTTTTTACCATAAGAATCCCTAGAGCTCATCTTCTGAGCTTTGTTTGAATATAGTTTTATATGTCCTCAGAGCAAAACATTGCAAATGGAATGACATAGTTGTGATCAATATGCTGTGTATAAGGGTGTCTGAAATAGAATGTCAAGAGTTTTCTGATTTGCCTCTGCAAGAGAATCCAAAATGCACTGGTTAGTGACTGCAGAGGTATTTTAAGATCAGACAGGGTTTGGTTTTGTTTTTTTTTTTTTTTAAACAAAGACAAAAGATTTCCTGGGTACTAAAAAATGGTTATTGCAGCTCAGATGATACAAATTAATCTCATAGCGGACGTAATGGTACAAGCTGTTCATTATAGGATACAAGAGTCTTTCCTCTACCAATAGCTTTTCAAAACTAGTTCTTGTAGCTAAGCAATTGTGTTGTCCTTGTTTCTTGATGTCCTGGCATTTTCTAAAAACAGGAGCAGAGTCAAAAATAAAAACGTGCATTTTCCATGTAAATAACCCTGGCAATTTATGTCTATAGCTGCTAGTGTTCTGTGTGCAGTTCATGCAAGGCTGTCTCATGAAAAGGAATGCCTACTACAGACTCCTGCCATTTCACATAGCTGGAACATTGGAATCGAAAAATACTACCTATACATGCCTGTGTCTGGGACATGCCAGAACTGTGAAAAATTCTGGCACTGTCAAATATAGAACAGTGGCAGGTGAAAGACCAAAGAACTGCAATATAAATGTCTGCATTACGTTTAAGCAGAGTACTGATGATGAGGTAGGGGGAAAGAGGGAGTAGTGCTGGCCTCACAGTGGTTTTGTTCGGGAGAATATTTCAGCGGTATTTCAGCCAACAGAAAATAAGGTGAAATTATGGCAGACTACAGTTAAGCACTTCCTATATTTTTGTTACTTGCAAGTCACCAGCCGTTAGGCTTTTCAAATTCAGATATTTTTGTTTACTACTTGATTTGCAAATTATTACATTTAACACACTTCTTTAAGTCACAAGAAGTATCTGAGACTAGGGCTCCGTGGACACCTAGTTATATTAAATAGCCATTACATTAACTAATGCAAGGAGTTAGCATTCCGAAAAGATGCCCCTCAAGGAGATATCTCTTCATTACGCTGAGTGGCCATGTACTCTGTTGTTCTATGCATTGTCCTATAGTGACAGTTTCTCCATTGACTTTAGCAAGAGCCTGGGATTACTGTTTTAGACTAGACACTGAAATGTAGAAGTCTGCACTTGGCATTGTTAAATTGCATTCTGTTATTTCAAGCCATTCTCCTGTATGTCAGGAATGTTTTGAATTCTCATCCTATCATCATTATTCAGTATTATGTACAAGTTTAATTAAGGATTTTCTCTACTCAGTCATTCAAGTATAACCTACTAGACAAGACAGACGACATTCACATACTACTTCCTACCATTTTGACAGAAAACAACAGTAATGTCTGTCAGAGCCCTGAGGGCACTAATAGGTCTAAGAGCACTAATCAGAGAGACCAGCCTCACCTGGGGCATCCCCATGTCCCCTCTTGCCCATATGTGCAGGGGCTGTCTTTAAGCTCAGCCTGGGGCTCTTAGGCTTTGTTTGAACTATGGTGGAGGGTTGTTGGTCTCCAGCTAAGGTATAGCTGTGCCTGGCCTGAGTCTGATGCTGGTCACCCTCATCAGACCTGATGTGTGGGTTGAGTTGGCCTTGGCCCTGCCTCCATGCTGAGGATGTGCCTGCTGATCTGGACTCCTGGTTGAATGTGGCTGTCCTCCCTGGCTCTCTCTTGCTTGGATGCTGTGGGGCTGGGTCCTGGCTGGCGAGGTCCCTGCCCTGCTGGCTGTGGCACCATGCTGGCTGTGGCACGCCTTTTCCCTTGGGGAGCAGCTGATTCTAGTGCTGACTCTCTAGCTATGTTTTTCTAATCAGGTGTATGCTCATACAACAGGTTCACTGTGGGATATGTTTCTGTAGACTACCTGGGAGCCCTATAGGATGGTCAGAGCTACCACTGAAGTCTAGTTGTGTGAATTCTGGTATTTTTATCCTTAAAGCACATTATCTTGTTAGAGATGTGATTTTATGTATTCATGACATGCTTACTAGTGGTCACTCACCTCCTGACTAAAATTCCAGTGTTCATAAATATTATTTTTTGATTATTCATTCAAGTACTTTAGGAACTTGAGAGTAAGCTGCTGGCCATATCCCAAGACTTTAATTTTCCTTGCTTAAAGATAAGTCCTTTCTAGGCTTCTGATGCTTTATCTGTATTGCATGAGTTATCAATGATAATGGTTAAAAATCTGAGCTTGTTTCAGCCGACTCAAAGTTATTTAGTGTAAAATTCAACAGGATGAGCCAACTTAAGCTTCTGAATAGAAAAAAAAACAATAAAAAACACAAAATTCTATTGCCTATATATTATCTTCAATTTAGCTCTTACTCTGAGGTGGTGCAGACCCACATTGAGTTTCCTGAAGTCCATTGTTTTATTTTGTTTTCTGTCCTTCCCGTGTGGCTGGCAAATGATATCACTTTATCTTTTTCATTTGGGCTTATTCCCACCTTCACATATCCCTTCATTTATCAAAAGTGATTAGAACAGTTTGAACTTGTTGAATCACTTGTATGGGAGAAAGGGATATTCTTATTGCTTTGTACAGCTAACTGAGCTGTTCTGAATAGCCCTGGGGAGAAGTTTGTCATTAACTTGGGGTAAACATCTACCTCTATCATCTGACCTGCCATTTTTTCTCTCCCAGCATATATCTGTGTATTTGAAATTCCTCATTATCATAGTGTCTTGTGCTATAGGTGACCTGTTAGTATTATCTATGAGACCTTTTGTAAGTACTTATCTTGGTTTATTGATCTATAGGATCTCACTGTGGCGAAGACCTTTTGGTTTTGTCTCCTAAAAACTTCTATCATGCCTCAAGTAAGCATCCTTGATGTACAAGGCAAAATTCCTTCCTTTGCTGTATCCACCCATTACTAATCAGTCGTTGTCTTTGCATTAATATTGCAGCCTACCAATTATTCTGTCAAACACCTTCTTTCTAAAGGCAGTGGTAACATTGATCATATCTTAAGAATACAAGTTCTTCTTTGTCCCTCATATCTTTTGAAGACGTCTTTGACTGAGTCATAATTCCTCCTGCTGTTTTTATGATCTGTTATCTGCAACTGCATCCCTCTTTCTCAGTCTTCCCCAAGCACAGATTTTAAATTTCTGTCAAGGTCATTTGTGGGCACCTATCACAAACCTTTTCTCATGTTACTTTAGAGTTCTTTTTAGTTGATCAACAATTCTTTTTTCATCCAGATTTCAGTATGCATATTTCAAAGGTATTTCATGTGCATTTTCCTCTAAATATAATGGATTTAGATTTAAAACAAGCCTATGGGCAAGGTATCTATTTAACACCATTTACGTCCTGAGGAACAAAGGGTGATTTACTCTGGGTTTCACTGGGATCTGGCTTTACTCTTGGTTACAGCAGTTGAGTACTAATGAAACCCTGTAGGGGCATATTTTGATTGTAAATTGCAATGGTGGTAAATAGTAAGTGCTGAAATAAATAGGTTTGATTTGCACCCACAGAATGAACTGCATAAAGTACTACATTGATTTCACTATGCTAGCTTCATAATTATGCCAGTAAACGGGAGATCAAATATGGAAGGGAAAGCTGCTGGTGCTGATGATATAGGCTAGAGCTCTTGAAAGATAACCTGTTTCTTAATGCAGATCTTCCTTTCCTGAAAAGAGGTATAGTGAGGTGTGATCTTCCTTTCCTGAAAAGAGGTACAGTGAGGTGTTTCTTTTTACTCAAATAGAACTAAAGACATTTTATGTTTTTAAAAAATACATATACATATACATGCATTGTATGGAAAGAGTTTGGCCCCTTACTGTTTCAAATGGAGCTAGCTTTCCTTCATCTCAATGCGTGGTCCTTTACTTGTCAAAGGGTTTCTGCTTAATAGGTCTGATTTACTGTCCTTTTGAAGAAGAGTAGGATAATGGTATCCCAAAGGTGTTATGTAAGGAAATCGGGAAGCAGCCCTCATATTAGATAAAACCACTGAGACAATTATTCGTGTTCATCAAAATCACCATGAACCACACTGAGGCATGCAATAGAGAAAAGTTATATTCCTGGTGGTGAAACATGTATAAACCTCACTAAATACAAAACTTCATTCCATTTCTTCTGTTTTTTTTCCTTTAAAAAAAAGTAGACTGCTTCTAGGTGATGTATTTTTCCTGCATGATGAAAACAAAAGGTTCTTTTTCTTCTCTCCAATCATGTTCCTCCCTAAGGATTTAGGTTTGGGATTGTTCTTTCTCTGTAAGAATGGAATGATGACTGTAAACATAATTCACTCTAGGGATTCTTCAGTCATTGAAGAAACAACTTGCCAATTGTCAAAGGTAGAAATGAAATAGATTTATTTGCATTGTCAAAGAGCCTGATACAGAAGGAAAAGAACAGTAACATCGCATGCAGATCTATTTTATGGCATTAAATAGGTTCTTTTACTTCTTAGTCTAAGTCCATAATAAATAAGAATCCATTCCTAACAGTATTAGTAATCAAAGGACAGAGAAAGATTGTGCAGGAAACATAGCAGAATTTTGCCCACAAGTATTGTTTGAAGGGGATTCTGAAAGAACAACCAATATAAAAGAAATACAGACTTATCCCAATTGTTTGAGAATGTCAAAGTGCTTTTATAAGCTGCTTAGTAGTAACATACCATAAAATGAAGATGTAGGCTTTATCTTTGAAGACACAGGTTAGTATTAGCTGTCAAACGAAATGAGTTGAGTAGTCTTACTATAGTTCAAAGCATAAGTTTAGTGGGACTGCCTTTTTGAGAAAAGTTAGTAGACTGCCCTGTACCTGCATCTCTTTTTGTTCCTTTTCTGTAAAGTACAGACCACGTCTAGTTACAAAACAGGTTTTCCATTTCTGTATGCATTTGATAATACAGGAAAGGATATAACTTTGGGCCTTTTAATTCATTGAATTCCTGGCCTTCATGTCATTAATACCATTGTCTAAAAGTTGCAGCTGATAGCAAATGTGAATGGAGTTAAAAGGTACCAATTTTACTGATATACTCAGCAAAGCCAAAGCTCAGAGGACAAATTAAAGTAGTATAAATTCTTCAAACAGTATTTGAAAAAAGCTGATTTGGAATTATACAGAGCATCAGTAACTTGCTGGAGATAAGGAAAGACAGCCAGTTTAGTTATTAGAGCCTCTAGTCAGTGGCCATGTGGGAAACAAGCGTATTTTGGATTGCTTTGCTTTTGTAGCATATGACTTTGAAATCAGTGCTGACTGTGTTTACTGGAGTATCTTTCTCCACTGTTGCTTGTTAAAGGGCCTTCTGACCATTTCCTTGTGTTTCTCAAGACAGCAGCAAAAGCATAATCTGATGCCACAACATTTTCCATCATGTGTGGAAAACTTAATTCACCGTGATGTGGAACATTGAGCAAAGCTGCTTAATGCAGGGTAGGTCATTTACTTCTGTTAATTCTCAGCTGAGAATTTCACACTTGTGGTTTTTAATCTTAAATAGATATCAGATCAAAGCTATGATCTGCTCTGAGAAGCCGCTAGTACCCATATTTCCAGCATCTTCAGGACAGTAATCCTCACTTTGGTGAGGACTCCACAGCAAAAGACTGCTGTGCTGCAGGCTGTAAAGAATGCTGACATCGACATGGAATTATCAATCAGTAATTTCCTGGCTCCTCGATCAGGGCTTGTTTTTCTACATCAGGATTGCCCACTAAATGTCAGCAGATGTGGAAGTTAAAATAAATAGCATACTGACCATGCAAAATTTGCTTTAAATCTCTTAATTAGAAGTGCAACAGTTGATCCCTCTCTCCCCTGGGCACCATATAATCATAGAATCATTAAGGTTGGAAAAGACCTCTAGGATCATCAAGTCCAATCGTCAACCCAACATCCCCATAGCTCCTAAACCGTGCCCTGAAGTGCCATGTCTACATGTCTTTTAAATACCTCCAGGGATAGTGACTCCACCACCTCTCTGGGCAGCCTGTTCTAATGCCTGACCACTCTTTCAGTAAAGAAATTTTTCCTAACATCCAATCTAAATCTCCCCTGATGGAGCTTGAATCTGTTTCCTCTTGTTCCATCGCTAGTGACCTGGGAGAAGGGACCAACACCCACCTTGCTACAACCTCCTTTCAAGTAGTTGTAGGGAGTGATAAGGTCTCCCCTCAGCCTCCTGTTCTCCAGACTAAACAATCCCAGTTCTATCAGCTGCTCCTCATAAGACTCATAAGAATCTCCTGACCCTTCACCACCTTCGTTGCCCTTCTCTGGACATGCTCCAGCACCTCAATGTCCTTCTTGTACTGAGGGGCCTAAAACTGAATGCAATACTCAAGGTGTGGCCTCACCAGTGCCAAGTACAGGGGCATGATCACTTCCCTACTCCTGCTGGCCTCACTATTCCTGATACAAGCCAGGGTGCTGTTGGCCTTCTTGGCCACCTGAGCACACTGCTGGCTCATGTTCAGCCAGCTGTTGACCAGCACCCCCAGGTCCTTTTCCTCTAGGCAGCTCTCCAGCCACTTTTCCCCAAGCCTGTAGCGTTGCATGGGGTTGTTGTGACCCAAGTGCAGGACCTGGCGCTTGACCTTGTTAAACCTCATACAGTTGGCCTCGGCCCATCGATCCAGCCTGTCCAGATACCTCTGCAGAGCCTTCCTACCCTCAAGCAGATCAATACTCCCGCCCAACTTGGTGTCGCCTGCGAACTTACTGAGGGCATGCTTGATCCCCTCATCCAGGTCATTAATAAAGATATCAAACAAGACTGGCCCCAACACTGAGCCCTGGGGAACCCCACTTGTGACCGGCTACCAACTGGATTTGACTCCATTCACCACCACTCTCTGGGCTCAGCCATCCCGCCAGCTTTTTACCCAGCAAAGAGTACACCCGTCTAAGCCATGAGCCGCCCGCTTCTCTAGGAGGATGCTGTGGGAGACAGTATCAAGGGAAGGGAAGGAAAAACACATTCATTTCTCCAAATCATATCCAGTCCATCTTCCTTCCAGTTCAGAACAGTAGCCCCATCCCAACATTGAGTACAAACACTATCCTTGGGGAAGCTGTCTTCCAATGGGCATAATCTCTATAGGACTTTATTGGAGTATGAGCTTTAATGAGTATCCAATCTGATATATGGAAGAAATGTAGATTAGTGGCAATCTAGTAACGCGACAGTAGGGTTAGCTTTGCAAACGTTTAGTTGTTTTTCAGTTACAGATTGTGCAAGGTGAAAGTGAATCAGAAAACCAATCTAGTGAATGCATAAGTAGAACATTAAGGATAGTAAAACTATAGGAAGTTACGTAAGAGGTTGAGACCTAATAATTGATACGAAAAGTAAAAAGTGGACACCATGGAAAAAGTAATTACTCTGTATTCTTGTTTCTGTGTCGTCTGAGATTTATTCCCCCTCTCTACCATTGCTGCAGGTTTCCTCCTTTTTTCTTCATGTGGTTCTGAAAGATCATGGATCATGTTTCAGGTGAACATTTATTGCTGGAAGTCAGCAAATTATGGCAGCAGCTCTGACAGTCTTTCAGCTCATGTCTGTCATCTCAATTTACAGTGAGGATATAGTGCAAGAATTAGGTTTAGAATGGAATAAAAAGTGATTATATTTTCCCTGGAGGACGTGTACCCACAGCTTCTCTAACAGCTAGGTTCTTTGCACTGATAAAAGCCTTTGGAAGTAATTACACATAGGACACAGTCCACAGCATTTTACTTTCGTATGCTATAAATAAGCCAGGATCAATTGTAAGTCATAATAAAAAAGGCAGCATGTATTAATTTTACATAGTATAATATATTTCAGGATATGTGCAAGCTGATAACAAACTCATTGGTCTGCAGGGGGGAACAGCTTCTTGCCACAGTGACTCATGAGTCATACAATATCCTAGGAATGCACAATATTCTCTGTGCATATATCAAAAGAACTTCGCTTACAGTTTCTTTCTTCATAGAAATTGTTAGGTTTAATTGTGCATCTTTGGAAAGAAATCTTGACCTTAATTTCCAGCATCCTCATGAACTAATCCTCCCTCTTACTCAGTAGCCCATCGAATCTCAGTAGTAAGTCCCAGCTGCCAGTTAACTGATTCAGTCCACAAATGCTCAAGCACCTGATGCAGAAAAGCAAGGCTCTTCATTCTTGCCTTTTACAGATGAGGAGGCAGAGGGCCAGAGAAATTAAATAGACCTCATCAGCGAGTAATTCAAAAGGCCAAATGAATATTCTAAGCCTAAATTAAGGAAGACTGAAATGGGATTTTGTTTAAACTATGTCTTTTGCTGAAGAGTACTGCTTCAGCATGTGAAAGCTAAGCTGAAGATCATGTAGATTTCACAGCTTCCTAAATGTGTGCATGCATGCATGCATACATACATACAGGGGGACACACACACACCTCTTATTTATACAATGACCGCCAAGTTGAGTCATGGCCTATATTTAATGCATCTGTAAACATTTATCCTGAGGTAATCAAGCTGTGCTGATAAGATTAATAACTAAAATGTTTGGGATGGGGGAGAGAATGCTGCCTCATTTAATCCTGAAGTTCATTCAAGGTCATTTGAAAAAATCCCTAGGGAAGCAGGAACAGAAACCACCAGAAGTCTCTTGGGAAACTCAAGACTATGCTTTCTTAAGATAGGAGAGCACTGTAAGGAAGAGGAAGGGTTTGTAAAGGATAAAGAGCCTGAGGTCCTAATCAGAAAAGAGGATTTATCAACAGTATGTCTTTGTATTTACACAACACACTTCATTGATCTCATGTCTGAGAAATACACACCCTTGACCATAGATTCAGATTTAATTACCTTCCTCCAACCCTGGATTATCTGCTGTAGATCCCTTCTTGTACATGGGTTTGAAATCACGGACCTTAAAAGTTCACCAGTGCCACATACTCAGTTATCAAAACAGGACATTAAAACTTCCTCGCTGGTTTCACTGGACACATGTAGCAGTTTTCTCCCGCAAAGCTCTGCCCTGCCCGGTTGCTGTCACAAGGAAGTTACCTCCTCAGGCACAGCAGAATAGTTTTTTGGTGATTGGGACATGAAGTTCACTCTCAGAAAAGATCAGAGTGATCACAAATGTTGACCTGACTGAACTGCAACATGTTTCTTGGACTGTGACATTTTGCAAATCACTCTCAGAGCTCCTTAGTGGTGGAAAAAGAGCAAGAGACGAAGCAATTGTCTTTATGGCAATACACTGCAACCGAAATTGTCACAGGATCAGTGTCCTGTTAACACTTCAAAAGTTGGTAAGACAGCCTCTTTGCAGCTGAAGTAATGCACAGAAGCGTTGCTTGGTATCTTTGTTGCCTCTAATACATATGCATTTTCAAATCTCGGTTAAAATGGCATCCTTTGTATTTTAAATACAATCTCTTAATTTGTCCTTCTACAAATATTCTAAACTGTGTGATTTTAATTCATCATTTGGGATTAATTATACAGGACCAAGTGAGGTTATTGACAGCGCTGAATACAGTAAGAAACAAAGTGTCTACAAAGCAGGGAAAGGTAAGAAGAGGCTCCAGAAAACAGGAACTGTGGGAGTGAATAGTTTCATGCCAGCATGCATTTGAAGGTGCAGAAGGTCAGAGCAGACTTTTTACTTTCTTTGTCAAGGAACAGTGAAATATTAAATTGCCAGGAAGTATTTGTTTATGTAGTAAGGGGTAGAAATACTTTGCATGATACCAACAGAGGTATTTATAAGTCTATAAAAGCATTATTTTCCTACCACTTCACTCAGTACTTCCTTCTTATTAACTGGTTGCCCGGGTACTCCAAAGGTATTTGTTGGGTTTTCCTATAGCTGCTAAAATCTGTACCAACTAGGGGAAGTGGCTCTCTTCAATAAAGTAGGCTGAAATTTTCAAAGGAGGATATATAACTGAGAGGACCTTACTCGTGGTTTAGGCAGTAAACTTGACGGGTTTTTAAGGACAATGAGACATCCTTTCAAAAGAAAATAAGTACCATCTTAGTGTGTTTGAAAAAGCATTAGAATGTGGGTTTGCCTCTTTTTCGTATGTCTAAGGAACTGGTGCAAGTGTATCTTCGTCCCATACTTCCCCATTTATCAGAGTTTAAAAAATATAGCATTTAGGTGTCCATCAAACTGGCTGAAAAACATTACCATGAAACGGCTGAGTCAGTGTTTGTGTCTGGCTTGCTTAGAAAAGCTCTAGAGATGGGCTGTCTGGGTGCAGCTGGAGACTGAGGCAGAGCCCGGCTGTGGGCGGGGTGCGGGGATTCCCCTCCACACCAAGGCAACTGTTAAGCCAAGCATCCTGAGCACGCGTCATTTCAGCTATTTATTCAGTTTACCTAAATCCTATCTACGTTCAGTTCATGTACATTCTGGGTCAGTTCAAGGGAAATGCAGCCCTTTGCAGAAGGCCAGACGAAAGTCTGGCTTCTCGCTCTGGGAACGTCAGGTGTGCATAGGCTTTATGCCAGCTACAAGCACAATGCTGAACTTCACCTTCCTTTCCAAAGCAGTAAAGTACTGGTTAGTACACTCCTGTTGTCACCCCCCACTTTAGCGACAGGTAAAATTGTTCCTTTTATAGTGTGAAAAGTTGTTTAGTGTATTTTTGGATGAAAGGCATTTTATCTATGTAAGATGATCACTGTATTCCCTGCTCAGCTTTCAAGGTTTTGCTGCTTTTTGTGGCTATTTCAGAGGCTCAGGCTAAGTTTGGGGAGGTTCATGCTTCTACCACCTAGCTCACCAGAAATAGGAGCATAAGGAATCATTGCTGCTGCAGTTTTTGAGTTGGGAGATTATTAGACAATACTATGTTGCTTCATTGCTGCTATAATATAATTAACTTCAATGCAGATATGCTGGCATGAAACTGGATTAATACATTGTGAATCAGGCACAGAAACTGTAGGTCCCTTAGCTGTAGGGAAAAGTAATTAAAACTTAATTGGAGTTATGGCTTCTAAATGGAGATATATAGCATTTTCAATAAGAATGGATTGTAGTGATTCAGTAGCAAGGCTTTTAACTATACTCAACTATTGCTTTAGCTATATTGATTTTTTTGCAATTTACAAGTTGCCGTTTTTCTTAACATTTCCTTACCTTTCCTAACTTACTAGCAAACTTTTCTGCAGTATTGTTCATATTGAAGTTGGATCAATGCAGGGAGTCCTGGCTACCTACAGAGAGCCTCCAGGTCAGCCTGTTGCAAGTGTATCTTCATTCCATATCTCCCCATTTATCAGAGTTTAAAAAATATAAACAAAATATTAATAACAGCATTTGCATCAAATATGTTTGTCCATAGAAATAGCAGTAAACACTTCAATATATCAGAGAATTTGTATGTTCGGGAGTACTTTGATTCAGAGGAGCATGTAAACATGTGATTCACTTTTAACTTCAAGGGTCTAAACACCACTTAAGCATGTGCTTACTTTCCTCTCCTGAGTGGAGAAAAGGGCCTCAGCAAGAAGCCAATGGCAACAAGATTCAGTGGCCTTTAATGAAAATGAAGAACAGATTTTTTTGTGTCTAGCAGCTCTTCCCCTTTTCACCCCAATAAACTAAAGTTCTTTTGTTTCTTTAAAAAAAAAACCCACACAAAAGCAATCAAACAAAAACAAAACAAAAAAAAACAAAGAAAGCTTAATTGTAGTTCATTGAATAAGCTTCTCCCTGAGTAGCCAGACATACAGTGAAGGATGGTGCAGTCTAGGAAGACTGGAGCAAGTGTCCCTGGGCAGAGCTGAAAGAAACAAAAATAAGATGGTGTTCCTGTTGCTATTCAAAGAAAAGTCTGCCTTCGCTGTTTTGTGTCAGTGGTTAGATTGTCACTGGGTGGCACTCACTTGCAAATTCATTGATTTGTACAAATAAATGAACAGTAACAATTAATTACACACTCCATGAGTACAACTCAGTAGGAAGGCAGAAGCTGCACAGACTTGCACAGCCCCTCCCCCCCCCCCCCAATCGCTGCTGTGTGATCAGGATCCTTATTAACATGCCAGGCAATCTTTGGTGTTTCCTGCTAGCTACTTTTTCTTACTCTTTTGATCGCGAACATAAAGCCTGGCTGAGTTCAGTGCAGCCATCCAGCAGCCTCAATGCACATGGCCTTTGGGGAAAAAATGTTACTTATGCTGTTACATATGTCCCATAGGAAATACCTGCATTTTATATCTTCTGATAAATTGCATCTCATCTTCATCAGAGGACCTGATGGTAGCTACAGTGTATGGTTAGCTCTATTCTGATCTTGAAAGTGTAGCTCTCAGCTGCTACATGAAAGAAATTGAAAAGGCTAGGTCAGGCATTGACAAGAAATTTCAAAACTGTTGACAGATCTCGTCAGCCCTCAGACTCAAAGGACAGTGGGACAGTGTCTGCTTTCCATCTGGGTAATTTTAAAAGGGAGACTAGATCTGTGACCTGTATGGTCAACACAAAGGGCCTGCAGATATGATGAAAGATGTAGGTGACTAGCTGGGAGTCCCTACAAGATGCCGTGGATTCATTGAAACAGTTTGAGAGCTAAGAATTAGGCACAGAAACAATACATCGTGTACATAGCTCTTTGGGGAAAGGCCCGAGGGAGTTCTGCTTTCTCTGCTGCTGACTCTACAGCCAGCTGGAAAGGAGCATCAGAAAGAGTAGATGAGAAGGTATTAACAAGAGGCCAGACTTGACAAAAGCAAGGCGTTGGGGTAATTTTATGTATCAAAAAGGCTGGCCTTTTTGATGTATAAAAGAGCAGAAGCTATAGATTGGGGAGAAGCTGGTTGGGGTCAGAGGCTTATGAAGACAGTAGGAGTAGTGGGTGCCAACACTGGATTTCTCATCCTTACCGTTTGGCACTTGCCTTTGTATCCAGACCCATGAGTTAGTTCCTAGATGAGCCCTCTTCGCAGTTGCAAGGTGAACCTACCTTTTCAGCCTGGCTGCACTACTTAGAGGCGTAGTTGGTCTGACTGACTTTTGGGAACTGTGGCTTTATTTAAAGCAGTGATGAATATTCTGATGATCTTCCCAGTATTCCAAGCTGAATACTTGGAATCATGAGCTGCAATTAATCTCTTTAATTCTAGTTATATTCCTTACCTAAATTAGGAAACCTTTAGTATCATGTTCTTCAAGTGCTTTGCTTCACAGTTTAAGTTCAGTGATGGGTAGATTACTGCAGCATACCTCCTTGTTTGTTGGACATGGCATTCATCTTTTACCTGAGCCTGTCAAAAGTAGTATGAAAAAGTAAAGTGCAATAACTGGCTGAAGTCTACAGAATTCTCCCTTCTGAATGGTGGTATTTTCCCATCCGATGAATGATTTTGTTTGTATTCAGTTCATTCTTTGTTATCTCTCATATCTTTTCCCTGCAGTGTTTGTTGCGCTTAAGGCACAAGCGGAATGTTCATGAAAATATTCAGCTATAACTCTATTCAGGCAATAGAGGTGTTTTTCCTTCCCATTACCTACCACATTGCTGTCATTTTATTGCTTCCTGAGATAGGAGACAACAAGGGGAAAAATTGAGTTATTTTATTCCCATATCTAAAAATAAACCCCCCAAGAACGGTTTGTGAAAGAACAAGTAATTGCTGCAGAATTCACAGGCTTTGTTGTTCATTGAAGGGAGAATATTGTGGAGATGAAATGTTTGTACCTGAATAACTGTGATGTTACAGGTCTGCTGAGATGCTAAATTCCCGTTTTTCAATGGATGCCTTTAAATTACGTCAGTTAGATAGGTATATAAAAGTATTGTGACATTTTGAAGTGCTTTTATCATTGTAGTTGTAGAAAGCTTCACATATATTAAGAAGTCTAGCTTTCCAGCAACCTGAAAGGTGCAGAAGTGTCTCCCATTACAAACAGGGATGAAGGAGTGGTAGATGAAACAACTTGGTCAAGGTCACAGAGCAAGTTAGTGGCAAAAACAGATGAACCCAGATTTCTTGGTCACTCAAAGAGCAAAAGTAATCTTTTCTCCATAAAATGAGACAAATTTGCAAATCTGGCCAAGCTTGAAGCCATAAGTATGCCATGCAAAGATCATTGTGCTCTGAAATCCACTGACTTCTACTACACTTCCAGTCAGCCTTAGCGTGTTTTGAAAAGAAAGCTGTAAAGGCACATCTTCTGCAGCCACCAGTTGCCATGGTGAGTAAGGAAAAAAGATTGTCTTACTGCTTCTAAAAATATGTTTGCAATGGGCAGGGAGAAATCCAGAAAAGTAGAAAAGCAGAAACAAAGAAAATGGCTGTTAACTGTTATTGGTGTAAACCTTAGGGCCTCCTCAGAAATCTAAAGCTATTAAAAGTTAAAAATACTAAGCTCCTGTTCTGTATTCAGTCTTCATTGGGAATACAGGATCTGAAGGCCAGTTTTGTTTTTTAATTTTAGTCAGATTTATGCTGGCCCTGTCGAACTTAGGAACAGTCTTGGTGTGTCTCTAAAGTCTAAGAGCTGTTAGCAGCCCTGTTCAAAGCCTTATATAAACGGGATGTTGCTGGATAACAGGTGAGGTAAAGACCTGTGCAATGAAAACCATTTGAAGTGCATTAGTTTATTAACCTTACAAAATCTAGGATTTTGCTGCACAGGCTTGAGCACCATCTACTGGACCTTTTTTTGCTGACTCGTTATTGCCTGAATGTCAACGGAGGACATTCATATCAGGACTATTTCTGTTTGAGACTTTACCCTGCCATCAACGCTATTTTTGCTGCACTGGCAGATGCAAACAGCTTCTTCTCTCTTGAGTCAGTGAGGTGAAACAAAGGCAGCATGGTGGAATCCAGGATCTGTCCTGCAATGTAGTAATGAGTTCTTCATGGGCTCTTAATTCTGAACTTGTTATTCTCTTCAGTCTGTGTAAAATGTCAGGCAGAACAGACAGAGCAAACTGCATTCTCTGTCCTCTCAGTTTCTGGCAAGGCAACAGAACTGTTGCAGGATACAAGATTTTTCTGCAAGATTGTAAACTCACGTGATGGGGATTTGGTGTAAATTCAGGTTTTGGTTGTGATTTGGTTGAAAGTTCTAAAGTTCTGCTGGTTTTCATGGTTGTTTTTTTGGGTTGGTGTTTTGTTTTTTTTTCTTCCCCAAGGTAACTTACAGAAATAAAATAATCTGTTCACCTGACTAGTATTGGTTTTTCTTTTAAAAAATCACTGAAAGTATGACCCTTGGTTACTGGGAAACAAAGACAAATTTTCAGTAGACAGTGAGAAATCCTGAGCCTGCAGTTTGATCATGCATCTAGCCATGTGCTAATATATAAATGGCTTTTTACTTAGTATTTTTCTTAGGAGCTCAGTAAAAATATTCCCTATCCGAAATTGACTACTGTTTTGGCAAAAGCAGATATCAGTGCAGACATCCAGTCTAAGATCTAGTTTAGCCTCACAAGTTACCATATAAATAAGTGAGAACACAACATCCTGGGTGCTGCCTTCCAGAAGGTTTAATCTTTCGGTAGAATATTGAGATCTGCAGGAAGTTCATCTCTTCTCCCTCCATTTCAAGGGATAGTTCCATCAAATGAAAAGAAGTGCAGACAGGATTCCATTCTTCAAGGAGAACTTTAAAAGTGGAGCATTGGACTTCTCTTTCAATGTACTGGTTTCATTACCTCTTCACTGAAGTGCTCTTAAAAGGTGGTTTTCTGGAGGCAATGGGAAGTGAATAGAGTAGGAGATTGGTAATAGGTCTGGCCCAAATGAATACAGCTCCTCTGTCCCAGGAATGGCCATCATCATTGATGTGCATTTTATTTCCTGGTCCTGGATCACTGACACTTTCCTCTGTATTTAAAACAACTATTTGACTTGTATTTAAAACAACTATTTAAATCCGTCTCCTGGTCAAAGGAGAAGCTTGGCACCTGAAGAAGAAACTAATGAAAAATAGTGTATCTAGAGAGAGGGCATCAGGAGCTGATCCCTTACTACATTTGAATTAGCTCGTTGTAGATCCCTGCTTCTGCCCTGACACTTCAGGATCTATGCAGTTCTAGCCAACTGTCCCCATTTACTTACTTGTTGCTTTAGAGCAGGAGTAAGAGGAGCTGTTATGTTGCCAAACAGGAGGTACAGACTGCAACTTAGCAGAAATAACCGAAAGTAAAACATAAAGCAGAAATAAGGAGATTTCTGTCTTTCCTTTAATCCCTAATCGTTTTGCCACTTATCGGTTATTTAACCAATGAATTTATGTTCCAGGTTTGAGCAGCTGCAAGAAATAAGGGCTGGGAAGGAGAGTGTTTGAAAATGGCATCTGTCTGTTAGTGGTAATTAAGCCGAAATATGCAAAGTTTCAGAGTTCTAACTGCTCCCGTTAAGCTGTTGATGAGCAGTAAAATCTCTGATTAAATTTTAAGCAGAGGGAAATGGGCCAGCCTCCTGATATGGGGAGGCTGATGTAGTGGAGCATGGGCAATTACGTGTGCTGCATGCCTGTGCTAGAGGGAGACAATGCGTCCAGGCGCTGACTATGTGAGCCAGGATCAGCACGCTGCTGCTTCCCTGCAGAGGTGGGCCCTGGGCACCATTCTGTGCTGACTGCCAGCCCCCAAAGCCTCGGCCATTTACAGCATGGTGAAGACATATGGGATGGAGTTGAATGACTTTTGCACAGCCTTATTTTTCCAATATACATATACACCACAACCAGGGAGGTTTTCTTTCTTTTCTTTTTCTTTCTTGCTGTCTCAAAGCATACAGATGCCTTGGGCAAATCACAATGTGCTGGTGGACATTTCTCTATCTCAGAATGGTAATTGTGAGGGTTAATTAATGTTTTTATAGAACTCTGAAAGCTCTAAAACACTGTGTAAAGGCAGTTAACTGTTATCCCAGTAAATAGTAGTGTTAATTATCATTATCTAACTTAGCCCTCCTCCTCCACTGCTCCTGTCTGGCTCCCATCCCTTCTTTCCTAACCATTTGGCAGGCCACTTTCATGGAACAAACCAGAGGCATTGTTCCCTAACATGTGAAGTGTGTCATGGAGCTCTATGAGTAATGAATGAGCCCATTACAACTTTACAGTAGAGGAAACAGGTTATTCCTTTGTCAAATCAGCGCACAGAGTGTCCTCTTTCCTTGTTCCAATTACTCAAGGGGTGAAGGCAGTTTCTCATCCACAGCCTTTCAGGTAACCACTGATGCATTTTTAGGACAGAGATAGGTATGACACTGCGCACAGCCCTTCAGATCCTGTCACAGGGGAACAAAGCTGACAGAAGCTGAGAGCAGTGACTAATGCTCTGAGCTAACTTTCTTTGAAACAATCCTTTAGGAAAAAAAAAACAAAGCCCAAAACAAACAACAATAAAAACGCTGTTTCAAGTCCTCAAACATCCAAAACCTGTTGCTTTATGAGACAGTTCTCTGTAGTGAGACTGATGTACATTTGTACAGTCTTTCATCCTGCGGATTCCTAGAGCTCATTGCAGGATCTTGATATGAAGAGTATCCATCTTAAGGGTGAAAACAACAGCTTTTTATTACAGCAGAGAGTAAGAGAGTACGTAACCACATGCGTTAGGTCTGGCTGAGATGGAGTTAATTTTCCCCATAGCAGCCCTCCTCATGCTGTGCTTTGTATTGGGAGCTAGAAAGGTGTTGATAACACACCAGTGTTTTGGCTAATTCTGAGCAGTGCTTGCCCAGCATCAAGGCTGTCTCCAACATTTCCCACCTCACTAGTAGGCTGGGGGTGGGCAAGATCTCGGGAGGGGACACAGCCAGGACAGCTGACCCCAACTGACCAAAGGGATATTCCATGCCATATGATGTCCACTCAGCAATAAAAGCTGCGAGAAAGGGGGAGGAAGTGGGGGCATTCATTATTTACGATGGTTATCTTCCAGCACAACTGCTATGTGTACTGAAGCCCTGCTTCCCAGGAAGTGGGTGGACAATGCCTGCTGATAGGAAGTAGAGAATGAATATTTTGTTTTCCTTTTGCTTCCATGTGCTGCCTTTGCTTTTGTTTTATTAAACTGCCTTTATCTTGACCCATGAGGGTTTTTTCCCCCCATCTCACCCCCCCCCCCCCGTTGAGGAGGGGAGTGACAGAGCAGCTTGGTGGCACCTGGTATACAGCCAGGGTCATCCTGCCACACCACACCATAGCGGAGGGTGGGAAACAGTATTGTATTAAAACAGACACTGTAAGGGGAAGATCTTTTGAAGAGAGCACTTGTAGGGGATGGCAGAGCGTTATCAGCTTGGTGTTTGTTAACAGGGGAGCCATAACTGATTAAGACCTTGGATTCCTTCTTCCAGCAGGCTTATATTATGGACTTTGAGGCACTCTACTTATCAGATGAGAAAAGGGAAACCAAATTTTAATGTTATCTTTGTAATCCTCACTTCCAGTGAGGGTAGAGGAAAAATGGACAGCTGTGCATTGAGAGGGAGACAAGAAATGGCCTATTTAGGAGGTGGAGTTTCCTGCAGAAATCTCAACAACCAGGACTGGTTTGGATAATGTGCTACAGAATTGGTGACCAGCTGGGATAGTTTCTAGATGGCCATTTTTAACAAGAGCTGTAGTCCAGGCAAGGGCAGGCTGTGCCATCTCCCCCAGCCCTAGGTCGACCAGTTCTGTGATACTCAGAGTTTTCATGAAACTAGAACAGACCCTCAACAGCTCATGTTAAATCAGTATTGTTACACCTTCATGCACAAGAGTACTGAAGAGGGCTTTACAATGCCTGGGATTTAGGCATCATTGCATTGTAAAGGTTCCTATAAGCATAAAAATGACCCTGCTTAATTCCTTGCATTACTTCAAGTGGATGGATGGAATTCTGTTTTCTTAACTACAGGTTGTTACCGGCTAAGACTGTGAGCCTTGTATAAGCTTCCTGGTTATACACCTGTGCACCAGGGATGGGTGCACCAAAGAAACAATATCCCTATATGGGCGAGTGGCAGTGGGGAGAAGAAAAGTATTTTATATAAAGACTGCGAAAAAGGAGGTACTTTACTAGGAGGAAGCAGAAACAGGTCAGTGCAAAGCTCCCTCCAGTGAAACTTAATGACTGCTAAAGGAACAGAAAGCCCCTTTAGCAGACATATGTTGTTGCTATATCCATTCTTCTGGAATTGCTGTGGCTACCAAATCATACAGGTTGTGCAGGTAGGATTTCGCATGCTCAGCTCACAGTGGGTGGTTGTTATAATAAACATTAGCAGTGTTTGAGGACAGTAGAGAAGCATTCAGACTTTGGGTTTGTTCTTATAGACAGCTTTTATCTGAATGTTAATTAAAGACTCAGTAGAGCTCATTATCTTAATAATATGAAAGTAGGCGTAGCTAATTCTGTCACAGGCTTAGCAGCAACTTAGTGCTTTGGTGGTCCAGCAAGATGTTATCCAAGAGGAGCGCTTGGATGTTCTCGCTCAGTTGGTTAGGTGGACTATGTAGTGACACTAGTCTGAAGAGCATGGGATTTGTGGATTGGTCTCAGATGCACAGGGTCTAGTCCTATAAGACAACAGTTACTCCCCATTCTTGGGGGAAAAGGAAGCGTGAGTCCCATAGAACCCAAAGAGACCAGGTGCTGAAATAAATTATATCATTACAAATGTTTCTCCTGTGGGTTATGTCAGATTTGGAAGATGATTTCGGCCCTCCTGCTCAACTACTACTTCTGGGCTCAAGAACTCACCAGCTTTTAAAAGGGTAAACCCAAGCAGTGGCAAAAGCTCTTCCTGCTGCCCTCCTTTTAGTTTGTCCTCACTTGTTTCTCCTTCTTGCACTGAAGCACCCTTGGAAACCTAGTTGCATGTTAGCATCTTGGTCAGCTTCACAAACACCATGACAACAAAACAAATTATCTGACACTGATCTTTGCCACAAGTTAATGCAAAGAACATGCTGCTGTATGTTTGTTGTTATAAAAATCAAAATGTACCCAGAGTCCTGGAAAATGTGGAGTGGGACTCCTAGTCGGATTCCTATCAGAATTAATTCAAAATGATTTTATAGAAATTCTTTATTTCTCTTGCATATGAAAATACAGCGTTTTATAGCTTTCAGTTCAGTTGGCTCTATCTTCAAATCATGATTAAAATTAATTCTTGTGAGCTGGAAGTGAAATGCACTGTTCAGGCACAGACTTGGGTAAATGCTCTGCAGGGTGTTGCCAAAGAGCTTCTTTTCTAAATAAGAGAAAAAGGAACAGGTTGATTTTGTATGGGACTAGTGCTGTCTGGAGCATTCTGCTCTCCTGGCTGTCAAGTGTATTCAGGGACTTAAGACTTGACAAAACTGGGACACTCACTGAGGAAGGATATTGTGATTTTTGGTAGTGGCTTTATATTAATTTGCTTTTTGTATTACAAAATGTACTTTGCTAGACAATCACAGCTGTGCAGTGTGGTACTGCAGAGTAGCATGAGGAAAACATCGCCTGTAAGTTCCATTAGACCAGATCTCAGATGCTTAGGAAGGGATAAGGTCAAGTGGAGGAAGAAGGGGTCTCTTCAGCTTTGGGTTTTGCTCTTTGACTCTCCTAGACAAAAACCTCCTAGTCCAACAGAACCTAAATATGCTGTGCAGTAAGGTATCAAGTCTGCCTCACCTGTTTTCTAGTCCTTGTATTTAACATGAATCTTCAGGAGTACTGGTTTGATGAATAAGAAGGGTTGTTATCTGATCAGATACTTTGCATTTTGGGCATTGAGTTGATCTGTTGAGCAAGCTATCTCTATTTGAATTTCTGAGCCTTTGTTTTTGTGTATTAAAAAGTTTTGCAAAACATCCTGGAGCTCCGAAGCTCTTGGCAACATGAGATCTAAGAGAGTATGAAAACAAGAATAATGCATCTGGAACTATTCTCTGTATTGTTGCAAAGCAAAAATAAAAGAAAAACAGCAGGCTGAAAGGATGTGATCTGTTTTAACAAAAATGAAATATCATTAAGAAAAGACCCAGCCAAACAGTGGAAAGAGAGACAAATTTGACGCACCCATTCTGACATACGCATTATGCTCCAGGGTGCTATCCTGATCTCTTCTGGGCATCTTTTAACCTACTTGATCTCTGGATCAGAATGCACTTAATTTTATGGAAACAAATCTTGAAGTTGAGGCTGAAATATAAAGAATTTAACTGTAAAGCTGAAACAACATGAGTCCTCATCATCAGCTACCACTGTAAATAATCAATACACAGTAAAATAACATACTAAAGAGGATCTGAAAATGTTTTAAGCTACTTTTTAAAAATAAGATAGGTGGCTTCCTCAGGTATCATTGTTTAAAGGCCTGATGAATCTTTGACTTCTAGCCTCACATCTGACACTTATTTAATAGATTGCCTTGGAGAAGTCATGTCTACACATTATGTTTTATCCCCCTAATCTGTAAAATCAATATGAAAATATTTACTCCCTAGGCTGTTGTGGAAATTAATTAACATTTCCGTAGTTCTTTAAAGATGTAAAGTGCCAAGTAGTATTATGATTACGCTTCCTCAGTCTATGATTTTGTCAGATGTCACAAATAGCATGGGTCAGTAGCTGGATACAGACTTTCAGTGAAATTTAAGGGGTTTGCATGATGTAGTCCTTCAGTATTAATAATAATAATTTTCACTCCAGGTTAATAATAAAAAAGTCTTCAGCATTTTATATGAGGCATTATGCTGCCAGGTATGTATTTTTTAAATTTGAAAGTAAAATCAAGAAAAGCCCCATATATTCTGTGGTTATTAAATGCTAATGGAACTTTTCCCATAGATATACAGATGCTATTAATGGTGTTTTAAACAAGTTTCATGATGGGATGCTGCATTTGGTTTCCATTAATTCCTGCTTTTTGTGACAGAGGGCATTCTTCATTGGTTTTGCCATCATTCTTCTCTTTGCCACTTGACAACTTCAGTGTTCTTCCTCAGAAGTGGCTGCATTTTGGTGAAAGGTGATGTCATTTTATCTCCCTGTTTCTCTCCCTGTCCTCTTAAATGGCTTCGCTCCCCTTCATAATGAAAGGCACTGTAGCAGTGTAAGCCATTACTATGAATACTCAAAGCTTTGATGAGGTGAGATTTGAAATTCCTGGTTCTCTTCTCACACATTCCAGAACATATGCACTAAGGAGCATTATCTTGCAAAATGGAATGGACTTGTTGAAAATGGGCTTAATTGAAAATGATCCAGTAAAAACATAATTTAGTGAGATAATGGCTGTGCTGCTTCTGATTCTTGCAAGGAGAGGAGGTTTTAAATTAATATCTGCTGAGTTCGTTGAAGCTGGTGAACTGTCCAGGGAAATACTTTATTGACATAGTTGCTGCTGACAAGTGTCTCTCAGTTCTCGTTAGCCTTGAGGATAGTTTGCAGTAACACGATTCAGCCTCTTCCCCTCATCCAGAAGTCATGTGTAGAATTTCTGTTTTATGTCTGTCTGATTGTGGCTTCAGTTCACTGTGCCAGGTGATTCAACTTGCTTATGTGTGTTGGAGTTCAAGCTTCCAGGTTGGAGTTCGAACTTTGTCTCATCTCCAGCCTGCCAGCCCATCTGGCTTCCTCCAGACTTGAGCTGGCATGGGAGCCCTAGCGAATCTGGTCTTGAGGCACAGCTCACGTTGCTAAGACAGTGCAGCTTGCTATGAGAGGTTTACACACCTTCCCAACTGCAGAGCTTGTTTGCTCTTGAGAACTGGTTACCAAGAAACACTGTGTTGGCAAACCTAGATCTGTAGTTTGCTTTGATTTATTAATTAGCTAGATTTGCCTGCTATCATTCCCTCTAGATACGACAGAAGCTTGCTAAAAGTTCATTCTCTCCCACTGACATGCCTGCCACTTTTGATAAAGTTGTAAATAGTGAAATTAAGAACAAATTAAGGGAAATCAAGGATCATTCATAGGATAATTTCCATCAGCAGTGGTTTGGAGCTGTGGAATACTTTCCTTACAAAAACCAGACACCAAAAAAGATAGATTCTTTAAAATTCACAATTGAACATAATACTGCTGTCTAGGCAAAAGAAAATTATCGTACAGCACCGGGGAAATTAATTAGCTATAGCTCCCAAGCTGATGTGACCATGTTTTGAACTCATTCTGCACTTGCTTTGCACAGATATAACTGGGTACACAGGTTACAAAACATCATAGAATAAAGCCTGGCTTTGCCTATGAACAGATAAAGAGACCTCAGCCCAGACCAAAACCAGGCCTGAAATTCTGTAGGGATTCAAGGGATTCTCCCTTGTAGACTTGTAGGGATGCAAGGGAGTCTCCCTTGCATCTTTTGTTTCAAATTCCAGTGTATAATCTCTATTTTCTAGCTAAATCTAGATGCTTCTAAAAAACAGCAGATGTAACTTAGCATTGCCATGATCCTGCCATTAGTCCCAGCTCTATGATCCTGTCTCCAGACAAACACTCTTGCTCCATATGTTGGGCCAGCCCAAGTGTTCAGCACGTACCACAAAATGAGCCAATTCAGGGAACTAAACTGACGGAAAGCTACTCTTACCCCCCACCCCCACTCCCCCCGTAAGGATAGTTTTCTGCCAGTTTCACTCCTTGAAGAGTTTCACCGTAGGGTCAGATGAGCACTGTAGCTGGAACAAGGGAGGAGGAGGAGGACATGATTAAGCAGGGATTTCAACTTACCTCGGTTTAAATTGTCATGGAATTAAAGCCCCTGGTAAAAGTCTTCATAGCTGGGGATTTCTTCTACAGTCAGTGAAAAGTAGCCTAAATCACTTTATATATCACCCTATATGGGTCTTGATTTTTCTTTACTGGTTGTAGAGAGATGTTGGAGATACAACCCTCTTAACCTAGCCACTACAGTTGTGTTATGGACTAAGCCAAAGAAGTAAACTTTGGAATGATTTAGAGTTTTCCTGTCCAGCTTTTGCAAGTGCAGACGTTAATGACATTTCCCAGTTTCTGCTTCTTCCCAGACCAAATATTCCTGTAACAGAAACACAACTGTGCTCAGGGGTGTGTAGCTGTACGCTTCTACGGGAGAACTTATCTTGGGCCGCATATCTCCGGGACACAGGGCTCTACCCACCCTGGGGACAGTGATGCACAGACATCAATATGATGGATACAAAATGTCCATTAATTTAGCTGCGTCACACGCTTATATAGCTCTTGTGCTTCCTGTTCCTGCCACTCCTATGGGGAGGAGTCTATCTTTCCGTCACATCCCATGATCTTCCGGTCGCCAATCCCTGTCTATTCCCCTACAGGGGTGCATGTGGCAATATCTATGTTTCTCATAACCAAAAGTGCCCAATACCTCAACTTACATTCCATTCTGACTATGATAGTATGATGGTTAAATAGATATATTATCGTGCTTTTCTGTGTATAACCAACCATTAATATAAACTTACTTGTGATTCATTCATTGTACAGAGAAAAGGCCATCAAACTTATTCACTAATCTCAGGTTATCTTGGACATGAGTATTCCATTATGTGGGGAGAGGACCATTGTGTAGTCCTTTTTGTTCAAAGACTTGTAGTGTTTTGCAAAGGAAGATTTAGCACAGTCACATATGGGGAGGCTGAGATGTTATAAAGATTAAATGACTTGCCATTTGCCACTCTGTAACGTAGCATGAGAGACAGACGTAGTTCAGGTACCCTTATTCCGCTCACCTTGGTTGCTGTCTTGCATGGGAGACACTTTGAACTTACGATAGCACCGTATGTATCCAGGATACTGTTATGGATGCTGTCATGGCACTGAAGTAGTCTGTCCTGCCTGTGTGATCTGGGCAGGTTGCACCAGTTTAAAACCTACAGATTACCAGTGCGTTTTCCTAGAAGTGCCAATGAGCTCAGTACCCACTGGAGTACTGTCTCAGTATTCTGTAGACAGCAGTAGGATTCACAGACGCAGTCACAGGCAAGTTTATGTTTGCACTTAAAGGCACAGATTTCAAACAGTCAGGAAGACTGGTTGGTGTACTGTCTTACCCACATCCAGGGGGTCTAAACTGTATCGGGTTTAGCTGTGGCATGCCTCTACCTTCCTTACCCAGTTCTCTCTGCTGCCCCTTCTGCTCCATCAACCTGATCTGTCAGGGAACCAACACACAGATTCCTCTACCCCTCTGTAATACAGGCATGGTACTGTATCAGACCTTAGATTCTTAGCGCTATGAAAAATGTAAACAGAGGCTAAAGAGCCCATTTTTCAAGGCTAGAGTACACCTGACCAGGTGGTGTTTGAGGGGTTTCCTTACCTAGGACATTGCCTTCCTCTCCTGAAAGCATCTTTTCAACAATCAGTTTTGCTTTAGCCTCACGAGAGAAAGAAAGAAGGAACAGAGGCATATGCATAGTCTTCATACAAATTAGTAATGCATAGTCTTCATATAAATTAGTATGTCCAACACTTAATCAGAAAGATGCTTTACAAATTGTCCCATATGCTTAATACCAGTTGCTGTTTTAACCAGAAATCTAAATTTATCCCAGTTTCTTACATGACATTAGGATAGCTTTTACACCAGAGATAGTATTAGCCTATGACATTTTAAGTGAGAGCTGTGGTGGTTTGTGCAAAACTAGCTCAAAGTGATAAAGCCTCCATATAAATCAATGTCTCTTAATTTTACTCCCTTATCTAAATGGTGGTCTTGCATACCACTTAGGGAAGAGCATCCTAATGACAGCATTTTATCTATTTTTTTCTCTTAGGAATTAATAGAACCATGTAGATTCAAATGCTCAAGTCAAAGACATCTGTGCTTTCTAATGACCTGGAAATACATCATAGGCTCACCCCAGGTCTAAGCACATCTCTGCCAGTGGTTACCATTGCGTGGACTCGTATTATCAAGTCTTAATCATATTTATAAAGCATTCTTCTACAGTTCACTTACATAAACTACAGGTATCATCATAAGTAACTGCAACTCTGAAGTGAAATAGAGACATTATATTCCATTCACTTCATTTGCTTGCTTTCTTAGTAATGCATAGATGACAGCATTTCCTATTCATTCTCAGATTCATATCTCAGAGTTTCTGTTGCGATAAGGAGGAGATGAAGTTACGGTATGACCAAATCGGTGCCTCATTGCTGTATTCAAGAAGATGGTCTTGACTGTAGTCTGATAAAGCCGAAGTGGTGGGGATTTGGGATCTTTGTGTGCCACAACGCTGATGGGAGTTAGCCCTGAACAGCACACAGCTGAACTTGGCTTTTTGGGAGTGCAATTTGGAGTAGCCCTCAGGATGTTCTAAATCAGCAGTTTAGAAGTTAAGCTGGTGGGCTGCAGGCCAAATCTCACCTCTGGCATACTCCATCCAGCCTCCTGCCTTTTCCTCAGAGGAAGAAGGGAAAGAAGGGAAGAGCGAAGGGAAGAGCTGGGTGTCTAACATGAATATTTCCTCCTGTGGTAACCACCATTTCTGTATAACTCTGAATCAAGAGAGAACTTCCAGTGTCAAGGTGCAGCCCCTGTGGCTGTCAGGCTTGGCCCACCTTGTCCATAGGTGATATTTTAGAGCTCAGCAGTGGTCCAGTATTGGGGGAACATAAATGCTGCATTTCCCTCCTTTCCCTGTCTGGCTGTAGCTGAGGAAGTGGGCACAGTCTTTAGCACTGGCACACAATTTTACAACCTAATTACATGATGACTCAAGGGAATATGACTAGTGAGTGTGATGTTTGCTGTTCGGCATATCTGTCAAAGTCCTATAGACATTTCTTGGCATTTGTCCAGTTGCCTCCTTAATGTCTTATGACATGTGTTCCCGAAGAGACTGGATTTTATGTTTACATCTCTCTGGCCAGAAAATGAGCACCAAAGCAGATATTCCAAACCTTAGTTTATTAAGCAGTGCAAGCCAAATACTTCAGAAATAATTTCATTTCCATGCTTTATTTTCTCTACAGTTTTTTTTTTATGACAAACAGTGTTGCTTTAAACAGGTGCAGAACTACCAAGGGACCAAGAGGGCTGCAGTCCCTCATTAACACACCCAGTGCATCGGATGCTTTAGCTACATCTATGGTAGTAAATGTAATGTGTGAAGGAACATTCCCAGATACTGATGCCAGCTGGCAGAGAATGTCTCATGCCTATGCTGGTTTATTCTGTTAGCTTCTGAAACAGGGTGCTGCATGCAAACTGCTTATTGAGAATAAGCAAAGCCCAGGAATAATTTGGGAAAGTGCTACTTGGCATGGGCCAAATGCCAGGTGCCATTCTAGCAATCAAGTTTCAGTGCCCTTGGAATTTACCAAGTATGTTGGGATTTATTAGCAGAGACAAAGTTTTTGGGGAAGAGTGTGCAACATTTCACAGCTTGTCATCTTCACCATCCCAGCAGTGCTGCCTCCAGCTCTACCAGCAAAAGCTGATCTCGGTGAAAGGCCAGTGTTGTGGCCATGTAAATCCATAGACCTGCACTGCATAAAGCACTTTGCATTTCTGTATTATGTCTCCTCTTTATCTCCAAACCATACCAGTGTAGAAACAGGGAGTCCCTGCTTGTGGTTTGTCCTACTTTACATGATGGGTAAGTGTTCTTAGTGTATGAGTGACAGCATTAGCAGCATCGAGTTTCAGTTTGCCTTAACATACTCATAGTCACAGCCCTTCTCCATGAGAAAAACTTACATTAAGCAAATATAGCTTGGTCACAAGAGTCAGTCTAGTTTGTGTATTGTGAACACAAAAAGTATGTAGAAAGTGTGTGTTGGAAACATGAAAAGTAGTTGCTTTAGTGCAAACAAATGGATTCCATCTTCTTGAAGGGGCTTTTCAGTCTTTATTTTAAGTGAGCTCCATGGATAAGGATCCCCTTTGAATGAATAGCTAGAGTCAGAAAATCAAAATGAGGTGTTATGGCTTCATTAACAGGATGTTTTTGATTGCCTGTGCTGAGGGTATTTTCTGAACAGGTGAGTTCTAGGCCCATGTATTCAGCAGACTTCCCTGCTTTCTATTTTGATTCCATCAGCATAGGTACAGTTTAAGAGGCCATTGTATAAAGCAAGAGAATTACAGGGGTTGCAGGACATTTTAACCTAGAAACCATTTTATTATTCCTTCAAATACAGGAAGCAAGCACTTCATGTAGTATTGCCTGATTTACCTCTTTCATGTTCCTGCTAAACTGCATTGACACTTTTATCACTTCTGCACCCCAGATCCCAGTGGGTCTAAGACCTGCAAGTCTAAGGTCTTATTTCCTAACATAGGCTCTTGGGTCAGATTAATTTTAGCATAAAAGCGTTCTTCAGCAGTTTTAAGTGGCTAAAGCAAGGTATTGTCTACCGAACCAATCACATGCTGTTCCTGACTGCTGCTAATTCACTGTCACACAGGAACCGATGAGTCCAAGGCCATAGGCATAAGCAAAGTAGTCTGTGGGTGAGGGCAGTGGACCATCGCGAGAAACAAATAGTCACATTCCAGCCGTTTACTTTGCAAAGCCTTTTACCAGACCCAGAAAGTCAGGTTGGTTCTTGATGCCAGGAGTAGGATTGGATTATGTTAGAGTTAGTGATGCTGCATGGAGTACTCCTCCCCAGCAGCACCAGTAATTACTGTACTCCCTCTCTAGAGCCCAGCCCTTCAGCAGCTGTAAGAACAACTTGCTTACTACAGCTCTCAGGCCTAACTCTGCACAGTCTGCTATCTCCCCTTCTCATGCCTGCAGCAGCCCAACTGCTCACTGTTGAAGCAGCAAAAAATAAGTAATGGCATTATTCAGTAATGACACTGGAAGTAATGGCATTGCTGAGAAAGTCTTCCTCCCTGCCAGCAGGCAGCAATACGTGTGTGCTCCTTGCCATGTAATGGAGAAGCAACTGCTTGGTAGTTGCTTTTTATATCCATTTCACGATTTAAAACTGCCTTGTATTTGGAGGTTTACAAGACATATTCTTCATAAAACACTAAAGAAACACAGAGATTGCTCCTTTTCTACATTATATATGATGAGTGCTGAGGCCAGTTTTGCTACTTGCACAAGGGAAACTATACAATTTCACTGTAGACTTCATGGTGTACGTAGACTGTACAGTTCCACCTGGCTTTATTGAAGGTGACTAGGTGGAGCTACTGAGTCTCATTCTCAGCATCTCAGTTTATTCCTCTCTTCTTCCATACTTCCTTCTGTGATTGCCAATCTGTTGGCCTCCTAATATAAAGAGAGTAAAAAGAAGAATTATTAACAAGGATGCTTTTTCAGAATGTTTAATTAAAAACTGTGTGTAGAAGAAAGCGCTGTGACAAAAAATACAACAGAGACACTGTACATTTTTTGGGCTGAGTTTCAGATCTATGCCCTGAGCACTGAAACAGTTAAGTGACTAAAAACGTACAAGTTGGTTCCAGGTTCTTCAGACTGAATTTAGTCTGCAGTGATTATTAAGTATGCTTGCCAAAAACACTGCTTTGCTCTCCAAACTCATGCATCCCATTATACCTGCAGCCTGTAAAACTACTCTTTCCATAGCTAGGAACGTAGGAATTGCCCCTGACAAATGGTGACAGATCGTCCCCATGAGGCCATCAAGTACTCTGACTGGTATCAGTCTTCCACAGCACTGTCGCTGAGAGGCAAAAATTGTTCACAGCTCCTGAGTCCTGTCTCAGCTCTCCTGGACAAAAGGAACTGCAGGATGAAGTATGTTTTTTTTGTGTTTATGTATTGTTTCGATTTACAAGGAAAGTCCCTTTTCACCTTTCTGGCCATTTCCACAATAACTGAAAATGACACTGTATCAAGGTAGATCTGTCAAGAAATAAAAAACACAGTGTAATAATAGACAGCAAGCACTACATGTAATTACACATCATAATCTCAAGCAAAAAAAAGCTGCCCAGTGAAGAAGTCTGACTGCTTTACTTTCTAAAGATTGAATTATGTCTGTAAGCTGTTAAATAGGATCTGAAATAGACAAATCTCCATAGAGAGCAGAATTATAACTACCAGGCTCATTGTACATCACAATTTAGTGACAATTTGGGGGCAATGGCTGTTATTGAAGGCAGTGACTGGGATCTGTGGTGAAGTGGTGATGACTCAAGGGTTTTTCAAACCCTGCCTGCTATCAGATTGGGGTATAAACAACCAACTTTTCTTTTGGTTAGTATGAAAAATATTTTCAGTCAGTAAGTAGATGGGGTTTTTGGAGAATGGATGATAAAGCACATACAGAGCAGAAAGCTTTCAAGAAAATGGGAAGTTACTATCCAAGGAAGAGGTAGAAAATGAGAAGAAACTATTTTTAATACATATGAAACCAAAAGACTTTTGTATGCCTGAGTTATTATTGAAATCTGACTGGATGTGATTACAGGGAGCTGTTGTTTCATGAATGATTTTTAATCATGTTGGCAGAGTCAGACAGGGTGTAAATTTGCAAGTCGATTTGTATGCAGATCACCCTGCTGCCTTGGTATTGATTTGAAAGATGCAGGATGAATGTTCCCTGCTTTATAAGGAAAGCATCTGAAAAAGAAAAAAAGATGCTCCGAGTCCCAAGAGCTTCTGTTAAACACTGCTGGATGGGAGTATCAGCATCTAGAGGAGACACTGGATGTCATTCCAGGAACTGGAAGCAACTGTATCCAAGATGCTTCACCTTAAAAGTAGAGGTGCCGACATGTGGTGCAGTGGTTATGGGCATACAGACCAAGGGCACTGGAGTAACCCATTTGTTTTTCACCTGTGAGGGCATCGGTTTGGCCCACAGTGCCTGTCACAGTGTAATGACCCAAATGAATCCTCTTTCTGAGATCCCTTTTAGCCACTTCATCTAGCACCTCCTCTTTTAAAACCTCAGCATCATCTCACGCAAATTTACCTCTCAGTGACTCAGAGTGAAATGACAGAGGCAGAGTTCACTGGCAAGAACAAAATGCACTGGCTGATCTCATGGACCCAACAAAACCAGAGCAGTAAAACTGTGTAGTTCAGGGCAGGAATGCAGCTCACAGGAGAAGTGTCGGGGAGGCAGTGACTCTTCTGATGTTTTCCCTCAACCAGATTTTAAAAACCCTTTACTTCTGTAAACAGTATAATTGTCACAGATGTTCTGTAAAAAGTAGGAACTAAACAAGAACTGTAGTTCCCATAAATTTACTATGCTGACATCCAGGTTCTGCTGATTGACTCTGCATTTCCCAGGCTGCATAGTGAGGATGGCAGTGGGACCTTGGACCACTTTAAGAGCTCAGATCTCCCCAGTGCTACCCCATGAAAGCAAATGGAGCTGTACAGCTGCAAACAAGTCGGTATCTGAACTACATTTCTGCATAACCAATTTCCAGACACATATGACTGAATTCAGAATATCTTGATCTGTAGTCCAAACCTAGACAGGTTAATCCTATCTACAACTTCAATAAAATTATTAAAAATGTAGAAAATAGGGGTTTTGCCATCTGTGTAACCAGGCCAAGGACACAGTGAACACTGAAATAACACAAAGGACTAAAGTAAAGTAATAGAAACTGCAAGTATTAATTTCATGCAAAGTGCACATTTCATGCATGAGATGCCAAACAAAACTGTAGTGGAGAGATAAAGTTCTGATGCAATGAGTTGTGCAAAGGAGGCCAATCCAGTGCTTCTAGTTATTTTTTGTCACGGCTCCACAAAAAGAAATGAACCTAGTGAAAATTCAGATGGCATTTTTAAAAGAGGTAATAAGAAATTTGTTTTTAACCCAGAATACAAGGGGAAGTCACAGGCACTGAATATTACTGCAGTTGTGTAGTATTCAAAAAGAATCAGGTATTCAGGCAAATCATAAAGTCTTACATTAGATTAGATAAGATATTATGAGGAATACTAATGCTTTCACTACTGAAGATTACTGCAGATCCAGTAAATTTAAGCTGCTGAGGGTAGAGCAGAGCACAAGGATGGTATTCTACACCCTCTCTGCCCTTTTGGAGCAGAATAAATCATAGTAGTGGTTGCAAGACAGCTACCAATAAACAACTGCTTGAACTGAGGAAGAAAATTAAGATAATGTGCGACCACCTTTTTAGCACCCTTATCGCTTAATCATTTTATCCCTTGAGTTAATCTTTCATGTCGGAGTAAACTCTGATGAAGCTCACATGTCTACCAGTGTGTCCTATCAAATACTTCTAAGGATATATTGTACAGATTTGCTAAAATCAAGGAGAGTTCCTTCCCCCCCACTTAGTATTTGAGATTTGAGAGTGCACAGTTATCTGTGCTGTTGATGGATAGGATGATTATTTTTCTCCTGATACATTTAGAACATGTGTCCTTTAGCATAACACAGCCCAGACCAGATCACATACTGATCTCTCGCAAAACACTGGATTCTCAAGCTATCCCTGCACAATTCAGATGCAAAACTAGAAGTATTACTGAACTGTTCTACCTTGCCAGCAGGTATGGTATTCACGCAGGTGGACATTTGGTCTTTGTGAATATTGTAGTAACACAAAAACCAGGCTGTTCTCAGGTGGCAGAAAGGAGGAGTTCTGATTAGATATTTATCAGGATCAACAGGACAGTTATTAGATCCTTAGTGATC
This sequence comes from Phalacrocorax aristotelis, assembly GCF_949628215.1. Classification (NCBI taxonomy): domain Eukaryota; kingdom Metazoa; phylum Chordata; class Aves; order Suliformes; family Phalacrocoracidae; genus Phalacrocorax; species Phalacrocorax aristotelis. The sequence goes on along the minus strand of NC_134280.1, from coordinate 46,710,095 downwards.
CATCAGATGCACCTCCTTATGGCAAGAATAATCTGCTGCTCTTTCTTGCACACCAAATTTTGGGTAGTAATTTTTTTAGGTTTATTGTTCAACTGGGATGAGACCATTAGTTGTGCGTATCCTCAGCAAACTGTCTTTTTAAAGGAGCCTGTTGACTCCACAATAATCTCTGGGAGGCAAGCACTCACCCTCCATATATAATTTTCAGGATATTCAATGGCAATACAGATTCTTTGCAAGAAGCAGTGCCTGGCTGTAGAGATTTGTCTCAGTCACTAAAGCCGATGCATTGATCTTCCACGTGATATGCAATGTAAAATGAATCAATAATGCCATTTTGGTTGTTTTTAAATCATTAAAAAAATGTGGTGGGGGTCTCTCCACTTTCTCGCTCCCAACAATTTGCAAAAACTTTCTGTGGTCTCAGGGACCCTGAATGTTTCGGCTCTAAATTGTTCTTTCTCAGATGTAAATCTGCTTGGAATACTTAAGAAAAACTGAGATAGGAACTTTAGGGCTAGGAACTTTAGGGCTATTGACGGTACCTTTAGAAATTATCCACAACTTTCCACATCCTCCCCTCAGAGATACATTGTTTGACATATATAGAGGCTGCCATAATTTAATATGACATCAAATCAAACCACGTAGCCTTCACAGTCACATTAACACTTTCATTCTTAACAGTGCTAACAAGTCACCTTTAGGGATGCAAGTTAATTAAACTCTTAAACTTTTTCCCCTAACTATTCCCGTGGTAAATTCACACAGTTCTTTCAAGATGTTATCCTTCAGATGACCCAAACTATGGGTGATAGTCTCATTCTCTGTGTAAATTGTATTAAGCCTAGTACAAAAGCTGAGATTTGATACAGAGACTGGCAGAACAGGAGTTTGCATTGTAACAGCAATGAAAGTGAGTGAGAGAAGGAAGACAAATTTCTCTAAGCAAGAGCTTTTGAATTTTGTTTGCAAACACTAAATAAACATTATTAAAGGGGGAATTATAGAAAAATGTAGAATCTTACTTAGTAGAATAATATACTGTGACTATATACTGTATATGGTTAAAGGTCACATCCTAGTATTGTTACCCATGGTAAATAATATTTCTTTCATAGGTGTGCCTTGGAAATTGTGGCAAGTAAGGGTGGCTGATCCTAAATTGTGTCTATGTGCTGTGAGTACATTAGGTGGAAAGAATGTACAATCTTGCTGTTGGACCAAATGATCTTTCAAGGTCCGTTCCATCCTGGGCTGTTTTGTGTTCTGTGGTTCCATCATCCTATGATTCTGTTCCATTTTCCTTCATTCTGTTTTGCTGCAGAAGAAGTAGTTCTTGCGCACAAGGTATGAATCCATCATGCTTCAAAACAGTTTGTTTGAATGCATTAGGGATATTTTCATGAGTTTGCTGGAAATGGGAGAGATGCAGGCAGTTTCTCATATACTGGGAGGGTCAGGAGCTTTCCTTTATCCATGCTCATCTCTCTCCCCAGCCTGCACATCTCCGGAGTAAGCACCATTGTTTAAACACTAATGTTTTACATTCCCAGCATAGTTCTGCCATGAGGCGGCCTGTGGTAGGTTAATATATATGTAAATGAATGCTTTTAAACACTGGTGGAAGACCACTTAGGAGGAATGTAAATCTTTCTCCCAAGTATTGGAAATTCACTTACATATCAATATTTCTCATGAAGAAAATGGGAAATATTACTATATACTGGAACTATTAAAGACTTACTCTGTTCTCACAAATCAGCTGTGGTGTGAGTCTGGGACTGTTTTGTGCATGCATAGGTAGCTATTTGCCAGGCAGGTTACATTAAAATAATTAAGCTAGCAGTAGATATGTAAGTCAAAATCTTGCCTTCATTCCTACTAGATGAAGAAATAGATCACGATCTTTTGGAAGGATAGAATGAGCATGGGTGATGAGCAAATATGGACTTTTATCTTTCACAAATGTTAAATTATATTAGTGTTCATAGCTCATGGGTTAGACATCACTGTCTCCTAGATGACTATGGTTTGAGCAGTCTCATGGGATTTGCAGAGGTGTTGGCTTAATATCACCAGAGCCTAAAGTTCTCTGTATGTTCACAGGCAATTATTTCTTTATATGCAAATTTGCAATATCTCCTTCTCTGAAATACTCACCTGCTATCAATTTTGAAGTCCTTAACTCTTCTGTTGAGACTGCCAACAAGGGAGATGCATAGAGTGGTTTGGTAGTGTTGATGTCCAGGGAGACCAGTTCATCAGTAAGATCTTGTAGCCAGCACAGGTCACCAAGCCACAGAAATCTGTGCAGTTTCACCACAAATCTTCTATTAATAAGTAGTAGGTCTTTGCACCTTAAATTTTCCTTTCTGTAAAATAAAGAGGTTTTTTATTTTTTTCGGTTCTGAGCTCATTAACATTGGGAAAATGTTATTTTATTACAACATGTCTTTCCCTTTCACCTTTACCAATTCATATCTCAAACCTCAGAAGAATAGGTCTGGCAACAAGAGAGAAAAATAAAAGGAATTAGGTGAGTGTATGAAAATAAAGCACACACTGACCTAATGGAAATACTTGTGAAGTTCCATTTTTTCATGATTCCTTGTTGTCAGTGCAACTGTTTGTATGAGCTTCATATGTAGTCCATCATTCATCCCAATAATTTTGTTATGCTGTGCATCTTTTCCTCCGTCTCACTTGCCAGCATTCATCTTCTTTCCAAACACAAGCAAATGATACATTGAGACCTACCACCACATTTTAGCTGTGTCTTGTAAACCATGATCCAGCAAAATTTCAGGTAGAAAATTATACCTCTGTGGAGTGATGCATCAGCAAAATCTCGGTCAATCAGCCTTGAAAACAGTTACCAAAGCAAAATCTGTTTTAGTTGCGAAAAAGATGAAGCAATTATTAATTTTATCTGTCCCTAATTTGTTTTAATGACTGCATGAGCACCACATTAAAAGCTCAGACTTCAGACTATCATGACCAGCCAATGCAGATAGAATTTTGTGATAAATGTCATGTGGGTAATTAAGTTTATGCATGAATAATTTGTTATGTCATCTGGGGGGAATGTGGCATTTTTTGGATGACATGTAAAATTAAGTCCTGGATATCTTACAGTTCTACTCACAAATAGTTAGATGCGGTCTTCAGGCAAGCTGTTGACAGTTCCTTTCCTCATGGTTTCCTAAGCCTTTTTGGCAATTTCAGCTGGGTGCAGAACTGTTCTGCACATTCCAGCCATCACTTGCCATTACTGTGTAGTGCTAAAAACAGAGCAGAAGGTTCTTTTGCAGCTAGGTGGGTATTTTTTTGTGGGTATTTTATGTAGGGTTTGTTTTTTATCTCACATGTTCCAGCTTTAATTCTTCTGCCTAGAGAAGAGTACCTTCTGATATCCACTTTTCCAAGTGAGATCGGACACCAAATTTGTAAAGTGTTTAATTCTTATCTTGGTAAATGAAATGCAAATGTAAACGGTGTGTTTGAGGTTGAATGATTCTCAGACTAGTTTTGCTTAATGACTGGTGATATTCTTTGTTTTACTTAATGAGCTATACTGGAGAGTTCCATTCAGTATGGCTAAAGGTAGCTGAGTCATGTCCTCACTCTGTGTGCATGTTCAGCAAACAGACATATACAGTAGCTGTTTGTGATTCCACAGCTTGTGTCACTGTGTTCAAATTCCTATTTAACCGAAAGAAAATTGATATCGACCTGTATTAGCTTGGTTGCATGTCAGGTTCTGCACTCAGTTTGAATTATTAGGAAATAGCCACGGAAAACTGATCGTATTTTAAAGGTCCTGTGAAAAGTTTTACTGCTGCACATTAGGAAATGGTATTAAGCAAATAAGAACTAATTGTTTTCACCAGTATTAGTGATTGTCCATTCTGCCTTACCTCTTCAAAGTGCATTAATTTTCTCTGAATAGGAACAATGAACAAAAAGTTTCAAAGTGCTGTTAGCTGCTGTCTGGGATTTACAGCAAGACACAATACAGTATTTCCAGCACTCAGAGATTCATCTTGTTATACTGCAGAATCTCAGAACCAAAGAACTTGCATATCACAAAACTAGTCATGAACCAGACATGAGCACACTTGCCAACTTTGATTTTTAATACTGAAAAATTGCAGTGAAAAGTCCATGTGGTAGTCTCCAGTTGTGAACTGCAAAAGAGCAAATACCCTCTGCCACCCTCCAGCACTGAGCCCTAGATGTCCTGGCAGAACCAGGCAAACACCGAGCCTTGCCAGAGCTGCGGGTGCTGGAGGACCTGAAGGCTGCTGTGCACCACCATAGTGCCAGGAGCACCTTCTCCAGGCTGGTACCAGTGGATCAGGCTAGCACTGGCACTCCCTTATTGAAGAAAAAAACCTGACCAGGCAGAGTACCATAGTGGAACCAAGAATGGAAATTTTTAATTTACCTGAGCCTGAAATGGGTGACTGGTGAGGTTCCTGTCCCCATTTTCCAGAGGCAGTCCTGTAATTTATCAACTCTGTCCAGTTACAGTAGCCAGCTTCTGACACAGGGGTCATGTACAAGTCGTCCTTTGATTAGGAAAATGCCTGCCTTGGGTTTCACTGCTAACATCAGCGTTAACGCTGGTGTTCACATAAAGACTTGGCATAATTTGTAATGATCATATGTCCCAGGAACAAAATTTCTCAAAATGCTGTTACCAGGTTAGCCAAGTGGTATTTGTGGTGTTACGGAACCTCACTTCCAGAACTGTGACTTTTTGGAGGGGATGTGCGCTTGTTACACGTGCAACTCTGCACTGGAAGGGATATGAAGAAACATAATCTGTGTGAGTGAGCTGCCGACAACCTGCCAGCATGAGCTAAAATAAAATACTTTCTGGAGCTGCTCCATGTATAGAAGAGATTTTGTGCTTTGCAGTGCCTCTGTGAGAATACCACACATTAGCACATAGTGGAGGTGAAGATGACATTCATTTTAGCAGGACAGTTAGACAGCAGAATTTTGAAATTTCTCCAATGTTAAGCAAAGAGAAGGAAAGCTACAGAACAGTCATCCAAAACAGGCATGTTTTCCCAGCCTTGTCATGCTTAATCTTTGTCTCTACGAATGTATTTTCATCCTCCCTTTACACAAGGTTGGAGTTTTTTTCTTGTCCTACACAGGAATCGGTACTGAGGTCTGTGCCACTGAAAGTATTCCTAAATGATCTAACGAAGAAGGTAAATAGTGAGGAGACAAAGTCTGCAGACAATGCAAAATTATTCCAGAGGAGACCAGACGACAAAGTTTTGTAGAAGGCTCTTCTTGATACTAAGCAACTAGGTTATAAAACAGCAGATTAAATGAAATGTAAAAAATGCAAAGTAATACATAAGGAGAAACCAGTGTACAATGACCATCTCTAAATTATTATTTTTCTTAACACTTAAGAACACTGGAGGTACTGTGGATAGACCCCTGAAAATATCACCTTCATACCCAGCAACAGTTTAAAATAATGTTATGAAATAGAATTAAATATAAAAAATGAATATAATATTATGACTTATGTATTAAGAAAACATATAGAGAAAGAATGATATTGTTACACCAGTGTGTAAATCCATTTGCACCCACACATTGAGTGTACTTTTAATCACCATATCTTGAATAGGCTGTAACACAGCTAAAACAGTAAAGAGAAGAGCAAGGATGCCTGGAGTTACTGAAAGGCTTGCATATATTTAATAATAGAACTCCTCAACTTGGAGAACAGATGACGCAGAAATGGCAAGATACAGAAGGGGAAATAGTGTTCTGTACTGGCTACCCTCTTATATTCATTCTTCACCTCAACTTCCACTGTGGACCATTGTCAGAGGCAGTATATAGTGAGCTTGGGAGACTTTTGCTCCGTCCTATTAAGTTCTTATGGTCTTTTATTATTTTACCCTTTTCTGCCTCTCAAGACTAATTAAAATTAGCTATAACAACTTAAACCTGCTGGCAAACTGGGGCAGAATCTTGAGTATTCAGAGGCATCCAAATTCTGGATATTTCTGCAAATGCCATCATGATGTCTTCCTCGTGCAACAAAAAGAAGTAACTCCTTGTTTTTCGTTCTGATGTCTACATTGCTATTCATGCCAGGAGACAAGAACACGTCCAGTCAGCAAAATTGTCCCTCAAACTACAGCCATATGTCATTCAGCAAAAGCTTGAGGAATATCTTGTATTCATTTGGAGGTATATATCAGAGGAATGCAAATTTCTTATCACTGTTTCCTTGCATTTGCCAAGAGGCAGCATGTCAAATAAATAATTTAGACTGGCTGAGGCGCCGCAAGAAAACAAAGCCATCAGTCATCTCAGCTACATTATTGATCACCAATAACAAGATACTTGCAAAGACAAATGGTTCTGTTATTATACTAGTGAATTTTAGTCTACCCTGACTAAATAAATCGTATTGAACTGTTTGTTGTTTTAAGATGTCCAAACATATCTGTAATAATTTTTACCTTTCAATCTGTCCAGCCATCTATCGAATCTCTCTATATATCTCTTGGTTGGTTGTCTACAGTCTTTCTCTAAGTACAGCTATGTACTTACTTGCCTTAAAAAGTTGGGTAAGGAATTTCATGTCTGTGTATATACTTTTTATATCCACAAGATCTTCTTATTAGTTGCATGCGGAGGAAAATGTGAACAAGGTGATTATATATAAAGTCAAGCATTCCATCAGCTCTCAATACAACTGTTTTTCTGCTATCTTATGCTAATGGAGCTTGTGAGGTTCCTGTATCTGGTGTTACGGTATTATTATTTTTACTTTACATATGGCTTTTTTTCCATTATCAGCATGTAATTATTATAACAGCAGTGCCCTGAGGTTCTTAGTAGATGTGTTCCATAGAAGCACTTCAGTATCTCAGAAATATCTGCCTTCCTCTCACTTTCCTTACAGTATGTGATAACTCAGAATTTGACAGACCTATACAAACTGCTGTGTGCTCCTCTGTCAGCCGCCTGGGTCATACTCTGGGGGAAGGTGAAGACGCCTCTCCACAGTGAATGTAACCAGTTCTAAAGATACAGGGAGGAACACTTGATCCTGAGCCTCTGAAGTGTCAAATGCTGTTTGCAAGATGCTGTGCTGTCACAGCAATCAAGAGACAAGTTCTCAGCACCTTGTGGATGTGTGGAAGAAGAATTTGCAGCCAAAGCGTGGGCTGAGAATGGCTCTCACAAATCCAAAACCCCTGAGCTTCCCACATGATTTTTTTTCCAAGACTTTTATAAACTCTGGGACTGATCTTCACCAGAATTTTTTGTTTCATGTTAAATCTTGTGAGTTGGAGTAACTAAGTATTTTAAAGGATTAATTTAGGCATTCTCCAGACATTTCATCGTAAAGGCATATGTGGGCTAATTTTAAATTATGGATGCCAAGTTCCAAATATGCCATTCCTAGGAGGAAAGTGATCTAAGAACGGAAGTGAATACAAGTGAAGTAAGAAAATATGCTGGGTCGAAGACAAGAACAACAAAAACATTTCTAGAATTACAGTTTGCAAAATGTGAAGGTGGTTGAAGCAATGCTGATTCTATAGCTGAAAGCATAATCTGTGACTTGCTGACATTTTATTGAACAGAAAATGGAAAACAAGCCTTCCCTCACTGGTAGAAATACATGCCAGAGTCTTTGGAGACTTACAGAAGTCTAGAGAGACAGTGAGAGCAAACAAAAACCCCTTGGCTTTATTTGGGATCTTGAAAGCTGCAGTCACCTCAGGGGCATGCTGTTGTGCACCTCACTGGTGCACAACTGTAGTCACAAATAGTACAGGTGTCACAAGAATCCACACTGTGAACAAAGGAGATTGCCGCTTTGGATGGCTGTATTTAAATGGCAAAACTAGAAGCACTAGGTCCAACATCCGTAGCAGTGAAAAGCTGAAGTGGATCAGTCAGTAATGATTGAGAACACCAAGCCCCAGGGCATGGCACAACCACAATTAAGGGTCTTACAGCCACCTGACCCCATAACACTTGCTGTTCTGGGGGACACTTCCTAGGCATTTCTAATTATGTACTGTAGTTTAGAAGGTTTAACTATACGCCTGGCGTTCCACGTCGTGCTTATAATCATTGTTTTGTTAAGTTTGGCTGAAGAAGGAAGATGTAGAGGTCTGCATCTGAAGGCTTTTGCAGGAGCCAGTTGCCATATCGTTTAAGACCTCACCTTGGCAATGCCAGTCAATCACAATTTGGGCTCTTGATAAAGCAAGTGACTATTCAAAACTCCAGTTTCCAGGAAGGGAAGCTTATGTTAGGATCTTTTTTTCATTAAATCCCCTCTACAGCAAAACTTAGATACGTGCTGGTCTGAATTGGTAGAAAATGCCATAATCAAAAGGTTTTTGCCCTCTGAACTGATTATACAAATATCAGCCTGGTTCCTTACTACTGAGAGTCACATAGCTGTCAATCCTGGTGGCTCTGTGTAGCTACAGAGATGTAAAAATGGCTGAAAATATATTTGTTCGAAACCTAGAAGATGAGTCTCTGAAACTAGAAATAAAAAGGGAGTAGTAATACAGAGCACATTTTAGATCTTGAAACAGTTCAGAGAAAGCGGTGAATGCTATTGTGATGTTACAAACTGCTGTCTATAAATTTTAACAGTATTTTGAGTTTTCTTAGGACTCCAAATTCTCTTTTACATATCAAAATGAAGGAGCACAGTTCTAGCTGAAAGCTGATTTTTAATTTATTGAAATGGGTTATACACTGTTATTCCATATGTGACCCAGCTTGAGCAGTTTCTCCTTCTTCCTCCTCATTAGAAATCCCTATGGAGAGCAGTGAGATTCCTACAGATGAAAGAAAACCCTTGCCAGAAAACCTCTTCAGGTTTCCTTTCAAGAGCTAACATTTCTCCATCTAAAACACCCTCAGTGGCCTTTTAGAACTCTTGAAGTCAATGACTAAATACCCATTGATTTCAGTGAACCTGGTGCTGCTGTTACTGAAAGATGGGTCCTGTATCTAGAACATGGGTTCTTTTTCCTGCTGCTTTTGCGTGTTAACATTCACTTTCAAATAATTTAAAGAAAAAAATCCCTTTTAGTGAAACTGAAAACAAACACAGAATTAAAAAAAAAAGCAATGATAAGGTTTCTGATTAAGGGTCTGTGCTCAAATGTGACTAACATAAGGAGTTACCAACTCTCACATAGGAGTATCAAACATGGGTTTATTATCATACTTGTTACTATCCCTGTCGTACAGAGGACATTAAAAGACAGTCTGGGGAGCTGGCTGACATCCATCAGGCAGCCCTTTGAAGAGAGCTTGGACTTTCTGATTTTTGTATCATGGGTATTTGCTATCCTGTGCAAAAAAGAGGCCCAGTTGTTACCCCTAGAACTAAGCATAACGTATCATTAACCTTGTAGAAAGCTTTCTGTTCTTTGTCTTGGCAAAGCCCTTACACTCATGCACCTCTTTTTTCAAGATTTGGGAAAATATACTTGTCAGCTTTTCTTCTCTGTTTCTTCATTTCCATACATCTCTACACTTCCAAGACAAGAATTCAAAGAGTCAAATTATTTTCAAGAAACTATTTTGACCCACCTTGATGAAGTAGGTAAAAAAAATGTGAATAGGTAGATACTATGATATACCTCAGGCACTAGCTACCTCAGGCAAAGAGGCAACAAACTGTGCTACCTGTTCTAAAGAGAGCTCAAATGACTAGATGTGTAAATGCAAGCTGCAAATCCACAGATGCCTCCCTCTACTTCTTCAAAGCAGCATACACTTTACATCTTAGCCAAAAAAAAACAATGCAGTCCTCCCCCTTTTTGGAACAGATAAGTTTTCTATGCCATAAAGCCTTATGAATTCTCAGGCCGGCTAACATCCAATCTGCAAAGCATGGGCATTGAAGTAAAGTGGCTGCATTTCACGACTGGAGGGGCTTGCTGAGAACCTGCTGCCAAATCATCAGCCCAAGTGATGCTGCCTACTAGCTGGCTTCCACCTTCTTCCTACTTCAGTACTATACGGAAACAGGCTTTGAATTGATTTGAGAACTTTTGGGATACAGAAATGTGCTGGTTTTGGCTGAGATAGAGTTAATTCTTTCCATAGTAGCTAGTATGGGGCTGTGTTTTGGATTTGCGCTGAAAACAGCATTGATAACAGAGGGATGTTTTTGTTACTGCTGAGCAGGGCTTACACAGAGTCAAGGCCTTTTCTGCTCCTCACCCCACCAGTGAGTGGGCTGGGGGTGGTGCACAAGGGGTTGGGAGGGGACACGGCTGGGACAGCTGACCCCAACTGACCCAAGGGATATCCCACACCATATGACGTCACGCTCAGCACATAGAGCTGGGGGAAGAGGGCAGGGATGTTTGGAATGATGCTGTTTGTCTTCCCAAGTAACTGTTACGCGTGATGGATCCCTGCTTTCCTGGAGATGGGCACATGCGTGCCCATGGGAAGGAGTGCATGAATTCTTTGCTTTGCTTTGCTTGCATGTCTGGCTTTTGCTTTACCTGTTAAATTGTCTGTATCTGAACCCACGTGTTTTCTCACTTTCACCCTTCTGATTCTCTCTCCGAACCCACCACGGGGGAATGAGCAAGCAGCTGTGTGGGTCTTAGTCACTGACTGGGGTTAAACCACGACAAGAAAGGTGACCAACATTTGAAATGGTATTAATATAGGTTACTTAATTTACAGGTGATAGACAATGCATAAATCTAACCTAAACATTGGTTCAGGAAAGTGACATCTGGTTTCCTTTGATAGATAAACCTCCAGGGATGAAGGAACACTCTGTTCAAATCGTATTAATATAAACAGAAATACTCCTTCATGTTTCTCAGCACCCTGGAGCAGAGCTGCATCCTGCTCCTAGCATTGCTCTCCTAAATGACATTAAAATTATCATAAGGGGTGGATTATGCCTACGGAAATCAACCATAATAATGCCTACAGAGTCTCATTCAACCCCATTTCCTTATTTATATTTGCTAGCACCTTTCAAAAACTGATGGACAAATTGGCTTAGCAATCACTGTCCCTGCTTGCTGTGTCTTGATGGAGGCTGACAGTTGAAGTGATTTAGCTTTTGTTACAGTATAAAGACATTCCCTTTTTTCCCTTTCCTTCCAGGAGATAATAGACCTTGTCATAAGCTATTACATCATCTGATTAAAAAAAATATAAAATATCACTCCCCCTCTCCCTTCTCCTTTGGCACAAACACAAACCAATATTTGCAGGTCATACACATCTTGGAGGGCTTTTCTTCTGGGTGTCACAATCTCATACAGACAATAATTAAGCTTTCTGATGTAAATCCAACACCCAGAAAAAGAAAGCATGACATTGTCATATGGGTTTTTTTTCAGAGAAGACCAAACTTGTTGTTTGTTGCTGTGGTTTCGCTGCTTTCTCCCTGTTTATCCCCAGAAAGGCAGGCAAGATAGATTGGCCATGGATAATTTTTTCATTATTATTTGTTTATTACTTCAGGAAATGTGTGTGTCTCTAGAGAAGTCAGATTAAGGGCTTCTTCCCTTGTCTGAATCATCCTGTTTCATCTGCACCTTTTCCACTTTCTAAAGTCAGCTGCCAATCAACACTCCCACGTACTTTTAAGTTCTATTTTTGAAATTGAAATCCCCCCTGAATGAAAAGGGAGACCAGATATTTTCTAAGGATCAGAAACAGTAAACAGTTCTCCAGCCATTTAGTCCGTTACCTTTCCTATACTGTGCCACTGCAATGTGTAAAATTCTCATGGGAAAATCTGGTTTGGCACCTTATGCCATGGTTCAGGGAATTGCAGGCTTCTGTGCTGTAGGGGCTTCAGGAGCTCATGGACAAAGTGCTGCTACAGCTACTGCTGGACGTCTAAGAACTGGATGCATCCTATTTGTTTGTAGCCATACCTTCTCAAATACTCTGTCCTGCTTCTTTGGTATATTTTCTAAGTTTCTCATGTCATTATTACTACATGAAGGCAATCACCATACTGGGATCCTGATCTGTACAATATCTAGGGTGCTCTTTACATACTATTATTAACAGTATTTTAATGCAATCAATAGAGAATAGTATTCTTAACATCATGTTCTGTCCTCCTGGACTTATTAAATGGTATGAAGATTCCAGCTTCAAATTTCAGATTTATCTTGTGAAGGGAAAGGAGTTATAATAATACAATAAAAGAAAGCTAACTCCTGAATTAATTTAAAAGACTACAATAAAACCTTGGTGTTTAAAAGGAAAAGCTGATCTGTATATATATGCACTATGACTTGTTCATAAATTCTGAGATCATAGGTTACCTGAGCCATACCTGTACAGTACCCAGCTAAGGTTGCAGAAATTCCGTTGCGTAGTCTCAGAAAGACACTTGATCATTATTTGGAACTGGCCAAAACAGTTGTGATGGTACATTAATATTTACATACATTCTGATAGTGGAGTAGGTAGAGACAAGGTTGAGTTGTTCAGTTTTACGTTACACTTAGTCTGGTGTTGAGATGTGGTATCCCATCACTAAGTAGCCTTTGCTATAGGTGAGCGGTAGAACATCAGCTCTCTTTAGTGATCCACATCTAATAATCTCATGTGTCTACTTGCCAACTTCAGTACGAGAAAATAAAAAATGTATGTAGGAATGATCTAATGTTCTCATCTCTCATTGCAATCTTGTGATCATTATAAGAACGGACTAACATCTTGCCCTTTGACTCTTGTTGGAGCCTTTGATATGAAAACTTTTATTACAGAATTTTAGTGAAAGATAGGTATTTTCTGTCTTCCCAGAGCACAACCACTGTTCTTTCACAAATCTACTGATAGTCAAAACCTAACCTTTTACATATGCATCTGTCCTCATGACAAATTATATAAGAGTACACAGAAGCATCAAATTAATATATACCATTGACAGTAGTGCTCAGAACTCTCTACCACGTAAAGGGTGGCCATGGAAAGAAAGTGGTAAATGACTGGCATTTTTCTCTCCTCTATATTGCCCCTGCTTGTGAGAACTAAAATTAAAAGTAACTCATTGTAATAGTTTACAGTGTGCCAACAGTTCAGAAGATTTTTCCAAATCTTCATATTCCTCAATAAAGTCCCTGAAAGGGCTATACCTATGGACGAGATCATAGACTGTTCTTCAGTGTGTTGTGTGTACACTTGATCAATATGAAGCAAGCATTTGGCAAAGCTGCCAGTTGGGAGAATTAGGTACAGCTATGTTTGCAAATAGCATGAGATGGCAGGAGTGGATATTGAAACAGTTGATGCTAAACACCTGGAATCCACTGACCAGTGGTTCCGTTTCAGACTAGCTCTACTTAGTCTTGTCCAATAGCCTGAGTACCCAGTAGTATCTGGAGTACAGCAGGTACTCTTCTAGTTGCCTAGTTTACCTCAGTCTGAAAGGAAGCCATTTATTGAGCTCTGAGATATAAACAAAAATGCAGCAAGTCGGCACACCCAGGAGATGTACACCAAAGCCTTTTCCTGACCAGAGCTAAAGAAATATATTTGACACACCTGATTCTTCAATTAATACTGTCACAGTCTCTGCTTTTAACAATGATATATGTTTCCTGGGACCAATTAAAATTATGTCCTTCTAAATGTATGGCAACTGCTTAATTGTAAATGTTCTCCCCCTTCTTGGCTTCTGGAAAGATTGCATTCTGGATAAACAGCAATCTCTTCCAAGTAAGTGGGCTTATTGGAAATTCACGGTGTTGTCAGTTATTATAAAGTAAGCACAGGTAGGCCAAAGCAGCCTTAGAAGACAACTTGTCCATTCAGTAAGCAGTGCCCTTCCTTCAGATTTAATACAAAATGGATGTTCCTTCTAAGGGAAATACCATTCAAATGTGACAGAAAGCAAATGGCTGGAAGCTGTAAGTGGAATCTTACAGTATTTCACCCAAGAGTATTTTTCATTTTTCCTTGAATGGCTGACAAACTGTAGGCAGCTTATTGAAGTTAGCCTCATAATAAAGATGAGCATTTGGCAAAGAATACTCATAGCTACCTCAAAACATGATTTCTGTATTTGCATTTTGAGGGTTTGTCTCAATATGCATCAGAGCATATGACTCCAGCTCTTTTGCAGAAGTTTATACAATCCCAGGTCTTGTTCACACGCACAAAACTGTTTATATAAGTTAAGCAGTGCTTAACAATTGGTTTTCTTTGCTGAAGTTGTGTCAGCTAAAGCCCATTACCAAAACTTTAGTGATGTCCAAGTTTTTGATAAAGCAAGTGAACTTTCCTGTTTTCTACAGAGCTGTCTAGTTGAAATAGAAGTAGCTGAGAAGAGAACATGCACTGCATTCTAACAGCACTGATACATAGAAAGATTAAATTAAAAGAAAATGTAAACCTTGACTCTGCCAAGTACTAGGTTTACAATGTCTCTCAAGATAAGTTAAAAGTCTCGCTTTGCCATGGTAAACAGCTGTGCACTTGCCACAGAGGGATCCGACCACTTAGGAATTTCCCCTGTAACCCAGAATGGCATGGTACTATGTGATCTGTAACTAAAAATTAAGGTGCAAAAATGCTTTGCTGCTACGCTGGCTCATGCTGAAGTGATACCCTATGGTGTTCTTATAGTTCAACAGTTCCAAACATTTTCAAGCTATCATTTTGTAGATGCAGTTGCCTTCAGTGATGGACACTTTGGGAAATCTGATTGAGATAACAGGAACGTTTCTGTATTGCCTTCACTTTGGACTGCCATTTCCATTTCTCCTCTCTGATTCCTTGAGGTGATTCTTGCTCAAGAACTTTTGCAAACTGAATTGTCTGTGCTTATTTTTGAGCGCATACTCATATGCTTCATGCTTGTTTTAGTTTGACACCCCACCCACCCACCCCCCCCTCCAAATTAGATCACAAATGCTCCCTGGCATTCTAAACGAATTACTTATTGATCTATGAGTTGTTGTGTATGATTTCAGCCAATCCAGCAAGCTTCATAATAATAAGAAAAACAATAAATTGGTGTCAGTGGTGTATAAATTCAGAAAGATGAGCTGAAGGGATTGTATTGATAATGGCTAAAACAGGAATTTAATTTTTTGAAAGTCTAAGATACCAGCAGAGGTTGATGATGAAGGATGAAATTGCCTTGTTAAAGAAGACAGAAAAGATGCAGAATGCGTAATATTGCTCTCTTTTAACTGGAGTAGGAAGACAATTCCATGCAAAGCCACGATGCTGAACAAATTACTAGCATTAAATTTGTCATAATGTTCTTGATTTCAGTTGCAGAGCATTGGGTTTAACCCTGTTGGGGTTTGGCAGGTGAACAGGAATATTAGCTTGTTGGGATCTGTCTCCCTTGCTTGTCATTGCAGCTTTACATCTTGTGTCTTATTGGTTTACTGGTGACCTTGGCTACATCTGCATATTAAAACTTATCCTAATTCTGATTTCATTTTTGCTGGCTCTGTGCCATTCTAACTTTAGTGGAATTCCTAAATTAAAAAAGCAACACATGGATAAGCGAGCTATTTTCAGACTTTTTAGGCAGAAAATATGAGTCCAAAATAAAGTTACTTACTTACGGTTGCAGCAAGTCAGCCTTGGAGCTAGATGATCAGCTCTTTCTAGAAACAGACCAAATGGATGAGTGAGCTAGAAATGTGATTTATGGGACAGATCCTCAGCAGCAGTCAGTGGAGTTATGACAGTTCATACAGTCTGAATTTCAGGTTCTACCACTAAACTTTAACTCATAAATAATGAACATTCTCGTGACACTAAGTCAAGTTTTAATAGAAGTTTTAATGAAAAAAGCTGCCAGGAGTGTAAGTTTTTGATTCAGCTGAAGAACATAAATAAGTCCTATACATACAACTAAACAATGAAAGTGATTGTAGGTTTGTCTGCACACTTTCCCAGTGGGAGAAGCATTGTGCCTGAAAAACAAAGAGGCAAAAGCAAGTACCCTTGCAAAGATATTTGCATGTTGTTATTAAACAGCCAAAGTTTACCTAATGAAGGGCATATTTACAGTGCTGAGCAAATTGATTGCTCTAAGGCTGTTTGTGATATTAAAATATTTATAAATATTCTTTAATTCAGCTCCACCTCTGTCAGAAAACTCAATGGAGATCCTAATTACCATTCCTCTGCACAGATGAAAGGCCATCATATGTATGTATTGACGTTCAGCTAACACTATTCCCTAAAAGGTTCAGTTGTTTAGCATGACTGCCAAATAATTAAATAAGGGCATACGCTGGTTTTATAAATAATGCTGACTGTGTTCAGAGTGTTATAGGACACACTCGAGTTGTGCTATCTAGGTAAAGGAAATTGCCTATACCCTCTCCAGCACTGTCATGCTTGAGATCAAATGGAATGATAGAAATTAATTTTTAGGCCTGTCATCCAGGGTACCTTTCATAAGCCTTAGCTTCAGTAAATAGAAATACATTAATAATTTAAACACAGTGTTCCCTGATGCTATTGATTAAGTTGCATGCTTGAAACGTGGTTCAGGCTCAGGTCTTCCTCTGTAATTCATTGAAACATTCTCTGCACTTTTACCTTAGAAAATGAATAATCATAGCTTGAGATGATGGGCAATGGGACACACTGACAGATTTAATTTCCTCATGTGCCCAACCTTATGTCTCCACTGGGCATGTTTTACTTTGCCATGTTTGCTCTCAAAGAACCTCTTCACATTTGCCACTTGGCCTGCATTTTATGGGAGGAGAAAAAGGCACAGTGGAGAATTTTCATAAATTAGCTTTTGGGATCCCACAGCCAGAGAAGAAAAAAGAAATGCTGCTATCCCATGTGTTCTTATAATAGGTGTGCCACCGCAGGCCAGTAATCTAATCTCTTGGGTACTTTGGCCTTCCCCAAAATTCACTTCCCAAGCTTCTTACAGAACAAGCACGATATAAGCTCTTTCTAGTTCTTGAGGTGATCTGTATGACAATGCTTTTCTTTGTTTTATTGTGCTCTTAAGCAGACTGATTTAATTCAAAGAGATTGAAACCACAGGATTTTGATCATTATTCAAATCTGAGTAGAAAACTTTTGAAGTTCTGTTGTTATTGGTGCATTCCAGCTGATTTTCTAAAGGAAGAATATTTCTTGTATATGCCGTTTGTTTTTACTGATTCAGGGCAACATGCTAAATATAGAGTCATAGATGTAAATAATTTAGAAAGCTTAATCTATAGCCATTCAATTCCTTAATTATCACATGTTTAATTTGTTAGAAAATGATAAATTCTACATTTTTATTATACAATTATTATCCTAGAATTTATGCCGAGCTGCATTTGAAAGCAAATTGAAATGCCATCAAAATCATGTTTTACTTTTCACTTTGTTCTAAATCTAAGTGAAGTTGCTTTAGCCCTGACTTCATGCATGTCTTTCCAAACCACCAAGAAAGGTCTCTTAGTGGAGGAAGAAACCAGCATCTATTATTAATGAATTGAGGAGATTGTTTCAAATGAGCAGGTTAGAGACACCAAGATTTATCTTTCTAAAACTGGTTGATCTTCCCGTTTTTATACCCAGACTTTATTCACAGGCTGGAAGAGGAAACATAATTTTTACCTTTTTATCAAGTCTTTCCAAAATTCTTCCCTGAAATGGAATCAGTAGTTGAAATAAACTTTTCGAATAATGACTTCTTTTCTTTACCACAGGAAGAGGCTACAGCCATTTTTACTGAGTCAGCAAGTCAATAAAGTGGATTCTCAGAATTTGACAATTTACTTGGACCAGCTTAGTGATTTAATATGCATTAACACTATGATAGCAAACAGACAACATTTTGTATTAGTATTTAATAGGAATGCTTTTAGTACAGCAATAAATTAAGTATTTATATAGGTTTTCATAACTTCATAATTAAATGTCTCCCTGGAGACATTCAAAACCCGCCTGGATGCGTTCCTGTGCCCCCTGCTCTGGGTGTCCCTGCTCAAGCAGGGGGGTTGGACAAGGTGATCTTCAGGGGTCCCTTCCAACCCCTACCATTCTGTGATTCTGATTCTGTGAAACAGAAATTATTTTTATAATTTTTTTTTTTAAGTCTACGATCTTTTTAATAATTGCCTTTTATTCGGTCTGTCCTGAAGTGCTACTTTTTTTTTTTTTTTTTTGGAGTAAAATCCACAGAGCTCTGGGAATAACTCATACAAAGAACGACATGGATTTGACGTCTCAAAGCCATTTGTCAGGTTTAGTAGAGACAAAAGTCTCCTTTTACTTTCCTTGTAAACACAATACAAACATAGGAGAGCAAATGTTTCTTCTTTGACGTTTCTTCCAGCCTCACATATCATCAGTCAGTAACATACGAGATGGAAGTAGCATACATGGGATTTGGAATCTAGCCTGGGTATGAAGATCTGACAGAAAAAATATTCTGTCTCCTGAAGTGAGTCAGTTTGTTCTGACCTCCCTGACAGAGAGCAGATTTGGTACCCCACAATCTCACTGTGAGTGTTACCTCCCAACCATACCCACCCGTAAGTTTACACTGCCATCAGTTTTGAAATGCGGTGCTGTGAGAAGAATTTACAGTATTTGACAGGGTGCCACAAGCCATCTTAGCCTCTTTTTAAATTTGCAGTTCAGAGGAAACGAGTTCTTACCGCTGTTACCAAGCTGTAAAAGCCTTGCTTTGAATGACAAAAGCATGTCACAACAGTGCATGAGTAATGTGGAAATATTCTGCAAGCTCTTGCACTGGAGAAAAGAACTGGGGGTCTCAGAGCTGAGAGGGCAGCCCGTCACCTGGACAGCATTTGAGGGCAGTTCAGAGAAGGGCCTGAAAACGCAGAGGATTAGAGATTCTTTGGAGCTTTGGAGTCTGGGTTAAAACACTTCTCTTTTTGCTAAACCTTTTTTTCCTCTTTTCAAGAGTGTTAGCCTGTCAAAGGCATAAGGAAGATTAAAATTTGCTAAGCAAGAAATTCTTTTAACATTCTCAGAGGGGAGAGTTATTTACTGATCCAAGCTACTTTGAAAAGATAAGCTTGAAATCTTGGTGAAATGGCTCATGCTTGCCAGTAATTGGGTGTTTTTTCTTGACTGGAAGCCAGAACTACAGAGCTACCTTGAAAACAAGCAGTATAGGAAAGAAAGTTAGCATACATATTTTGCAACATAAAGATCAGATTTGTGCCAAGGACAGGACAAGGGCTCAGACAGAACCTTTGTTTTTCAAGGGATAGGAGAGCGTTGGCATACCAGTGCAGCAGTAGTGAAAAAATCTCAGTGGCAACAGGCTGGGGCATCAGGAAGAAAAAACTAGGGAATCCAGAAAAAAGGCAAGTATTTGTCTAAACAGAGCAGAACCACAACATAAACCAAATGCAGTTACACTTTAAAGTTATATCCCAACAAGCACTTCTATGTCAGATCATAGTTGAAGGGAGCAGAAGGTAGCTTTGCTTCGTACACACCAAACTGAGCAATTATAAAAATCTGAGAGGTTTTCTTTAGCTCTACCACCAATTCAGTCTGAGATGCTGGACAAATTATTTAAGTACAGACTGTTCACAGAAACGGGCAATAGTACTGTACTTAGCTGCTACACTGGACTGTCCTGATTAACTCACAGCTTCTAAAGCACTTTGAGGTGGCACTCAGTTGAAGAATGTTTTAGAAAGAAAAAGGAGTAAAATACATAAGACTTCAGTGTGTTTGCCCTAGATTTTCAGGAATTAAAATTGGCAGTATATTTACTATACAAGCATTGATAGAACTGCTCCAGCATATAATTAAAAAGAAAGGAGAAGCAACTTTGCCTGACAAATGCCTTAATAAGTCATGATTTCATTCCACGCTGTGCCTGCTTTGTAATGCCTGTCGTTCCAATGTAAGTAACTAATTGGTATCTGTGCAGAGATGTCTCTATTGGCACATAGACATCTAGACGAAAAGTCTTATTTGCAAACAACAATAAAAATACCAATGGAAAGACTTGTTTTTAATACCGTACTGAATGCAGCCTCAACAAATGAAGTCTTGATGTGGTTTAGTACAATGCCAACAGTGAACACAACTGTAAATTATTTTTGCAACCAGCTCTGAGAGTCCCAAATTGCCTTTTTACCGTCTGCATTCCTAATGATGGTTGATACATCCCAGGGAAAAGAAAATACTGATCTCTTTTATCTTGATTTAGTTACTGGGCTGGGTTCTTTCATATATTCAAGAGCAATAAGAACAACAACAAAAAAATCTGCTTTTGCAATGTAATAATGTAAATACATTCTAAGAAAAGTAGAAATCACTGTTCATGAGTAGAAAGCTTTTACAGTGCTAATTTAACCTGGCTATTATTCACACTATAAAACTGTCCCTATGTCTGAAGCTGTGTTTACTAGAAAAATCAAGAAAGTGTTATTGCCATTTTAGCTGGCTTTAAGGAAAGCAAACTGACAAAGGTGTAACCAGGGTGATGGAATTAACCAACCATGGATGCTGCTATACTCCTTGTACAGCCCTATCCAGCTGGACGTTAAGTCTGGGGACATGGAGTATACCAATCAGTGTATTCTTTGATCTGTATTTTAGTCCCTAGGTAATCATTAATGTGAACGAAACAATAGACACTGGGTTTCTGTCAGAAGAGGGTGACAAAATGTGGTTTCATGTAGTGGACTGAGAAAACTGGCCAGGACTGCCAGGATTAAGAACCAAGTAGGTAAAAGGTAATCCGACAGGGGGAGATCGCGACCACCGACTCACGGAGGACCACCGACCCAAGTAATATCACCTACTCAAAAGAGAACAATGGGAAAGGACAACTGAGCCTGGGCAATAATTTACATGTGAAGCGAGCAAGTTTGTGCCAATCACCAAAGAGAATAATATTGAATATGTATGGATAAGATGAATATGTATATTTTTGGTCTATATAAATCACATAGGAAAGGTGTGTAAGGGATGCACGTCAGGTGGAGTGATCCCCTGTGTGCATCCAGCGCCATGAGTAAAGAATGTCTGCCTTTTAACACTACATCGGTGTTAGGAGGTTTATTCCTGATTTCGGTGACAAAAGCACAAACTATTCTGTGCACAGAACAGAAATGGTGAAGTTTTTTAGAATACTTGTGAATTTGTAATGTTTAGGGTATTTCTTACAATTTCTAAACTTAGGAGTTTGAAGAAGTAAGTAGTCTCCATTCAAATGGAGACTAGAACAACCATAGTCTGTCTGTTGATTTGCTGACCTAAAATTTTGTTCATTTATATAATGATCAGCTTCGCAATATGGTGTGCCAGTAGATATGTAAATATGTATCACAGTGTCCTAAATGTCTGGGGTGGGAGGAATGTGATGAACACATAAAATTTGCACATCATAATATACAGGTTTCTAGAATTTGAACTGGAATTTAATACTGACAGCTGCGAGGCTTATGTACTATGAACAAATTTTTTTAATTAATTACAACTACTTAAAGGCATATTTTTAGCTGCCTAAGTGACTTCTTGTGATGGAAGGTGCATCTGACTGCAGACAAAAGCACTTTTGTGTGCCTGCATGAAGCTAAGAAGCATTCTGGAGACAAACCCCTGCTACATATACTGGTTTGCCCACATAACGCACAATCCTGAGCTAAGATACTAGCTCTGAAGTACTATTAGCACATCAGCACAGTACTACACTGAAGTTAATTAGCATTTCTTCTTCATTTCTATAACTGATGTGATTCCAGCTCTGAAACAACAGGGGCACGCTGCCATTCAGGGCTACCTCTGACACATTTGGATGGTGATGTGTTGCCTGATGTTGATTTGCCTTCACTACAGGTGAATGTCCCAAGGGATGGGGACAAGGTGTGGATTGCACCAAACACTTATGTACCCTTGTAGGCTAGTCCTAAATATATAGCATTGTATAGGTTTATCTGCATATAGCTTCATCAGTCTGACTTTGAGATTTGCTTTGAGATGAGTTCTTGCTGGCAAGGTCTGACTTCTGGACATGGAAAAGCATAGCTGTAAAACCAGTAGGACCCAATCCCAAATTATGCTTATGTGTCATGATTCAGTAATAATACAGACATGACAATTCATGTTAGGAATCCACTTCGAGGTTTTACATAGCAGAAGCCTATCGGGTCAGCCCTGCAGTTGTATGAGAACATTTGAGTAAACCAGAACCAGGCACAGGTTACCCTCAGGCTGTGCAATGCTGTGGAACAAGAGCTGCAATATCAAATAACTATAATCTTCAGAGAACCTCTGTGAGGACCGTGTGAGGAACTATGTCAGTGATCCTAAGCAAAATCTTCCCTGGCTAGAAATCAGAGCCGTTAGTTATAAGCCTTTCCACATTTACTTAAGGTAAAGTTCAACCTCATACTAGAGAGAACAGTAACATATAAAAGTGAACTACCCCAGGGCAGAAGTGGATGGAAGCAGTGCTGAGATGTGAGCTAGAAATAGACCTTTCAGATTCTATCAGGCCTTTTCTTCTGCTCTGCCAAAACAAAATCATTCTCATTCCTAAATTTTCCAGTGCCTACTCCTAAAATTTCTTAAGTAACGGGGCTTTTCACCAGAAAGAAACTTTTCTCTTAACAGATATACTTACACAGTGGGCCACAGCCCTCTTACATCTTATTGTTATTCTGACAACGTTCAGTATGTCTGCTTAGGGGATGTCACTCTCCTTTGTGATTTCAAAGATATTTCACCATTCACTGATGCCCTTGAAAATAAAATTCCTCCCCTCAGAAGCTGTGAGTGCATCAGCAGTTTAGCATAAAGGAATGCAAGTATAGTATATATTACATATCTGCTGAAAACAGCATTCAAAAAATCCAAACCAACAACTATCAAGTTAGCAAAGTCTAACATTCCAAAGTTAGGAAATGCCAAAATTAAGGTTTTCAGTGCAATCTTTATTCAGATCCCCTCTGCCTATGCCTTTATGATAGTCTTTAATTACAAGATCAAATGTTTCCCATAGGTTCCCTGCCTCATTTAGTGCACTGATTGGATAGAACTTACTGAGTGGTAGCTTTTCAATAGTCCTTTTCATCTTCACCATTTATTGCACAGTCTCCCATGCTTTATTTACTGTATGCCATCCAATACCTTCACTGAATATAGAATTAAAGGCCAATCTACTGTATTCATAATGCTGTGTCTTAGTTCTGCACAAATACATTAATATTTGTATCAGCCGTGTGAAAAGATTTGCATTACTGCTCCGTTTTACACATGGGAAGCAAAGGCAGAGGTATGCTAGTCTGAATTAGCCTTGTGTGTCTAACACAAGAAACGAAGTGGTATTCCAGAGTATTTAATATTTGGTATCAATTTATCTGCCACTGACACCTGCTATATTTGCTAGTAATCCACACTTTATCAAATCAGTCACCAAGTATTAAATTAAGTACCCTTAAAATGGGGAAGCATTTGGAAGAGAGGGTAACTTACTTTAAGGAATAAAGAATCCAGCCCACCTGTTAATAATCAAGTCTCCTTCCCTGCAGGAGGTAATGATCACAGTCAAATGTCAGATAGTCCATATGGATAAATTATGCCAAGTACAGAGAAAGAAGCTTTTGCAGGAGGGAAGGAGGAACAGGTAGAAACCCTGTACTAAAATCTTCCAGCCTATAACAGGACAAAAAGGAGTGTTAAAATAGGGGTTCTATTTAGGATAAAGAATCAGTAAAGTACTTTTAAAAGTACATAAAATTCTTTCCATGTAGTGATCATACAATGAGAAAAATTAGAATATTTTTCTTCTTTTATGAGATGAGGATTTTGTATCAGCAAGACTGTGAAACTGCGAGCATACGTGCATGAGGAATTGCTGATTTTCTTTTAAAGCAGTTTGGCAAAATAACATACTAGTGGCTTCAGACAGGGAGGGGAAGGAGAGGAGCTAAAAAGCTGAGACCTCAGGAAGTAAGAGCAATAACTGTGATAGTGAATTGAGGATTATTTTTTAAACATAATTGAAATGTGAAATTGAAGAGAGGGGGAAAAATGTCCTTGTTTTACATACAATCACAGTTTAAGGCTGAAGCTTGTCTGAGTCTATTCCTGACTGGTCTGGCTATCTTCACGTCTTTCCTTTTGGGACCTGAAATGTGCAGTGAATGATGTGACCTCAGGAGACTATTTATAATTATTGGCTAATCTTAATAGCAGGTTCAAAGCCTAACAGGGAATTCAGCACCACAAAGGGGTCTATTTATTCATCTGTCTTGTGATGTGTCACCCAGTGTTTAGTGATCATAAACCAAAATCTTACTTCCTAGCAATCTCTGTTTCTCTCCATCTGTGTTCTTGGTACTACTCTAAAATTCTGGTACTCAGTTTTTCATTCGTGGAGCCTCCCTTTCTTTGGCTACATGCCACATTGTAGGTCTCAGTGAGATCAAAGCAAAACTTCAAAGCAGCCAACACATGCATTTTTTTCAAGTATTGGTAAATTGAGACTATACGATATTGTTCACTGTGCAGCCTGTTTGCCACAGGTCTAACTGGATTTTTAATGCTATGTGATCATATAGAAATCAGTGTGATAGCACTCAAAATGTGGCAATACACTACAGTAGGCATCTTGTATCCTTTTCATTCGTAGATATATTATACTTGAGTTATTGGTCTCAAAATCCAGAGGCAAAATTAACTGCTAGTCTAAACATTTGCACTATTTTTATATATGGGATGCTGTGAAATATGAAGGCCAGCAAATTTTAACTTTCTGCTTGTAAACTGTTCAATTTAAAACTGGGAGTCCATCATCCCTGGAGGAATCGTTCCCGTAACTACACTGCACGTTGTTCTCTGAAATGCTGGCGACACCTACAGAGACCAACATAAAAATTGCTCCGGAATCAGCTCATGAAGTAGGGTGTCAAACTGAATGTGATCTGCTTGGGCCCTAGTGTAGGAACTGCCACTTTCTATATTCTCAGACAACAGCCTCTTTGCCAAAATTTGGCTGAGCTATTAACTATGGTGGCCCCTGTCAAGGGGACTGACAAGTAGTAGAGAGATGTTAACTGCAAGGTGTAACTGAATTATAGATACTAATTTTAGGGTTTTTTGTTCTCCCACAGCAGAGATCCAGTCATTTGTGTGAACTTCAATAGGCATACAAGCCTTAAGAACCCAACAGAGCCATATTTTCACATCATGCTTCACATTTCAAAAATTAATCTAGAAATGAAGCTTCTCGTTCCAACTCAAGGGAATGTTGCCCCCTTTTAGGGACAGCAAAAAGGCAGCATTTTCTACAGTTTTTAAAGATACAAGGCTTAGTTTTGCTTTATTTCTGAGAAAGTTCCCATTTTTGCATTGCTGATATACTTCTAAATTACTTCCACATGCTTCCCATGCTTGCTAATTCTGCTGCTTCTTTTAGATTATAGAGTGTATCTACTTTTAGCTGGTTTTAGCCTCAGTGACTGCACTGGAAAAACTGGACTTGCTAAAACTGGATTGAAAAAAATCAGATACACATAAAAGGAAATGCAAAGGCAAGACGAAATGAAGTACACTCAAAGAGCCATCTAGTAGTTAGTTACAATATATACTTGATGCTTAGGCTTCCACAGAGTTTTACCAGGTCTTTTCTTGCCAAGTCACTTCTGGATAAATCACAAAAGCTCTGTCTCGCATTTAGATGAATAAAATGGTAGTATTCAGTATAGAAGTTCACACACGCCTAATGATCTGGTGTTCTTTAGATTTCAAAACTGAATCAAGCCCCTTGAAAGAATGTCAGATGCACCCCAAAGCTTGAAAGAGTGCTGGTGTCTACCTACTTTGCAAATGCAGCTTTCCAATGCAGCGTGAAGCAGTGAATGTTTGTTAAATGCTCAGAGAGCATATTTTCCTGTCCTCTTATCTACAAAACTGATTTGTTCCAAAGACTGAAAAAAGTACATCATTGTACTCTGGTATACATGAAGTGCACTCCCAAGGCACAAGTGTATCAATTCAGCAGCATTCCATTTTCATTCAAAAAATGGAATGAGACTGAATTATGC
This sequence comes from Phalacrocorax aristotelis, assembly GCF_949628215.1. Classification (NCBI taxonomy): domain Eukaryota; kingdom Metazoa; phylum Chordata; class Aves; order Suliformes; family Phalacrocoracidae; genus Phalacrocorax; species Phalacrocorax aristotelis. The sequence goes on along the minus strand of NC_134280.1, from coordinate 46,684,026 downwards.
AGTCAGATCCCAGAGTTCTTGATAACTTTTCTCTTGGAAATGCTTCCTCTTATTCAGAGTCTTGTCTTTTCATGATTAAATAATACACTTATTTGTAGCCATAGGATGCCTGTCTCCAGGGACACTGCAGAATAGTTTCACTAGAACAGTAGTTTCACAAGCTAGCAAACCTAAATACATCTGTGCCAAGGAAAAAATACTGCACACTTGAGCTGTGACAGACAGAACAAATGTTCCCTAATTTTCTCTTGGAGGATTTGCAGTTTTCCACTTGAGTTGATGACGCTGAAATGAGGATTTTCACTTTTTGAATATGACATAATTTATGAGGAAGACATGCAGTAAATATTTCAGCTGGAATAGGTTTAAAATTAGCCCAAGCTCAAAAGGTTTAAAAAGTAACTTCTGTATTTCAGGGAATTAATTAAGCTGTGTAGGCTTGGATGGGTCAATGACAAATGAATGACCACCTTGGGAAAGGGCTTTGCTTGGGGAGAGCATGCTATTTCCCCCAGTCAGAAAGAATCTTGCCTTGCCTTGCCTTGCCTTGCCTTGCCTTGCCTTCCCTTCCCTTCCCTTCCGTTCTTGTTTCCTGTTGTTTCACCTGACATTCTTATTATACCTCCAGCCTCCCATTTCTTTTGAAGCACCCCTTCCTGAGACATTAGGTCTGAAACACAATGGAAGGTTTCATGGCACCCACAGGACTCTGCTTATACGTGTTCCTTTATGATACAATTGTGCTTTTGTTGACTTGCTTAGTTTTGGTTGTTTGGGGTGGTTTTTTTGTTTGTTGGTTTGGGTTTTTTTTTTGGCAGTGGGAGAAAGACCAGCAGGAGATGCTGTTAATTAGGAAATGAGGCTTTCAGTCTGCAGCTTCCATTTCAAATCTGACCTATTTGCTTATAGTGTGACCACCAAAGGAGAAATTTGTCAGGAACATGCAGGATTAACAGTTTAGGATCAGTTCTTAGCAACCAAATGTGTACATCTCCTGTAGCGTCATTACAGGTTGGTTTTTTTTTTCATAGCAGAACTCTATACCAGAAAGACTGATGACAATGAGTTCAATCTCACTTAAAATCCCTGTAGATGTTTACCTAAGTTCAGCCTAAAGACCAACAGGATTGTGCCTGTTGTGCCAAGGACATGGCTAAAATTACCTCAGTTTTCAGGGAAAAAACCATCTATTTTACAGATAACAGATGAAAAGATGGGCTGTTATGGGGTTTTTTGTTTTCTACTTAGAGATACCCACTGACGTTTTGTTATCTCCAGCAGCAGGGCAGGGGTGACCTTAGCAGAGGAGTAGGCAACATATCAGAACTGACTGATTGATTTTGTGAAGTATTTCCCTTCACAGCCATGACCCATCTGCATAGAAGCTTTAAAATAAAAGCTCATAATTAATTTTTCAAGTCTGTTTCAATTTTTCAGGTGTTCAGAAAACTCCCTAACTCTCGTGGTAAAATGTGATGTATTCTACAACCCATTTAGAATATCACACAACATTCAAGACGTGGTTAGTTATTTTTTTCTTTTATATTAAACAAAGAGTTACAACCTATGTTAAGTGGAATGCAGAGCGGTCAGATACCGTGACAATTGCTGTGTAAAACAGACAAAGGGAGTATAAGGCTTACCAGAAGATTAGGTAGAGAATTCTCTAAGGAAAATATTTAATAAAACTACTGGATTGCCTTCCTTCAGTGTACGGGGGCACTGAAGAGCCTCTCAGTAGTTACGGCTTTCGTAAGGGATGCTGCGTCTAGTAACCAACATGTTTAGCCATATAGCCTAATCTTTCATAATAACCTTTCTGGACCTGTCAGCACTCCAGATGAGTCACAAACTATGTCTTTTTTTTTCAGGACTATTTTAAATATTGAAAGACTAAAAGTCAGAAAAATGTGAGCTATCTTCATTAATGCTGGGGAAGGAGATCTCCCTTTGATCTTCCTTACCCAACCAACTAGTATATTGTTAACATATACATTGGAGTAAATTCAATGTTACTATGTCCCTAAACATATAAGCTGTTAGCTAGCACCACATATTTTTATGGAGGCCTGTAACTTAATAGATATTGTGGAAAAGACCGTAAGTAGACTGTAAGTATATTCTGTGTGTGAATATACACTCTCTACCTCAGAACAAAGGACTATCCCAAACAGGACAGAAACCAAAATGGAGAGGATGTAGTATATCCTGGGTGACTGTAATGTCTGTGGAAGATGCTCTTTGAGCATTTTCCCCTTCAGTCAAGTGATTCTCACACTCCTGGAGAAGGCCCTATCTGCAGTTTCCCTATATGCCAAGTATTTCAACACTTCTCACTTAAGTTTGAAGAATGCAATTCTACTTTCAGCTAGCACAATGATGGTAGGGAGCAGAGAACTCACTGAAAGCTAGGTATTATTTATGTCTGAGACTTCTGTGAAAACCTGCCTTTAAAATGCTAAACCAACCTGAAGGTTTACATATCTGCCCTAAAATTTATCCTCTCCTAGATCTCAGAAAAGTCTCTCTGTGAGTCAGTCTTATTTCCCCCTGACAGCACATGCCAAATAACTCTTCTGATTCTTCTAATAAAGACTTTTAATTCCTTGCAAGTTGCTTGAGACTTAATATAAGACTGTTGAAGCTCTCAGCTTGTCCAGTTTTGTGTATGTTTTTGTACCAGTTTTGTATGTAGTCTTACGTCAACTACATTGACTTACTCTTGTTTTTCCATAAACCTGCCCTAGACTGCGCCACTGCATCCCTACAGAACAACTTCATAAGCAAAGGTACAGTCACTTCTCCATACTGACTGCATCTTTGCTAGCATTAAGAATATCATTATATCCTGCTGTTCTTAAATGAAGAGTTCATATCTGTCACTGCCTATTCTTGTGCTGTCAGAGACAAATCACGCAGTGGCTTTAGAAAGCTGTGACAGGTTTGAAAGTACTGGTGGGATTCTGCCGTAATACCATTTCTGCAAGGGCTCTGTTCCAAGCCAGTGCTCTCATCCTCCAGTGTTGCCTAGCATCCAGGAATCCTTCTGCCTGCCTGCAAGGTAGCAGGCAGATTTTTATAATTCTTTCTATTATTCTCTTGCACCTGAAACAAATAAGAGATGTGCTCTTTCCATTCAGGAATTGGAGTGCAGTTAACTGTGCTTTATAAGCTTCCAGCATTTGATGTTTAAAAGCCATTTGGATACATCATTCATCTTTGAAGGCAGTGGGCCAGCCCTCTAAACTTCAGTAGTGGTTGTGTGAGGTTTTAGGGGAGTCCTTTTTTCCTTATGCTAAATAGAAAGATACTAAAGTTACTGTACAGTTAAATCCTCATTACATATGGTATTAATAAATATGCCACTAGAAGAGTCTGGTCTGTTAAGTAACTTAGCTAATCTGAGCACATTATGCTGGATTTATACCTTAGAGGAAAATCTCTGGGGAAAGCAATGAAACAACCTAATGCAGAGCATCCAGATTTATTGTTGTCTCTGCTTTTGTGGCACAGAGAGAAAGAGAAGAAAATGTAAAGGAAGAGAATTTGCATCAGAATGACTGCAGTATGTTCTGTCACTGGTAATGCAGATGATGCTTTCTGGATTCTTCCAGTATCCCCATGTTTCTAACCCATCCTTATTTCAAAATGACCCCCCATGATAAAAAAGCTCATTTTTAAATGTCAGTAAATATGTATTGACATTCCAGGAGTATAAGGAGCAATTTGGTGGTGCAGGTCATGCACTTGCCCTATCAGTCACACTTAAAGATCCCTGGAATACCCCTAAATTCCTCCAGGTGTGTCTGAGGAAGCAGAGAAAGGACTGGTGAAAGGTCTTTGCAGAGTCCTACAAAATGCAAGGTGGTTCTCACAAGAGGACAGGAGACGTACACTTTGAAACTCCTGGATATACTGGGACTTGAATTAAGGAACTTGGCATTAAAAAGTGTATTTGTATCACTTGGAACTGTTGGAGGATGTATTGTTAAAGTTAGTTTTACCCAGGCGTTCATATGCAACACAGAGACAGGTCTCTTTCTGTGTTTTTACACAGTCGGACAGTATCAGCTCTGTACATTCATGTACTCCCAGATCAGATCTACTCAGATTACATTACAGCTGAATCATTCAGTAGGCATCTGTCCAAAACATTATTAGTTGGCCACTTAAGCATACTGTCTATCACCAGATCACAAAGCAGGGCTCTACCATTTCAGCCAAGACAAAATTTCTTTTACAGTTGTGGCTTCCTGTAGTTCAGTCTTCTTTATAGATTTCCAGATATTAATGAGTTCAACTAATGCCAGGGCCTGTCAGACAGCTTAGATGCAGCAAAGAGTTCATGGCTTCAAATTGTTCAAGTTGTTATATTTCAGTAACCATTAGAACCCAAAGGTTTTTGTCTTGTCATTGCACCTTCTTCTCTCCTTTTCTGCTTTAGCCCTCCGTTTCATATTTCTAGCCTTGCATCAAGCACTGAAACCTGTCGTCCCACAGTTTAAGATGTTGGCATGATGCATAACTTGCACTTCTATAAAAAAGTAGTTTTTTCTCTGCAATCAGTGTGACAGTGCTGAAGTTCTCTGTAGACATTCATGTGCATGCACACACCTAGGGACTTCAAGACTGAGCACATCATCCGTAAAACTTGGAGTACTCAACAAATGAGTTCAAGTGAAAAGCAAGGGAAGAAAAAACCAAAAGGAAGAATATTTAAATATATTAGAAGCTGAAGAGGTATAGATTTGACAGGATGATCCAATTTCATGCTACATTAGTATTGATAGGTCTAATTTGACACACATTTGTATTAGAATGATCTTTTATTTTCAGGATCAAATTTCATTATCACCTGGATATTTAAACAAAATATCCTTGCTTTGACTTTAACCAAAATCCCTTTGGGGCAACGGAAGAGAATCTTTCAAGCAAGGCTTTTGGTCCTGCTTTCATATAACAGGGAAATACTAGTATATTTGTGTCTCTGCTGCCTCCTTCAGCACAGAAATAATGCTATTTAAAGATTTGTGTCTGCCATCCTCCACTGAACAAAGGAAGAACCTCCGAAGTGTTTAGTTCTCTCAATAGGAAAAAAAGTGGAGATCTCCCGTTTGCTTTGACCTCTAGAAACTAGCCTTTAGTGAAAAACCTTACTGTTGCTTCTCTTGTTAAAACCTAGCCTAGTGTTGCACACAGGAAGTAGCTAACTGCACAACAGTAAACTCTGACAATCCCTTTTGGTTAGTACTCAAAGAGCCCATGTCATGGGTCAGCCAATGAAAACCCTCTATTTAATGCATTAGGTGATTCCTAGTATAAACTATTGCTTTGTAAATTATTACCGGAACTGTAGTGGATGAAAAGGTGCCCTGTCAGCTGGCATATTGATTAGCAGAGAGCAACCCATTACTCATCATTCAGCTTGCCAGAGTATCTCCAATACTGTCTTCACCAACAGTACTGGGAACACAACCTAGCACATCTCCATTCACTTTGCATAAATACCAAACCTTATAGCCCATGTAAAGAAATACAGAGTGATGGCAAATGCATGGGTAAGTCATAGGACTGGAATTCTGAAGATCTGGATTTTTAGTGTGGCTCTTCTCAAGATTTCCTGTGTCATTTTGGATACACCATTTCTAGTTCTGTACACTTCATTGCTACAGCCAAGTTAAATTTGTCAAGTACCTTAAGGTATATAGGCTAAATCCAAGAGTGCCTATAATTCTTACATGGAAGGTTCCTTCCATTTATAAAGTATTGTTTTTCTTTTATCCATTTATGTTGAGGGAACATTATATATATATATCTCCTAATATACCATGAAATAAAAGCTTTCTAACATCTGTTTTTTGGTGATGGTCTAGTAAAAATTACACATACTATATTTCTTTGTTCTAAATAATCTAATTTATGAGATTGGCAGAGATAGAACATTCCATTTCACAGATAATGCTTTGAAATATGATTTTTGATTCAAGACAAAACTACAAGTTTTTTAAATTCTTTGGGAAAGGGGCTAGAGCTTTGACCTCCATGGTCTTCATGGCACAGTTTTCCTGGGACGTGCAGGCTGTGGAAGCGCTCTGTGGGTTCAGCTGTCCCAGAAGCTGGAAGCCCTGGGAGCCCAGGCTGGCCAGCAGCTGAGGGTCCTTGGATGCCAGGGTGCCCATGCTTTCAACTCTGATCAGCCCACTGGATGGGATGCTGAGGAGCCAGGTCCCAGAGTGCCAGACTGGAGATCTGACAGCGTCATGGTCACATCACAACTCCGTCAAAATCAAAACACCTTTCTTGAATGTTTCAATTTCAGAAAACTGTCAGATTCTGCCAAATTCAGGTTTATTGAAAACTTCACAGCTACCTCTAGTTTCTGTAAGTGTTATCCGTATCAGTCATGTCCTTGCTTGTTCTCTCATGCATAGATATATAGAAGTTACAATGATAAATAAGAGGAAATTGAAAGAAGAATACTGTGGAAAGGCACTTTAGAAATCCTAATTTATATGTTAAAGCAACTTCCTTTTAGTCATAAGGGTGTTACTCAACAGGGACATAAAAATGGACAGAAAATGTTTGTGATAGTGATTGATTTAGTAGAAAAAGTCATTTTTCTTTACTTAAGCTGGCTAAGGCATTGGAAAGATATCTGATGATTCAGGTCTGTCATCATTTGTGGACAGTTTCTGTCTGGAAACCTTTGTTTTCTTGTGGTGGCAAGGCTGTTATTCACCCTGGCTGCCTGGCAGCCCAGCTGCAGGGCTGAGGGCACCCAGCTTGTCTGCTGCAGGAGTGGCGGGACAGCTAGAAATAGCACCTCACCTTTCTAACAAACTGACACAAGCACTGGAGAATGGAAGTGATGTGAGTGTAGAAAATACAGGGACTGAGCTTCCTGTGAATGAGCTTTATGCTTGATGCGCATAAAAAGTGTAATTTTTTAAAAGAAAAGCATAATCAGGCCTTACCAAAAGGAGAAGGGTTGTAAATTAGTCCCAAATTTATGAGTGCTGGCTTCCTCCAGGTCTGTTGGGTCTGTTGAAATACCTGTTAACAAAATGAATGTATTCATCTTGAAATTTTCAATTTTTAAATACTGGTTACACACATTAGATTTCACAAAAATAAAATATACTTGTTATTTCAATGTGCAATGATTGATTGTCAGCTGGTAATACTCAGGGTAACCTTATTGGAGGCTGCATGAAAGTCTGGCTTTCAAAACTGGAGCTTCCAAGACATAACGCTCTGTTAGAGCATACAGATGTCTCTCTGTAGAAATCCAGAAAATCTGATTTAGATAGAGGTAGAGGGACATTCCAGAAATTATTTGTATTTGCAATCTTTTGCCAGACCAGAGGCTGAAGTAACTCAATAAGAACTCAGGGCTCCTGACCTCTAACCTTGGTTTACTCATAGTGTGACTTCTTATATTGAAGAGCTAGTTTGAAATGTTCGTACTTTGTTTCTCTGTGTAAAAAGAAATTATAAAAATAGTCACCGTACTGCCATATATGTTATGTGACTGTCTGAAATCAGGAGATCTAAAAGTTAAATTTCTAGAAACAGGAATTGCCATTGAAAAGCAAAATATTCTCAGGGGAAAATTAAAATGTACAGTTGAATTGTACTGATTCTGTTACTTGTTGAAAAAAAAAGTCTAGACACATTAATACAGCAGGTAGTAGGAATAGGAGTATAAGAAAACCATTGGAAGAAGCATATTTTGTTCTTGCAAGGTGGCCCCTTTGTTTCATATTATTGCAACAAGGTCATAATATGGCAAATGTTGCTGCTTCTAAGCTCGACAGCATGTGCAAGACCATTCAGGCCAGTGGGTGAATTGGCCGAGGAGTAGCTGAGAGGCAGGGCTGGGCCAGCAGTCACCTCATCTCAGGTTGCTCACAGGGGAAGCAGCTGCTGAGGATTTGGGATTTGGTTTAGATGCGTACACTCCAAGCTACACTATATCTCCACGCACATTACTCAGCAAATTGCTTCTTGTTGTTTTATTATATTAAGCAGTAGTCTAGCTCGTGTTTAAGTTAGGAGATTAATTCCCCTACAATCTTTTTCAGGGTTTATGGATTTGTCATCAAGATTTCATGGCTGCTGTGTTGAATTGCCATTAAGACATCATCCTCAAAAGAACAAAGGGCTTTCATACCTGAGCAATTTTGAAAATAAAAGGATAATTTAACTAAAATGAAATGACTACTAGAAGAATATTTCTTAACGTGTCGAGAGATACTTCCTTTTGCTAAACATTTTAAAGCTTAACTTCCCCTTTGACACAGAAATGAAGACATTACTCTGCATGTAATGCATGTGACATTGCAGCCTCCAGTCACGGAGATCAGTGTATTCATGGCCCAGGCCTGAGGCAGCATTATATTTAAAAATAACACAGGTCTGTAAAGGGTGGGCCTCTTTCAATCTAGCCCCAGCTTGAACACTTATCCCCTTTTGTGGTTTTGGCCTACTCACCACCATTTGTTATGGCACACTTTCCTGGGCTATAAGCAGGATTATATGAGTGATGGATATCTAGACCAGTATTAATGTCTGAAAAGACAATGTTGTTCAGATCCACATTACACATTCTTGTTCATACCAGCATTACAGCTTCACTGTAGAAAAACCAGCTAGATCATGAAGGAATAGCTATGGAACTTAGCAAGTACGGTGTGAAACATTGTTTTAGTCCTGTGAAGGATGAATGAGTAAGTGCTGAAACAGTCAGGACTGTCCAGTACTAACCCAAACAAAGGAGTAAAGCTGGCATCCTGTGGGAAATCAGTTGGCTTTAGAGCTTCCCAGTTGTTGCTTTCAGACTTATTTTCAGCAACTCTTTTCCCTTTATCGCTTTCTTGGTTTGTATCTTTCATTGGAGGCAACAAAAAATAATTCTGAGAGGTATAGGATTATAGAACAGGATTATACTGGCATGGAAATACTGGCTATTTCAGCTGCAGGAATTTTCTGTATTTAATGGATCGCCTGGGTTGTACTTAGCAGTAAATGGACAGCATTCCCACTCTAGCTCTGTAGGTGAAGCTATGTAGCAATTCTAGCTGAGCCATACTGAGACAGTCTTTTATTTTCTAAAAATAGTCAGTTTGTTAAACTGAATCATCTTTGTGATTGCCACAAAATCTCATGTGGAAAAACTTCTTGTATTCACAAAATTTGGGAAGTGGTTGTTCTTTATGATATCTATATTCACATCGAACATCAGTAATCACTGGCCATTGTTTTTTCTCTGATGTATGTTATTCTTGCAGTGATGTGCCATAGGGAAGAAAAAAAGTAGTTTAGGTGACAATCATGTGCCTTGATTACTTATTAGAAGGTAATTAAATTCGTGAACGCTGCTAAGATCAAAACAATTTGTTCCCAATGTTATTTACAAATAGTAGACATATATAGATAAAATCACCGTAGAGATAGTCAGGAATGCTGTAGAACATACAATAGTCTGTTATTATGTTGCTGTTTTCAGGAATCTGTGTACAAGCATGCATCTGGGATACTCAGAACTGCTAGGAAAGACAGTGCATTGATAATATTATTATTACCATATCATTCTTGCTGTAATAATAAGAGGAATAAGTCTGGGTCAGGTTCCACTGTGTTTGTTGCTATTCATACGCAGTCAGGTTTACAATCCAGTAAGAGGTATCCAGTGAACTAATGTTTTCATATTGCTTATTAATTCAGAGCTTCACACTAATTATTTGCTAGTTGAAGAGCATGCTGTTGATGGCTTGAATGTGGTCATTGGCTTCTTTGTTTATAAGATTGGTAAGCAAAGCTTCAAAAAAAGAACATAAAGAATGAAAGTAGTTTTCCAGTTTTCCAGGAATCCAAACTGAAAAATAACATGAAAAATGTTAGTCAAACAAGAAGAATGTTTTATTACAAAGTCCTACAGCTTGACACATTTAATTTAGTATTCTTTAACTGGGGAAAAGGAAGGATGTGCGTGACAATATTATGCATGGAAATTGGTTTTGCATTACTTTAAAAAAATTACTGCTGAGAGGACAAGGGAGAAAGGAGATAAGACAGTCCAGGCTTTTTACATTTTTTGTTTTGTTGATGTAGTGTTTCTGAACTGGAAAGAGAAAAGAAGGGAAAAAACCCAGACAATTTCTTTGGCTTTCAAGTGACATATTCAGTAAGAAAAGCCTGAGACTCTCTGCGCTGTGTCACAATAGCTATTATACAGATAGGCTTACCAAATCAAACTCTTATGTCAAGATGGAGAGATTACCTTGACTACTGATGTTGGGAGATAACCATCAGCAGCATGACAGGAGCAAAGAGAGAAAGAGAGCAACTGCAACGATAATATGCTATGTGGATGTAGAGGATTTTCATCTTTCTATGTATAGGAAATGAGTTTGCGCTTTCTCTCTCAGAGCATTTCTCTCTCTAGTCCAGAGGAGGAATCCTGCATTCCCTAGGTGTCTCTGCAGTATGTCTTACAGAAAGCATTATGATAACATGCTATGGGAAGCAGCCCAGTGTGCGGAAAAAGCCTCCAAGTCACACACACATCAGGTCACTCTGAATGGGGGAACTGCTTACTAGTACAGCCGATCTCCCCCAACTTCTCGCCATTATCTTTGGAAACAGTACAGCTGTCAAGATCAGTATCATTACCTGTTTTATTACAGGAGGCTGATAGTTCTCATCTTCCACTTGGTCTCTATTGCATTTTCGTGGCAGAAATTCAATGGCAATTACAGAATTTTCAAATTAATTTGTGTGGTAGATGAATGAGACAGAAGGGGAAGGCAACAAGGAAAGCAGGTGATGGCACTGGCATATTATCTGGGTATCGGTAGAGCCAGGAACACTGCTCTTATCTACCAGCTTTCCCCTGTAAGATTTCTCACCACTGGTAGTCACTGGCAACGACTGATGGAAATCTAGGATAGACAAAGCATCTCCTCCTGATGTTTTCCCAGTAGGTCTTAAAACTAGGTTTTCAGAACACCACCACCTAGCCTTTGCTAGCAGGACTCTTGCCACCTGAAGCAGGACTCTTTTGCCACCTGGCACTACAGCAGAGAGAGTACTGTTAGGAATTTTAAACTAAAAAAATAGGTTAAAATAGGGCATCAAAGAAGAACAGGTCAAGTTTTGCCCTCCTTCCAGTAGCAAAATTCCACTGAAAACCAATAATTTCACCTCAGTAAAGGTCATATAGCTCAGGGCAGAGAATAATAAAGAGGCAGAGAGCCGCAGACACAGACATATAGGTGGAAAGCTAGTATGCACTTCTACTTTTCCAAGAAGAATGACAGGTTGTACAGGAGGAAAAAACCATTTCTGTGATGTAGATTTACATTTCTGTCCTGCTAATAAATGGGCCAATGAAACACCTGACTGCTCCCCTATTGCAGATGTGGGAGTTATTTACTTTCTAATCCTTTCCCTTTTAGCCCTGGCTGGACAAGAATGAAAATCCCTGGCATTAGCTATTAGAAGAGATGGGGAAAGCACAGGAACCAATTTACAGGGTTTCACTTGACTGATTTTCTTCATTTGACTCCTATTAGATGATAATGTATCCTCATCATTAATCACCTAGGGAGAGAAGAGGCAATGCCTGGTTTTTCATGTGCATGGGAGGATGTATGTGCACCACAGCAATCTCATTGGAAAAAGAAGCTCAGTGCTTTGAATTGTCTCCTTCAGGACATACAAGGTACAAAGGCACTGACCCTGAGCACTGAGATGACTGTGAGCAGACACAGAAGGTTTTGAAGGAATGTCTGAAATAAATATTTGAGATAAACTCTAGAGAACAAATCGATCCCTGCTGTAATCCCATTGTTTGGGATTTGGTCCCAGTGGGACCAAAGGCACCGTGGAGGCAGCCGATATTGTTAGATGTGAACTTCTTCTGAGTAGTGAGATTCCCAGCATAAAATCACAGTCACAGCAATCTAATAGCTGCTGTGGTTATATTAGCAGTTACTTCTGGAGGACTTGTGTTCTGCCTGTTCCTAGCTGCTCCTGAGAAGAAGAAACAGGCTCTGGGCTGAACAGCCCTGAGACTTCCTCTCTTGTGTCTTGCACTGTAAAAACCAAATTGTTTCCTCTGATGGCTCTGTGCAAATATCAGAGCTTCATCAGTATGGAGCTTGTATAATGTCTGTGCATGTTATGCCAGTCACTAGTCAAGCCTGACAACTCCTCATTGCCAGATCATTCCACAGAAGTGTAAAAAAAATAGAAAAGGTGTTGGTTGATTTCCATGAGATTTGATGCAAATGCATCATCACTAATGTGTTTTAAAAGTGTAGTCAGTAAATTGCGGTAGAGTTGGTTTCCATAGCAATGATGTCGACAGCAACGTCATTGAAATTTGAGATTTTGTCACACAAAAATAACGATGTCCATAATGAGTCAGAGCAAAAGTCCAGCCACCCAGTATTTTAACTCCAGCCATGGCCTGGAAAGATGCCTTGGGCAGGGTGTAAGAGCAGGGCAATTGCAATGTGATGTATACCAGAGATATGGTAGCAGTATCCAGGGGTCTGCAGAAACTTTATGAGTTATTGATGGCGTCATTGTTTCAATGGTCCTTATGGATTTTTCTTCCATGGGTTTATTCTATTGCTTTCTAAGCCTATTTAATTTTCTGCACCAGCTGTTTCTCTGCCACTTCCCTACACTTCAAAAATCTTTACCCATATATACATATCAGGAAAGAGATAGGTAAACCAAAACTCAAGGTGAGGGTTGTTCCAAAATTCCTAAGACCAACTTTAAGCTTTTTCTTTTACTAGTAGTTAAAAGCAGGTATAACGGACTTGCCAGAAATCCTTGCCTCTGGTTACTAATTGAACTACCAGCAATCAGGCCTAAGCTGGAGCAGCCCAACAACTCCCTGAAAGCTAAGCTAACTTATGGGGATGCCCTGCATTTGGATTATTTCCAGCAGCTCTAAGCCCATTGAGGAGAAACAAATAAAGCTTCATGCTGAACTGGACCCTGGCAATGTACAAATATTCTCCCTTAGAACTGATTATCTAACTGATCCAAATAGGGGGCTATAAAAGATTTACATCTTCTCTGCTTCATTCCTGCTAGTCCTTACACCTGGACCAAGTTGAAATGGGGTTATAGCACAGAATCCGGGCCCTGTGTCTAATTCAGTGTTTGCTTTCATCATTCACTAGTCCTGTTTCATTGAGACCCA